>NC_140495.1:64703226-65123226 GCF_964271855.1 Acomys minous | reverse complement strand
TCACCCTATCCTTGCTCCCCCAGGCCACCCCCCTTTTTTTTTCAAGACAGAGTTTCTCTGTTATGCAGAGCCCTGGATGTCCTGGACTCTCTTTGTAGATCAGACAACTGGTCTTGAACTCACAGAGATGTGCCTGCCTCTGCCTCCTGAGTGCTGGGCTTAAAGGTATGTGCCACCATGCCCAGCTCTACTTTTATCATTTTTTTCATATCAATTTTACTTATGATTGATTGATGGTTGATTGATACAGGGCCTCACTTTGTAGGCCAGTCCCTGCCTCTGCTTCTCCAGTGTTTGGATTAAAAGGTCTTTTCTATTGATTTATAAACAATATTATTCCATGAGAGGTCTGGGCACCTCTCATGAAGGTGCCTAGACCCTACCTTCTGAGTCATGTAGAGTGGCGACATGGGACTGCTCTCCATGGGGAACCACTCTCCCAAGGAATTACTTGGGCTTTGAGAACACTCTTCCCCAGGCCCCCCATGGCTGCCTTCTGCCTCCCCTCCCTACACTGAGCTGTGCTCAGCATGGTTCATCCTCCCTCCAATCTCCTCTCCAGGTTACTCTTTTCTTCCCTGTGCACTTTCAGCAGTCATGTTTCTGAAGCCTCCTCTCATATTCTCTTTGGAATAGCCTATTTAAAAAAAAAACATTTTTATTAGCATATGTTGATTCTGCATAGTAGTGGGTTTCATCAAGTCATTTCCACACCTAATTTGTTTCCCCTCCTATCCTTTCTTATCCCCACTTCTGCTAATCCCACTCCTTTTCCTAACTAGCTTCTCTTCTACGTTCACTTTTTTAATTAATTAATTAATTTTTAAGGACCCCATTGTGTTGCATTACAGCTATTTGTGGGAGGGTGAGCATTTTCTTACAGGAGTGTGAGCATTTGTTTGCAGGAGTGTGAGCATTTTCTTACAGGAGTGTGAGCATTTATTTACAGGAGCATGAGCATTTGTTTATAGTAGTGTGAGCATTTGCTTACAGGAGTATGAGCATTTGTTTTCAGGAGTGTGAGCATTTGTTTACAGGAGTGTGGGCATCTTCCTAGGGGTTACTCCACTGAAGAAAATGTCTCTCCCTCCTCCATCAACCACTAACTACCAATGTCTCCTTGGAGATGTGGGGGATTCCAGGAGTCCCTCCCTGTTCTGTGACAGGGTTTTGCACCGAGAAGACAGGCTGCTCTTGTTGTAACATCTTGTTGAGATAATTACAGCTGTTGTGAGTTCAAGAGTGTAATCGCAGTGTCATGCCCAGAAGTCAGCATTCCACGGCACACCCCCGCCCTTCCTCTGGATTTTACATTCTTTGGGCTCCTCCTGAGATATTCCCTGAGCCTTGGAGGGGGTGATGCAGATGTCTCATTTACAGACGAACATTCAATAGTGACGTAATCACAGTATGTGAACCAGTTCTGAGACATGCAGCCACTGCAAAAAGAAGCATCTGTGAGCAAAGCGGGCAGGCACTGGAATAGCCTATGTTTTTTCTCACTCATCTTCATAAGATCAAAGGAGAAGCTTCTAGACCATTGTCTTTACCTGAGACTTTCCACATACCTTTTATTTATTTATTTCTCCACACATCTTTTAACTATTACATATATGACACAAATTGGGCAGGTTGGCTTTTGAATATAATGCTAGCATACAGGAAGCTGAACCAGAAGAGTCACAGTTAAAAGGTTAGCCTGGGCTATGTAGTGAGACCCTGTTTTATTTTTTAAACAATCCATTTATTTTGTGTGTGTGTGTGTGTGTGTGTGTGTGTGTGTGTGTGTTTGAAACAGGGTCTTACTGTGTCTCATTGTGTAGCTCTGGCAGGCCTGAAACTCACAGGCTGGCCTCGAACTCACATAGGTCTGTCTGCCTCTGCACCCTGAGTCCTGAGACACCTGTAATGTGTGTGCAATACCCATGAAGGGAGTTGAAGACTGGTTAGATCCCCTCAAACTGCGACTGTAAAGTTACAAACAGTTGTTAGCTGCCTTATGGGTGCTGGAATCTAGGCCCTCTGGAAGAGTAGCCAGTGCTCTTAACTGCTGAGCCATTTGTCTAGCCCTAGACTCTTTTCTTTTTTAAAAGATGTATTATTTATTTATGTATATAAACACTCTGTTGCATGTATGGTTCCATGCCAGAAGTGAGCATCAGATCACATTATAGATGGTTGTGAGCCTCCATGTGGTTGCTGGGAATTGAACTCAGGTCCTTTGGATGAGCAGCCAGTGCTCTTCTTACCCACTGAGCCATCTCTCCAGCACCTTCTTTTCTTTCTTTTTTTAAAGGGAAACAACAAGCAAACAAACAAACCCAAACTGTGACACATTACTTTTGTATAATTCTTCACCTTTGTGAAGCTATATGCCAGTGTGCCTATGTGTTCATATGTATATGCATGTGTGTGTGCATTTATATGTGGTGATGTATATAAACACATATGTGTGTACCTGCACATGTAGAGAGGACAGAGGTCAATGTCTAGTGACTTCCTCTATTGCTCTTTCTTCCCCTGCCCCCTGCCCCTGACCCCCTAAGACAGAGTTTCTCTGTGTAGCCTTTGCTTTCCTGGACTCTTAATTCACAGTGCTTTTGCCTCCCAAATGCTGGGATTAAAGCCACCACGCCTAGCTCTGTTTCTTATTTTAAAAAATATTTATTTGTGTGTGTGTGTGTGTGTGTGTGTGTGTGTGTGTGTGTGTGTGTGATGTGTGAACACAGACATACATGTGTGGAGGACAGAGGACAACTTTTAGTAGTTGGTTTTCTCCTTCCACCTTGTTGAGACCAGCTATCTCCTGTTTCTGCCATGGGCTATTCTCCTGTCTCTGCTCCCAGCCTGTGTGAGTGCTGGGGCTATAAAAGCAGCCACGACAGCTGGCTTTCCCTTTTCTTATGAGCCGAAGTCTCTTACTGAACCTGGAGCTTGCTGATTTAACTGCTTGATGACAGCAAGCCCCCAGGGATCTGCCTTTCTTCACTCTCCAGTGCTGGTGCTGCAGCCATGGGTTGCAGCTTTAAATGTGGGGCTGAGGATCTGATCTCAGGCTATCATGCTAGCAGAGTCTGTACTTTACTGACTGAGCCATTTTCCTATATTGTAATAAGTATATTTTTCATGTGAAAATAAAGACAGGGCTCGGTTTGTAGCTCCGCTGGTAGAGTGCTACCAACTGTACCGAGCACCAAGGATGCACAGATTTCTGGGTTTGCTCTTCAGCACTGCATACATTGGGTGTGGTCTACAATTACAAGTCTTTAACCTTAGCACTCAGGAGGAGCTAAGGGTCGAGGTAGGAGGACCAGAAGTTCAAGGTTATTCTTCACTAAAAAGTCTTAATCTAAACAAACTACTACTACTACAAAAAAAAAAAAAAAAAGTAAATGAAGAATAGAAAGAGGCAATTAGGGAGATGGCTTAGTGTGTAAGGGTGGTTGCTATGGTAACACGAGGGCCTGAGTTCAAATCTCAGGCAGTCATGTAAAAGGCCAGGCATGAGCTCCTGGAAGCCTATAACCCCAGCATTGGAAAGAGTGGAGACAGGAAGATTTACGGGGTTTCCTGGCCATCACTCTGGTTTCAGGCTCAGTGAGAGACTCTGTGTCAAGGGGAAAAGCAGACAGTGATAGAGCAGGATGCCTGATATTGTCCTTTGACCTATAAACACATGTGCACAGGAGAGTGTACACACACACACACACACACACACACACACACACACACACACACGCAGCAACCAAACGTTCATTTTTAAGACCAAGATAGTTAACTGTTATTTGGCTACTGATATTGTCAGGGGTGGTCAGGTCACATGATTGCTATGGGTTTTTTTTTTATATAATTGTGTGTTTTTCCCCTCAGCTTCTCTCTTAACCCAGCTATCACACAAATAATTGTGACTCCATTATTATTATAACAAGCTTCATAGCACAATCCTGACCAGTATTAACTCAGTTTTGTTTTGTTTTTCTGAGATATGATTTCTCTTTGTTATCTTGGTAGTCCTGAACTCACTTTGTAGACCAGGCTGGCCTCAAACTCACAGAGATCCACCTGCCTCTGCCTCTCAAGTGCTGGGACCCTGCTCATTCTTAATCCTCTAAACTAATCTGGCTTTCTCCCAGCATACATCCCAGAGATATTTGCATGATGTGACTTTCTCAGCTGAGCTCTCTTTCCTGGTCTTTCAGAGACATTTGCGGTTGGCTCAATCCCTTACTTCTCTTCCCACTCCCCCCCCCAACCCCCCCAGATGGCAGGAAGTCCAGCCCTATTCTCTGCCCTCCTCAGCAATTGGCTGTAAGCTGCTCTATTGGTGTATCAGGGGACAATTGAGGAACAGTGTTTGCACAACATTGAGACAGGAGATTCTCAGAACAAGGATTGCAACCAGATATGGAGAGTACGGAAATCAGCATTTGAATTACACAATAACCTTATGCCTACAGGTCACTACTATACCTCCTAAGCTCCACCTGAGATTTTTCTGTCCAGAGCTGTATTGTTGCCAGTGAACCTAGAGAAGAGAGTGCAAGCCCAGAAATACTACTTCACTCAAAAGGTCAGTGGTTTTCTTGTTTTTTGATGCTTAGGTAAAATAAACAAGCATTAAATGCGATTGCATGTTGTGCAAGTTTTCTCAAGAGATTTCTTATAAAAGGTAGGCATGGTGGCTGTCTTAAGGTTTCTATTGCTGTGACAAAACACCATGACCAAAAGCAATTTGGAGAGGAAAGGATTTATTTCAGCTTATAGTTTTTAAAAAAGATTTATTTATTATTATGTATATAGTGCTTGGACGGCATACACACCTGCAAGGCAGAAGAGGGCATCAGGTCACATTATAGATGGTTGTGAGCCACCACAAGGTTGCTGGGAATTGAACTCAGGACCTCTGGAAAAGCAGTCAGTGCTCTTAACCTTTGAGCCATCTCTCCAGCTCTCAGCTTATAGTTTATAGTCCATCAGAGTGGGACATCCGGGCAGGTGCCTGGAGGTAGGAACGGAAGCAAAAGCCATGGAGGGATGCTGCTTACTGGCTTACTCAGCCTGCTTTCTTGCACATGCCAGGACCACTTGCCCAGGCTTGAACCACTCACTTGGGTAAGAAGGCCCCACAGGTTTGCCAGCCGACCAATGTTAAGGAGATATTTTCTCAATTCAGAGTTATTTTCCCCAAATGACTCCCAACTTGACATAAAACTAACCAACATACAGTGGCTCTAGGTTTGTGATTCCGACACTTGTCAGAAAAGTCACAAGTTCAATACCAGACTCTAAGCCATCCAAGGGTTATATAGCAGGACCCTGTCTTGAAAAATTGAAAGGGGTGGGGGGAGTAGAGTATTAAAAAACAACAAAACAAAAACCCTACCTTGAAAAACATGTCTTAATGCAAATTCCAAGCAAGTCATTAACATGGACTGCATAGGCATCTGTAGCAAACTTTAGAAATCCAGCACAAAAGACTTGGGCCACAGCTAAGGCATCTTAAGAGCATCCAGTCTCGGATCTATCTTCTCAGTTTCCCTGTCATTAACATTTCAATAATAGAAGTTTCTTTCCCTTTCCTATCACTCTCTGTATTTTTCAAGTTCTCTCTTACTTATGATTTATTCATATTGGCTGTTGTGTTTTCCCAACACCACGAGGCTAATATTGATGCGTTGAATCCTTTGGGGACCCCACCATGCCAATTATTTTTTTTTTATTGTGTTCACTATGTGCTGTCTCCTCGGCAACGCGTTTCTAGGAGACGTTTCACAGCTCTCTTTGAGTCAGCACACTTTCCTGTAATTTTTATCTTGGAACGATGCTGACTTGAAAGTAGTTGTTAAAAAAAAAAAAAGTAATAGAGGCTCTGGGAAGACGGCTCGATGGGTAAGAGTAACGCCTTGAAAGCAGAAGAACTGAACTCACTTGACTGCCAGTCTCCAGTATTCATGTAAAAGCTGGGTGGAGCCTTGGGTGCCTGAAGTCCCAGCCCTGGGGGATGGGCACAGGTAGATCCCGAGGGCTCACTGGCCAGCCAGTGAGATGTCAAGCTCTTGGTTCAGTGAGAGAGCTTGTCTTAAAAATAAGGTGGACCGTGACAGAGGAAGGCAATCAGTGTCCTCCTTTGGTCCCTGCAAGTGTGCACTCCTACACACACACACACACACACACACACACACACACACACACACACACTTTTTAAAGAAAAGAGAAATATTCATCTATACTATGACTTGAAACCATTAAAAAATTAGATATATAGGCTTTAAAATAGAAAATCAATCCGTAAAATTTTAACAATTTATTTATTTATTTTTAGATTCATTTTACCTTATGTGTATGAGTGTGTGCCGGTGTGTATAAATGCATGTGCACCACTGACAGAAGAGGACATCCGATCCCACGGAACTGCAGTTACAGATGCCTGTGAGCCACTATGTGGGTATGTACTAGGTACTGAACCTCGGTCCTCTGCAAGAGCAGCAAATACTTTTAACCATTTTTTTCTAGCCCAAATTTATGCAATTTAAAAACAATCACAAGGGCTGGTAAGACGGTTTTGCAAGGTAGCTAAAGCCTCCTGCTGCCAAGCCTGAAGATTCGAATTTAAATGCTGGTTCCCATGGTGGAGGAGGGGACCAGCTTCTACAATTGTCAGCATACTTCCACATATGCCATGGGATGGTCACACCCACACAATAAATAATAAAAAATAAAATGTAATAAAAACTTAATAACAATTTCAGAGAACAAGCATTTGATGCTTTCTTGCCTGCTCTGCATAAGAAGGTAATAGTCTGTGAGTCAATGATGGATTTTTTTCCAAATCAGATCTGTCTTTAAGAAAAAAATTCTCAGACCAGGCGCAGTGGTATATGCCTTTAATCCCAGCACAGAGGCAAAGGCACACAGATCAGAGAGTTGTAAGTTCAAGGCTAGCCTGGTCTACAGAGTGAGTCCAGCCAAGGCTTCACAGAGAAACCCTGTTTCTGCCCCCCCACCTCCCAGCTCCCAAAAGTCTTGGTTTGGAGAGGTGCCTCAGAGCTTGAGAGTACTTCCTGATCTTCCAAAGGTCCTGAGTTCAATACCCAGTAATCACATGGTGGCTCACAACCATCTACAATAAGATCTGGTGCCCTCTTCTGGTGGGCAGGTGTACATGCAGGCAGAACACTGTATACATAATAAATAAATAAATCTTAAAAAAATAAAAGTCTTAGGCTGGACAGATGGCTCAGTGGTTAAGAGCTCTGGCTATTCTTCCAAATGACCTAGGTTCAATTCCCAGTACCCACATGGTACCCCAGTTCCAGGGGAATCTGACACCCTCACACAGACATATATGCAGGCAAAATATCAACACACATGAAATTTAAAAAAAACATTAAAAACAAAAAAGAATCTTTATGGACTGGAGAGATGACTCAGAGGTTAAGAGCACTGGCTGCTCTTCCAGAGGTCCTGAGTTCAATTCCCAGCAACTCATAACCATCTATTATGAGATCCCATGCCTCTTCCGGTGTGTAGGCAGAATACTGTATAAATAAATAAATAAATGAATAAATAAATAAATAAATAAATAAATAAATAAATTTATTGCCAGGCGTGGTGGCACATGTCTCTCATCCTAGCACTTTGGAGGAAGAGACAGGCAGATCTCTATGAGTTCGAGGCCAAGTTGGTCTACAAAGCGAGTTTAGGACAGCCAGGCCTACACAGAGAAAGCCTGTCTGGAAAAAACCAAAAAAGAAAACAAAAACAAAAACACAAAACCTATTGATTCTTTGTGCATTTCACGTCAGGCACCCCAATCCCACTCACCTCCTTGCCCCTTCATATTCATCTGCCCTTGCAGCCTCCCCTCTAAAATAAAATAAAATAAACAAAATAATTAAAAATAAACATACTTGTTGAGGAGATTGCAGTGCCCTGGAAGGAAGGTTCAGCAGTTAAGAGTACTTTGCTGCTCTGCTAGAGGACAAGGTTCAGTTCTCCTGTGCCTTCAGCTCCAGGGGATCTGATGCCATCTTCTGGCTTCTCAGGGCAGTGCACTCACGTACTCATACCTGTACATATGAGCATGCATGCACACACACATATACGCCACATACCTATACATATGAGCATACATGCACACATACATATACGCCACATACCTATACATATGAGCATGCATGCACACACACATATACGCCATATACCTGTACATATGAGCATGTACACACACACACATACATGTAAGTAAAAGTAAATCTTCTTAGCTGAGCATGGCAATACAGACATTTATTCCCAGTACCCGGGAAGCAGAGGCCAGTGGATCTCTGAGTTTGAGACCAGTCTGGTCTGCATATAAAGTTCCAGGCCAGCCAGGGATGGGCAGATAAATAAATAAATTGTTTATTTTAAAAAATTATCTTAAACACACAGACATTGGAATATAAATTTGAGAAAATACATGTTGATTATTTTTATCCTTTATGCGAGGAAATAAAAGAAAGGTCAGAAGTACTGGAAAGAGTATGGGGAAAGTTCATATAGCTACTACAAGCAATTTCAATGAACAAGATTTTGTTTATTTATTTCACATCACTTGTTCGCTTTTTTCTTTAAAATACAATAGAAAATATGGCAGATGTTCTACTACTTTCTTCCTCAGAGACAAATGGTCATTACCATTTTTATGCAGCTTTTATTCTATATTTAGTACATTTTTCCACCTATAAATGAGACCCAGTGGGATTGTATTGACACTTGTCATTTCATCCTTTGCTCTGGGCATATAAGTAAACAGGTTCACCAAGTATGACGGCATACACCTGCTCTTCCAGCACGTGGAAAGCAGAGGCAGGAGGATCATGGAAATTCAAGGCCAGCTTAGTTTACATAGTAAGTTCTAAGATAGCCATGGCTATAAGAGGAGCCTTTGTCTCAAAATCAGTCAATCAATCAATCAAACTAAGGTGGATGCATTTCCTTTAATAACTCTAGCATCCCATCACATAAATAATGCCATATGCATTATTTATCACCCTAATGATATTCGCAGTTACTTTTTTGCTATTTTAAGCAGGGCTGGAATGCTCATCTTTGAATTTTTCTCCTTGTATACACACGCAAAAGATTTCCTTTAAGCACATATGCCTAAAACTGGAATTGCCACATCAGAGAATGAACATATTTAGTTATATGAAATAGTTTCCAACTGGCTTTCAAAGGCTTAGAGTTTATATTCTTGCACGCAGCCTGTGAGAACTCAGAAAAAAGCCTAAAAACTGTTTGTGTCAGACTCTTTGGGGATGTCTATTTGAGTACCTTGAGGCAGGAAAACGCCAGGACTCTTTGGAGATGATGAACTAGATTTCTCTTCTGTCCAGTGGCTTCTGGTTTTTGCCATGTGAGCTAAGAGCTAGATAGCCAGTAAAATTGTCACCCCAGCATGTGTGTGTGTGTGTGTGTGTGTGTGTGTGTGTGTGTGTGTGTGTGTATGTGTGTGTGTGTAGTGTTGGGGATAGAACTCACCCATGCTAGGTGTGTAGTCTTGTACTACTGAGTTATCTCCAGTGTTTACCTTGGATTAGCTGGTTTTGGAGACAAAGTCCTACTCCGTAGCTCTACTCTGTAGCACATGCTGTCTCAGAACTCGTTATGTAGCATGGGCTGGCCTTGAACCCATAATGATTCTCTTGCTTCAGTTTCCTGAGTGTGGAAATTACAGGTATGGGTCACCACATCTGGCTAAAATTTGTGTTTTCAATGCTACTCCAGATGTGGTAAATGATCACAGTATAATATTAAATGTACAAGTACCAAGACACGCCAGCTTTGACAGTGCATCTGGAGCCAAGAAGAAGCGGAAGGAAAAATAGCAGTAACAATAATGACATTTTTTCTTCATTAGGTTTTTTTCTCCACTCCTGGGTTTTCCAAACGTTCTCAGAATATTATGTTTCTACAGTGAGAGAAAAACTAAATAAGTGTTAAATAGTGATAAATAAATGACAAGGTCCTAGTCCTTTGTTGTTGTTATAATGAGACAGGGCCTCACTGTGTAGCCCTGGGGAGGCCTGGAACTTACTATGTAGACGAGGTTGGCCTCGAACTTGCAGAGATCCACCTGCATCTGATTCCTGAGTGCTGGGGTTTAATGGTGCACACCACTACCACACCTACATTGTTCTATTCTTTGTTAAAACCTCCAAATCTTAAGGGCTAAATAAAAATTTATTTTTTCTTAAATTAATTTTTAATTTAAAAATTATGGGCTGGATGTGGTGGCACACGCCTTTAATCCCAGCATTCAGGAGGCAGAGGCAGGTGAACTGCTGAGTTCGAGGCCAGCCTGGTCTACAAAGTGAGTCCAGGCCAGCCAAGGCTACGCAGAGAAACCTTGCCTCAACAAAACAAAACAAAACAAAACAACCCCAAAATTATGTGTATCTGTGTGTACCTGTGTTGGGGTAGGTTTATATCTGAGTGAAGATGTCATTGGAGGTCAGAAGAAAGTACTGGATCCTTCTGGAGCTGGACTTGGAGGCTCTTGTAGCCATCTCTTGTGAGTCACCTGATATAGGTGCTGGAATTCAGTCCTGTGCAAGAGGAGCATGTGCTCTTAACTGCACAGCCACCTCCCCAGTTAGTCCCAGTGACTACCAGTTCTATTGCTCAGCACTAAAAGAGCACAGTCTCCAGGCATGGCTCATTTGCATGCAGTGTCTTACGCTTTACCATTTTATCCTTCGGTTTTTTTTCTTCTATCACTGAATTACACAGGGGCCCCAAGGCCTCCTCTGAATTCTACGTTATTCTCCAAAGTTGAGTACCATTCTGGTAACCTATGACCCATGTTTCCAATCTAGAAAGAAGAAGTGGTAGAGAGCAAACTAATGGATGGTTTGAGGATTAAGGAGTGAGCTATGAAATATCACAGAAAAGCCACAGAACTGTGAGGACTCTGACTCTGAAGGGCATTTGTCTAGGAAATGCTAAAGGGGGTGAGCATCTGCAAGGGGCAAGGTGCTAGAGAGAATTTGCTTGGGACATCTGCAGAAACACTGGGCAAGGCTTGCCTATGTTTGCAAACTTAAGATTCAAATCACTCCATGTACATGATGACTTGGCAATGAATGTGTGAAAGTTTTAATATCTTACTTTTATTTTATGAGACATCTTGCCAAATTTGACTTTGAATTGCATTTGCATTTGACTTTGGTGAACCAGTTCTCTATGGAGGTGAGTGAATCTGTTGATATGTAAAGCAGGCTGCTAGGACCCACCCTGTCAGAAGAGCAAGGCAGTGTTTATAGGACGAATGACAAACCAGTGGCTTTAAGTGAGATAAGGTATAGAAACCATGTGACATGGCTTCAGATTACACATTGCAACTAACCTTTACCATACCACCAATGATCTTTTTCTGTTGGAGACGGTCCTCTGTAACCTAACTTGTCCTTGAACTCTCTATATCCAACGATAGCCCTGAACCCTTGATCTCCCTGTCTCCACATCCTGAGTTATGGATCACAGACATACATCATCATGACTGGCTTAGGACAAATAAAAGTAAGTGTGTGTGTGTGTGTGTGTGTGTAGTACACGTTTGACTTTGTGTAGGTACATATGCATGTGATCACAATAAGTGCATGTGAGTGTAGGGTACTGAGGTTAACATAGAGATTCTTCTTCAATAACTTTCCACTTTATTCATCAAGGTAGGTCCTCTTAGCTACACCCAGAGCTTGGGGAATATGGCTAATCTACATAATGACCTTGTTCTGGAGATTCCTTATTTTCATTACCTTCCCTGGCTGCAATTACAAGTGACAGGCATGCCAAACGGGGTTCTCATACTTGTGGGAAAGGGGTTCTATCTGCTGACCTATCTCCTCAACCCAAGACGAGCTGTTGACAGCATGTAAAAATCTAGATCAAGAGAAACCTTTCAAGTTGACATTCTGCCATGGAATTTACCAGAAGGAAGATAAGCCATTATATTTCCTGCTGTTCTATGGGAAAATTGTCTTATAGTTATCCTTTTAATATCTGGCATGTAAACACTACCAAGAAAAGGCTGGGAGGGTGGTGCGGGAGAAGGGGCAGTGCCCCTCAATAAATCTGCTAGCCAAGTAAATAAACCAAGGTCTGCTTCCTTTTCACCTGGCAGCCACCATGGGGTGACAGGAGATGGCCGGACACACGGACATGCCGGAACAATGGAAGAAGTGGCATTGGCAGTGATGTGTAGTACTGCCAGCAATCCGTGCTCCACGGGGCTCCCTGCCCCACCTGGATGCATGCAAGGCCAAGCAAGGGTACATCACGGTCAGAATTAATGTTCACTACGGTGGCCTCAAATGCCCATTTCCTCAGGGTGCAACTTATGGCAAGCCTGGCCATCATGGTGTTAATTACCCAAGGTTTTCTGAGGCCTGCAGTGAGGAGGGAGGTAGATGCTACTGTGGAATTCTTACTCTGTGGCTGAAGATTCTGTAGATGAATTATTTAATGTTATGTTCATTGATTTTATCCCATAAAGCTATCAGAAGAAACCTGACACTCAGTACATTAGTCCACAAGCACAGGGAAGTTCATGGGATGGTATCTGCAGGTCATAAGTCTCACATATCCTTGGTTCCCGTCATGCAGCTTGGAGAAGGACAAGACTCTCCAGCCCTGTAGTTATCGCTAGCACAAGCAGTGCATGCAGAACTTCTACCCAATAAGCAATTTTGGAAAATATCTCCTAGTTTATAGTGAGTTCAGGATGATTGTTTTATCTGTCTTTCATTCTAAGAAACAAAATAAATGTAAAATGACAGAATATAATGCCGTAAAGTGACATGGTATCAGGAATCATAACAGAACAGTTTGTATGCCTTTTTTTGGTTTGTTTGGTTTTGGTTATGGTTTTTTTTGAGACAGGATTTCTCTGTGTAGCCTTGGCTGTCCTGGACTCACTTTGTAGACCAGGCTGGCCTTGAACTCACAGTAGACTGCCTGCCTCTGCCTCCTGAGTGCTGGGATTAAAGGCATGCGCTGCCACCACCTAGGCCAGAACAGTTTGTACATTTGTACATTAAGGTTTGTATTTAGTTTAGACATTTCTAGGTAACCCCATTATATTTTGCATTCATGGGAAGTTTTAAACCAACTTGCCTATATTTATGGTGTATACCAGGATTCATGATGCAGTCTGGAGTAAAGGCTTATCTGAGGCCACAAATCTGCTTCAAGGCTGTCCCCTAGTCACCCATCTGGAGGTCCACAAAGGTATTTGTTGCAGCCATAAACCTTAGATCTTCTAAAACAGTTTAACTTTTAAAGTTGTTTGAATCAAATCAGGAATTCCCTAATCAGAGATTAATTCATCTGAACAGCAGTACATCTTCAATAAGATCCCATAGGAATTTTGTTCAATCAGAGCTGGTCAACACCCAGAAAGTGATGGTTCACACCAATGCCAGATTTTAGAGAGATACAGCAGTACACAATTGACAGAGCTGTCAGAGGTTGGAAGCAATTCTGGCGTGCATGATGGTACAGACCTTGCAAAATACCAAATCCCTTCCAGAGAGCTCACATGCCTACTGAACTCCTTTAACAAGATGGTTCTTGGCATTTATTTATTTACATACTTATTTAGTGTGTGAGTGTGTGTGTGTGCGTGCATGTGTGCATGCTTATGAGAGTGTGAGCATGTATGTATGTGTGTGAGGATGTGTGTGTGTGTGTGCGAGCACATGCTCAGAAGACTACGTAAGGTATCATCCTCATGAACACTGTCCCCTCCTTGGGGACAAGATCTCTCATTATTCCAGCTCTCATCAATTAGGCAAGTCTGGGTGGCCAGCAAACCCTGGCATTTTGTTTCTGTCTCTGCTGGAATTACAAGTGTGCACCACCATGCTCAGCAGTTTTATGTATGTAGGTTCTTGAGATTGAACTTGGGTCCTTGGAATTGCCAGTCATGCATTTTACTGACTGAGCTACTTTGCCAGACTCTTTCTTTTCTTTCTCTCCCCCTTTTCCTTCTAAATAGAAATCTTTTATGGTATAATGTTTTTTTCTAAAAACTGTTTGAACTACATTTCACAAATTTTACAAGGCTGTGCTTTCTTCCTTCCTCTCCCTCCCTTCCTCTTATTTATTTCTTTCATTTTTATTTTTACTTTTGGAAAGAAGCTGGCTTCAAAATTCTCTGTATAGCTGAAGATGACCTTAGGCTTTAATTTTTTTGTTTTGTTTTGTTTTGAGACAGGGTCTCACTATATAGCTTTGACTGTGCTGGAACTCACTATATAGATTAGGCTGGCCTTGAACTCACAGAGATCTGTTTGCCTCTGCCTCCCAACTGCGGGGATTAAAGGCAGACACTACCAAAATATTTTTTAACTATTAATCCCACCAAATGAGAAAAAAGACTTTTACCAAAATTCTTTGGTCAAATTAAGCAAGCTTTATTTTTTGCTAGACAAGGCCAGCTCCCTAAAGCAGCGTTTGATAGTCTAGCATGAAATATAGGAGAAAATGGGACTTCCATAGGCCTCCCAAAACTTGAAAGCTAGGGCATTTTCAAGGGTTGGGAGATTTCAAGAGCAATTTTGATTACACAGGAACTTGGCTGAACATTTTAAGATTATTTGGCAGAACATGTTATCTTATCAGGGTAAATTCAGGTGTGAGTCAAACTCCATTGGGTGAGAGCATATCGAATCCCAGAAACATGTCAAAGCCCAGTCAACTGGAACTTTGCATCACGCAGATGTGAATTTGTTCTGACCTTATAACAAAATGGCTTCCATCCCTAAGATGGCGTCAGGCTGGTCCATCAGTGACCTCACCCTTGAAGAAAAGTTACTTTCCCTCCCCTAAGTGTCATCAATTGCCAGCAACTTCTCAACTAGGAATGGGGTTTCATCCCCACCCCCATTCATACTGGATGTTGACTGGCCACATCATGGCCAGAAGACAGAGTTTCACAGCACTATTTTCCATTCTCACATTCTTTTTGGCCCCTCTGCCGAGATGTACCGTGAGCCTTGTAGTAGAATTGTCGTAGATGTCTCACTTAAGGCTGAGCACTCAGTAGTGGAGTATTCCTATCACCTTGGGCAGTTATGAGTCTCTCCACTGACTGTGACCCACTGCAAAAGGAGTCTGCTCTGGGCAACAGTGTAGAAAACGTAAGTGTTTAGAACGTAGTTTGACAGCATATCCGCTTAGTGACACAATGGCAGCAGCTTTACCCTAGATTAGTGGTTCTCAACCTGTGGGTTGTGACCCATTGTGTGTGTGTGTGTGTGTGTGTGTGTGTGTGTGTGTGTGTGTGTGTGTTCAAATAACTCACAGTGTCACCCAAGACCATTGAGGAATTGTATTAAAGGGTCACAGCATTAGGAAGGTTGAGAACCACTGCCCGAGAGACCAGCTTTCCACAGCTATGGGTCCTTCACCAGTTTTATAGCACCAGACATGAACTTTTCCCTGTGGAGCTACCCTTAACCTCAGTCAGAAAGCAGTTGGTTATCCCTATAACTGATATGTCACTATATATATATATCAATGGGCATTCCCTATAGCATGCAGGGTCCTCAGATGGGTAAGTTCATTTTTTTCTCTTCACGTGGCACAGATAGCACATTCTGGCACTACGGAAGAAGGTCAGTAGAGAGGACGTTTCTTGGACTTCTGATCCACCTCCTGTGACCACGTGCTGGGATTCTAGGCCTGCATCACCACAGCCAGTTTATGTGGTACTAGGTCTTGTGCATACTAAGCAAACACTCTATTAGCCAAACTACAGTCAGCCCTCAGCCATTCCATTTAGTGCTAGTTTGTTGGTATTTATTTATTTATTTATTTATCTCTCTCTCTCTTTTTTTTTTTTTTTTTTTTTTTTGAGACAGGGTTTCTCTGCGTAGCCTTGGCTGTCCTAGCCTCGCTTTGTAGACCAGGCTGGCCTCGAACTCCACAGCGATCCACCTGCCTCTGCCTCCTGAGTGCTGGGATTAAAGGCGTGCACCACCACCCCCCAGCTACTTTGGGGGTGTTATTTTTATATTTACCAGGCAGCAATTTATTCCCTGTATGTCCTATTTACCTTTTTGTTCCTTTTACTTTTATTTTCCTATTTTGTTTCAGAATACACACGCGCGCGCACACACACACACACACACACACACAAGCATTCATTTTTAGGGGCTTCACTGTAGCTC
The DNA here is from genome assembly GCF_964271855.1 of Acomys minous. NCBI lineage: Eukaryota > Metazoa > Chordata > Mammalia > Rodentia > Muridae > Acomys > Acomys minous. The sequence continues at coordinate 65,107,012 of NC_140495.1, read as the reverse complement.
AGTATTATAGCATTTATCTATCATTCCACTTTGGTTTTTTTTTTTTTTTCCGAGACAGGTTTTTTGCCACCACACTTGGCTGCTTTTAGCTTTTAACTCTACTTGTTCTATTGATTTAATATTTACATTAGGCTGCTGGTGGTGCACAGCTTTAATACCATAAAAGCATGCGCCACCATGCCTGGCCACATATCATTAATATTACACCTGTTAAGAGTAGTGTAAAAACCTTTGCATTTTGTTTTTTTAAAACACAGGTTGAAGCTAGGCATGGTGGCACACACCTTTAATCCCAGCACTCAGGAGGCAGAGGCAGGTGGATCGCTGTGAGTTCGAGGCCAGCCTGGTCTACAAAGTGAGTCCAGGACAGCCAAGGCTACGCAGAGAAACCCTGTCTCAGAAAAAAAAAATGGGTTGAGGGGCTGGGAAAATGGCTCAGTGGAAAAAGGAGCTTGCTGCCAAGCCTGACAATGTTAGTTCGATCCCTGGGACCCACGTGGTAGAAGAGGGAGTCGACTCAAGTTCTCCTCTGACCTCCACATGCGCACTGTGGCACTTGTGTTTACATACAAACAGATACAGACATAAAAGAAAAAGGTGGGAAGGGAGATGGCTCAGTGAGTAAAAAGCCATCTGCCAGGGCAGGAGGTCCAGAGGCTGAGCCCCAGCACCACCTCTCATAACTACAGCACATGCCTGTAATCTCACCGCTGCCGGGGACACACAGGAACATCCCTGGAGCTCCTGGCCTCCCGGTCAAGCCAAATCAGCGAGCTCCAGGTAGGGGATGGCGAGGAGATCGCCTGAGCCTGTCTCCATGGCAGGTGGGCAGTGACTGATAAAGACTTCTGGCCTCTCGCAAGTGATTGCACTGCCTCATGTGCGTGTATTTCCATTAGGTTCAGCTGTGAGCTTGCCACGGAGTCACCTGAGGGAGTTTTGCCTGAGTGATTTCTGACTCCAGACTGACCTGTGGGCGTGTCTGTGAGGGACTGTTTTTAGTGATAGTTAATGCAGGTGGGCCCACTCCACTGTGGGTGGCACCATTCCCAGGCAAAGCAGGTGTGGAGAATACAGGGAAGCTAGCTGAACATGAGCCAGAAAACACATTCCTGAGTGGCTGCTGTTCCTGGAGTTCCTAACTTGACTTCTCTCAGTGATACACTGTTACCTACCTGGAAGTATGAGCCAAACAAACCTTTTCCCTCCCAGTGACTTCCAGTTGGAATGTAGGCCATTTGCAGGAAGCCCAGAACTGATCTTGAATCAAAGATGTTGGCTGAAGTTTCTGACTCAGTCAAGGCAGTCCGGCGGCGTGGTCTGCACCAAGCCTCTAGCAGGCGTGGAGCTCCAGTTGTTCATGCTGATGTGTCCTGTGTTTGCTTTCTTCTTTTCCTTATGTTATTTGTTCACATATCCCCAGACTTACCTGGAATTAATTGCCTTTTCCATAAACTCTTCATGTCCAGGGTCTCTGTCTTGGAAGAACAACCCCAAGTCAGTAACTGTGACCAAATGGTAGCATGCAAATGGGTGAAATTTGGAGCAGCAATAAAAGATGACTTAAGAGGCTGGAGAGATGGCTCAGAGGTTAAGAGCACTGACTGCTCTTCCAGAGGTCCTGAGTTCAATTCCCAGCAACCACATGGTGGCTCACAACCATCTAAGATGGGATCTGGTGCCCTCTTCTGGCCTGCAGGTGTACATGCAGGCAGAACACTGTATACACAATAAATAAATAAATCTTTTTAAAAAGACTTAAAATATTTAGTTAATCTTGATAGTAGGGCTATAAATAAACTTAATGTGTGTGGTAAATGTTCTCTGGTAGTGTCTATTAACTGGCAACATGCAATGTAGTGAAGTCGACTCATAATTTGTTGAGTGAATAGCACATAACGATGGCATTGCTACGGCTGTCATGACACCATCGCGTTTCTGGATCTCAAAAAGGTGCCTTAATTTTGTTCTTCTGCGGCGATGTTTCCAGCCTGCCGTTAGCTCCCCTTCCTCTCCTGGAAACCGAGCTAACCGGACCATCATTCTTTTCCTGTCGCTGTCATTGTCACTTCCGCCTTCTAGATTCCTGAAGAGTTTGAATTTCATGTGCTGACCGTGGATTCCTTCTTCACAAGCCTTTATGACCTTAGAATCTATGAACCCAATTTAAACAATTTTCTTTCTTTTTTCTAATTTATTTTTTATGTGTTTTGGATGTTTTGCCTGCATTCACGTCTGTGGCACCATGTGCATGCAGTGCCTTCAGAGGCCAGAAGAGGACATCAGATCCCTGGCACTGGAATTGGAGAGGGTTGTGAGCCACCACGTAGGTGCCGGAAACTCAACCCGGGTCCCCTGGAAAAACAGTGCTATTAACTCCTGACCCGTCTCTCCAACCCTTGACTCTTCTTTCTTTATTCCTCATGTCGGCTTTCTCAGTACTTTTTTGCTATCTCCTTTTAAAGGTAGGCATTTTCTGCTATTCTTGACTCAGCTGCCCTCCCTTGCTTTGCAGGGAATGGCGGGGGGGGGGGGGGTGTAGGGATGGAAGTGGTGAAAGCTGGGAGACTGTTCAAGCTACTGCCTCCAGGCTGTTAGCAAGGCAGTCTACTACAGAGCTGCCAGCCCCGCCCAGTCTTTCACTTTATCTATTTCCTTACTCTTCCTGGGAGCTTTTACATTTTAAATGAATATCTTTAAAAAACATGTCCCGCCCCCCCCTCCCCATCAATCTACAGATAGACCTGAGTGTTTGCCAGAGATACCAAGCCTAGTAGAATCCTTATGATATTGTCAACCATTTCCCCACTACTACCTATAGAAAACTTTTTACTAAAGTTTAATGATTTACTTTAGTGTTTTATCGGGTACATAAGCTGAATTCCGTGACCCTACTGCCTCATTGTTTAACCACAAGAGCTTACTCACCGATTCTAGCAGAAATGCCCTTCCTTTCTTCCTCCCTTCTCTCCCTCCTTTCTTTAATTCAACAAATATTTGTTTTTCACTTCTATTTTCCAAGGTCAGTTATGAGGACTGGAAAGACTTCAGTGACCTCAACAGCTCTCCATGTCTTGTGCTGGTGGGTCCTGTGTTAAAGAGACGTTAGTGCAGACACACAATGGATGCTAGAGACGATGAAGGGTTAAGTTGGTACATTACAAGGTAGCGAAGGATGTCCAAAAATAAGATATACAGGAAGGCAAAAGGAATATGGTGTCCAGTGCAAGCGTACATGTAGGACTGGGTAGTAAAAACAAACAAACAAATAAACAAACAAACAAAAAACCAGAAGCGGGTTGGAGTGTATACAGCAGATGGGAGAGCATCCCAGAGGGGACCTTCTGCCCCCAGTACAAAGTTCCGGATGCTTGATATGTCAGAGAACACACTAACCTCAGCCTAGGCATCCTTCCATGGCTAATAAATCCTCCAGTTCCACTAAGCCCTGAGAACAGCAGCCTGTAAGTCACTCATGAGGAACTTCTATGGAGAGAGCAGGCTATGGACGCCGTACTTAACCATATACCTCTGGGTCAGCAAGATGGCTCCCTGCATAAGGGAGCTTGCTGCCCAGCCTAATGACCCGAGTTCAGTCCTAGGGAGAGGACCAACTCCTGAATGTTGCCCTCTGACTTCCACGTGAGCATTGTCATATACACACACAGAGACAGTAAACAGATGCAATCTTTTTTTTTTTCTGAGACAGGGTCTCTCTGTGTAGCCTTGGCTGTCCTAGACTCACTATGTAGACCTGGTTGGCCTCGAACTCACAGCAATCTGCCTGCTTCTGCCTCCCGAGTGCTGGGATTAAAGGTGTGTGCCACCACACCCGGCCCAATGAATGCAATCTTTAAAAAAGAAAAAAAATACCTCTAGTTAACATACAATTTGTTATTTATTATTTTAGCTGGCTGGATTTCTAATACAAACCAGCAGAGACAGAGTGAATACACTGGGTAACGTACAATAGCAGAGTGACTTAACATCAAAGCACATTAAATATTTAAACTACGGAAACATGAAAAGCCACCATTTTGTCTAATGTGAAAAAAAGAAATGTATTATCTAGCAGCATAATATGCACAGAGGATAAAATAGATATCAGAAAGTTCCCCACACGTGACAATTTATGTTGTTTTGCCTGCATGTATCCCTTTGCAACACTTACACGCAGAGCCCAAGTAGGCCAGAGGAGGGCATCAGATTCCCTCTAGGACTGAAGTTACAGACAGTTGTGAGCTTGGTGCTGGAAATCTGACTCAAATCCTCTGGAAGAGCAGTCAGTGCTCTGAACTCTGTGCCATCTCTCCAGCCTTATATGTCCACTTTAATAGCAGATGTTTATTGGGCTTTTCATTATTATGGAGGCGACTTTAAAGCATAGTCTATGAAGCTTTTAAACAACAGAATATTGTTCACTGCATTTAAAAAATACAGACAAAAATTTAAACGCTTTTAAACGATGTATATATTGCTAAGATAAGTGCTTCTAAGAGGTTCATGTTGGAGAAATTCAGCAGTGTCAACTTAAAACAAATATTTTTATTAGGGCTATAGAAATGGCTTAGAAGTGGGTAGTGCATACTGCTCTTGCGGAGGATCTGAGTTTAGATCCTAGCACCCTTGTCAAAGGGCTCAACACACCACTACCTGTACCTGTGCCACTCCAGAGCACCCAGAACCCTCTTCTGGCCCTCTCATGCACCAGCACACATGAAGCAGACACAGACAGATGCACATATACATGAATAAACCTAAAAATAAAATCATCTTTGAAAATTCCAATGAATGTCCTGACAATATTCCTATAATTGACTCACTCATGGCAGGTGGTGGCCCCATGTTTGTGACTTCTCTTTTTAAGCTGAATATCAAAGAAACATGCTCTCTATGTCTCTGTCTGTTTGTCTCTCTCTTTCTCGTGTGTGTGTGTGTGTGTGTGTGTGTGTGTGTGTGTGTGCGCGTGTGTGCGTGCATATGCATATGTGCACAAAGCAATACCTTCTGAGAGACCTGGGAGGGAATGAAAACTGAAACTATGATGCTTTTGGCGTATGATGGAATTCCTGTCACCACGTAACAACACTCACAGAAGGGCCAGCATTTGCTGCCAAGCCCGATGATCTGAGTTCAATTCCCAGAACCCACACAGTAGAAGGAGAGAACTGACTTCTGAAAGTTGTCCTCTGATCTACACATGCACACACAATGGTCTCCCTGACACACACAAATAATAGATATAATATTGATAATTAAAAACTAAATAAAAACCAACCCTCCTGACAGAACCTGGCTCCGTCTCTGCTCAGCATTCCTCTCTGTCCTCCGTGTTTGCACTCTGGCCCTTGAGCTGCCAGACAGACTACATGGCCTTTACCTCCTGTCAGACATTGTCCACCTGGGCACCACACTGAGCTGCCGAGCGCAGCCTTTGGTGACTTTGTCTTGTCACCGGATAATCTGTGGTTCTTCTGCTATGTAAACCCGAGTCCTAATCAGCCCTTTGAGTGTCTCGTGGATAAGATTCCTTCCTATGGGAACACAGTGTACCTGCTGAGAAACCCCTGTTGTCGTTTCTCGTGTGAATTTGCCTTTCGCCAGCCCAGTTTGCAAGCCTCAGTTGGAGACCCTGGAAGATAATAACAAACAAAACAAACAAACAAACAAACAAACAAACCCTCTTCTTTTTTTCTTCGTGTCATAATGCCAGTGCTGGTTATTATTGTATGGATCATCAGTTGAAGTTTATCTTGTTTGTCTCTTAAACTTTTATTTATTTTTGTTCATACATACATGTCTATGCCTGCTTACCTGTACAAGCCCCACATGCACTCAGGTGCCCATGGAGGCCAGAAGAGGTCATTGAATCCTCTGGAAGTGCAGTTATAGGAGGTCGTGGGCAGTGCAGTGTGAGTGTTGGGGACCAAACTTGGGTCCTCCGGAAGAGCAGCAGCGCTGTTAACAGAGGAGCCACCTCTCTAGTCCCCACAGCTTGTTTGTCTTGCTTAGCTTGCTGTCTCCAACACTTAGAAAAGTGCTTAATGAGTAAGCTGGGCCACAAAAGATGCCTTTTTTTTTTGAGACAGGGTTTCTGTGTGTAGCCTTGGCTGTCCTAGATTGGCTTTGTAGACCAGGCTGTCCTCAAACTCACAGCGATCCACCTGCCTCTGCCTCTGGCTCCCAAGTGTTGGAATAAAAGATGTATGCCACCACCACCCGGCTAAAAGATGCTTTTAAAAGAAGGTGAGTGAGGGGACTCTGGGAAGTGATGCCGATGACAGTTTTCATGCGTGCTCTGGTCTTTCTTGTTTTTGTCATTTCTAGGATGGTCTTGGTGCTGTTGTAGCACAGGGAGAAAAGAACATCAAGACAGGCAACCAGAGCCGGGCAGTGGTGGCACACACCTTTAATCCCAGCACTCTGGAGACAGAGGCAGGCGGATCACTGTGAGTTCGAGGCCAGTCTGGTCTACAAATCGGCTCCAGGACAGCTAAGGCTAACACAGAGAGACCCTGCCTCGAAAAACAAAACAAACAAACAAACAACAACAACAACAACAAAAAGATACAAAACCAGGTCAGAGGGAGTTTATGGCCTGAGTCTCTTTTGTTGCCGGCTTCTCTCAGTCCATTGCTCTAAGGCTCCAATCAACTCAACTTTGTTGAGCCAGCCCTGGCAGTTCACTACAAAGATGGAACCAATTGATGGCTGAGGAAGCAGGGTCCAGGAGGAAGTACCATCCCTAATTCTCACTGTGTTTGCTTGTCTCATCCAGGGTGCTTGGAGGATGGCAGATGGGTGACACTTACCTCACCAGATAGGAAGTGAGAGGGACAAAACGCATGGCTAAGTGGCTAGTACTGTGCCCTCCACCTACTCACGTTGGCTGTGCTCGGCCACTCTGAGGAGGCCTTGCTTTCATCTTACTGTTTACCTTTTTGTCTTGTTTACCTCTAGCCTTTCAATTAAGAGGATGCAAACTGAACTGGATGTCCCTACGTTTGGACATAGCACCATATGCAGGAATGAAATGTGAGTCACAACTAGGTCAGTGACATTTTCTAAATTTGTGAGTCTAGATTTTACTGGTGTTTTACTTTTCTATCTCCAAAATGATGACACTCACCTCTCCCCCAGATACCTTGGGTATGGTTGTTGTTTTTGTTTTTGTTTTTATAGCAAACTCAACACTCTTGTACTTAAATATCTTTCTTTGCATTTGGACCAAAGTGGAAGATTGTCCATCTGTCCATCTTCTGAGTCCTCAGTTTAGCATAAGGCATATTATATCATGAAGAGGCTCAGTAAATATCTGTTGAGTCAATCAATACATGACACATGCATTACTTCATGTATATATTTTTAGTGTGTATGGGTGCTTTGCTTGCCAGTCCATGTGTCACTTGCATGCAGATGCCCGGGGAGGCCAGTAGAGGGCACCAGATCTCCTGGAACTGGAGTTACAGAGGGCTGTGAGTCACCACATGGGGTTCTCTGGAAGAGCAGACTGTGCTTGTAACTGCTGGCTCATCCCTCTAGCCCCTACCCCATATTATTAAGCTGATTGAACTCCAAAAGAGTCAGTCTATAACCGTGTCTTTGACTTCCTTAACCACGAAGTTGGCGGGGGAGGGTTCCTTTGACACAGAAGTCAGAGAGCAGCCCAGGGTGGCTTGACGTCATTCCTATGTCACAGGTTGTATCATTGTCTCATTTTCTAAATGCCACTGTGCATCCATCCCTGCAGATCCCTGGGTGTTGTGTGTGTCTCTCTCTCTGTGTGTGTTCTAACTGGAAGGGAGATGTGCACCTGTCTTTTAAAGTGCAATGCTACTGTATTTCTTTGCAAAGTCCCCTTCAGGGTGAAGAATCCAATACTGTCAGGCTTGGCAAGCTGGCACAGCAGTTAAAGTATTTGCCATCAAGTCTGATGACCTGAGTTCAATCCCTGGATTCCACATGGTGGAAGGAAAGAAACTATCTCCCATAAGTTGTCTTCTTAATGTCTACACATGCGTGTGCATGCATGTGCTCACACTAAATAAACATAATGTGCTTTTGGGGGGGGGCTGGAGAGATGGCTCAGAGGTTAAGAACACTGGCTGTTCTTCCAAAGGTCCTGAGTTCAATTCCCAGCGACCATATATATGGTGGCTCATAACCATCTATAGATGAGATCTGGTATCCTCTTCTGGCATGCAGGCAGAATATTGATAAATAAATAAATATTAAAAAACATAATGTACTTTTAAAAAGGTATGTATTATTTACTATTTCATAGAACACCAAAATGGTTTTGAGAAGTACAGCATGGGAGAAAACACACCTAGCCCTTCAGATAATTTGCCCTTCTAGAAAAATACTGAAGAGGCTCTTTCTTCATAAAGTAGCAGAAAGCATCGTCTAGCATATGAAATATGTCAGAAATGCATATTCAGCATTATCTCAGACGTGATCTCGGTGAGCAGGCGTTTGAGGCTCAGTGGAAGAGACGTGTGTTGGGTTTTTCTTTCCTATTTGTTTGGAATAGCTTCGCTCCTTTACTCCTCTGCTCGCCCAGCTGATCTGTGGAATGGGTGTGTGAGCACCACACCTTCCCACAGGACTGTATCTGATGCCAGCGAGCTTCATTAGCTGCTGCTCATCGGACCAAAGGGAACAGGGGGTGGGACACGTATCTTAATTATCTGTCCTCCCACATGCCAGGTGCCACTGGCCCCATGTGCACAGATTGCATCAGCTGACAAAGTAAACAAGGAGAGATGGAAGACAGAGAAAGAGGCCAAGAGAGGCTCCTGAGTGAGGGGGGCTCAGCGCTCCATTCCAGAGGAGGGGGGAGCCTAGCAGACACATTCGTGTATGGAAGAAAGGCCAACTCGGTTCGCATCTGTGCTTTGCAGCGTAGCCGAAGGTCTAATTACTTAAATGCGTTAGTTTTGATTCCAAGATTAAAATAGGGATCATGACAGGACCTTAGGGAAAGGGAGAAACATGTATGTAAATCACATGCCTCAATGTGCCACTGGATAATTTGCAAAAGCGACTGTCTCTGACGCCACAGAGAAGGGAAGCGTAACGACTGGTCCTGTGTGTGCAGGTGGCAGAGAGCCGCTAAGTATGACTTTATATGCTAAAAGAAAACAGGCTAATTGTGGGTTTTAAGGACTGAACTCTGCTTCAAAAAATTGCCCCTTGTTTTCCTTACCCACTGGTTTTTGCTTCATTTTTTTTTCTCCGGAAGCATCTTCTGGATGGATTTGCCCTTGGCTGCTGCAGAGACTGCTGGGAAGGAAGTGAAAGTGAACCGGAAAGCGTGTTGGGCTGCTGTTCCGGCACCCCTAGGCACTCTGTTTCATTGCCTTTTCCACATCTTGTGTCCCGTGAGCCCAGTAGGCAGAGGAACGCCTCAGAACCACAGTAACCGTGCAATTATTTGAAGTCCTGTGCAGTTTCTGCGAAGTCAGGAGAAAGCACACAGTTCTCAGAGCAGGAAGCAAAGCGGTAGGAACCTTGGGTGAGGAGCCAAGCGTATGTGTGTGTGTGTGTGTGCGCGCGCGCGTGTGCGTGTACGTGTGCGCGTGCGCGCGCGCGCATGAGTGTGTTTATATCTTTCGGGTACCTTATTGAGGGAACACAACCCTAGGGAACACAACCCACCCTATGTAAAAAAACAAACCAACAAACAAGGTTCTTGCTAAGACCATATAAGGACAACTCACACACAAGGAGAGAGTTGAAGAGGGAAGAAGAAAAAGGAAGGGTTGGCTATTAATTTAGCCAAGGTATAATTCCATGCTTTAGCAAGTAACTTTAGTTACACTATCTACACTCAGTCCTATTTTCCACAGCTGTTAAAATGGTGACAGTACTTATTCCAAACATTCATCATCATGATGAGTTAAGATGGTGTTGTTGAAATATCTTCAACGTTACCTAGACTACCTGTCAAAAGCCATCTGTCTTGGCAAGCCCTCTGTGCTGGGGCTGCCTGACGTCAGAACTATCTTCAACTGGGCAAATCTCTTTTCCACTTCAGGAGCTGATATCATGCGGGTAGCTTGAAGTTCAAGAGATGGGAAACATTCAAACCATGGAAACTGGCGAATGAAACAAGTCACGGCCTCCTTATTACGGTGCCCTCTGCTCAGAGAAAAATAAAGAAGTATTTTAAACACTTACATTTACAATATGTACTTTTAAGTGAGAAGCTACCTTTCTGGCCCCTCAAATACTTTTGAAAAAAAAAAAAAGAGAACGACTGAGAACAGCAAAAATTCTACAGATGACTCCAGTGACACTCCTTTCTGGGAAGGACACTCAAGACATTTTTCTTAGGACCCTGGGCAGATAGAGGTCAAAAGGCAAATATCTCAAAGTAAAAAAAATAAGGTCAACCTACTTGCCTTCTAACAAAACACGTTCAGGAAGCTGGCAGTGTGACCCGGGCTGGATGTTTGGAACATATCGGTGACAAGGACTCTATCCAGTCTCTGCCTTTAGGGGGCCTATTGGTAAGGGGGTAGCAGGCTATCAAACCTGAATGACGCCCCTGAGAAAAGTACCATTAGTATCTGTATTATTAGCCATGTATGAGTATTGACTTCAATAGTCTCTCTCTCTCTCTCTCTCTCCTCTCTCTCTCTCTCTCTCTCTCTCTGTGTGTGTGTGTGTGTGTGTAAGTCAAAGGACAACTTTTGGGCGGCAGTTTTGTCCTTCTACCATGTGGGTCCTGGAAGTAAAATTCAAGTTCTCAGTCTTCCTGGAAAGAGCCTGTGCCCACTGAACCATCTTGCCAGCACAGCTGGGTATTGAGAACTTGAAAATTTGCTATGTGCAGAGTAAGTAAAACAAACACTAGATTTTGAAAATTTAGTGCTAAAAAAATAAATAAAGTCGACAATATCACCAACAGGTTTGCCACATTAATTATATGCTGAACTAATTGTGGTGTGAGTATATTGCATTAAATTAAATGTTGAAATCAGTTTCAGAAGGTGGAGAAACAACTGATGGAGACATACAGATGTGAACCTCTGGTCTCCACATATACCTAAGTTAGTTAATTAGTTGATTAAAATTAATTTCAGTTCACTTCGTAAAATGGAACTACTGGATAGCTTAGAATAAAATTTATGACTTCTCCTGGATATTTGCTTATCTTCTTTTGGAAAATGTGTATTCAAATCTTTTGCCTATTCTTAATTTTTTTTTCAGGACAAAGTTTCTCTGTATAGTCTTGGTTGACCTGGAGCTTGCTCTGTAGACTAGGCTGGCCTCGAACTTACAGCTGTCCACTTGCCTCTGCTTGTGTCTCCTGGCATGGCATCTCAGTCCCATGAGTAATCTGGACTAGCTGAAGTAAGGCACCCATTCTTTGAAGCTTGCCACATCTGGGGTCAAATATTGGCTCCCTAAAAATGGGAGATGGATGAATACAGATGCCCTATACCTTTAGCCACACTTACTAAGAATTCAGCCTCAGCAGCTTGGAGACAGAGGGAGGATAAACACCACCAATCCGGACTCCCCTGCTTGGCGGGCCAGCCTACTGCTTGGCTGCAGGGAAAGGAGCTTGCTCTCTTAGCCATACGCTGTAGTTGGAGCTCCAATGCTGAGATGCGGCCAAAGATGAAGAGTGATGGCAGCTCTGGCTGTGTTCTGAGACTTAGGAAGTGTCTTGAACAAATGTTTCTTCACTTATTGTATGTCCTGAAAACAATTTCCACAATTATCGTTACACGTTTGTTTGCTTGTTTGTTGTTTGTTTGTTGTTTTTAGAGACAGGGTTTCCCTGGGTAGCCTTGGCTGTCCTGGATCACTCTGTAGACCAGGCTGGTTTCGAACTCACAGAGATCTAGCCAGCTTCTGCCTCCCAGAGTGCTGGGATTACAGGTGTGCGCCTCCGCTTGAGGCTCGTTACACAATTGCTATGAATCATCTCTGTTTCCTTGGTGTGAGTTCTCAAGGGTCCCTGATGCTGCTGTTCTGGAAGTGGAAGCAGCTGTGAGTTTTATAGACAAACTCTAAAACCAAAGAGAAGGAAAAATCTCAGAGCTCCAGAAGAACATTTGGTCAGTAAAGAGATGAGACGTTAACCAGTGCACACCAGGAGGCATATTAAAGTAGGATGTTCACAAATACATGGATAATAAGATACTGCCTGCTGTTAATGAATTCCAGTCTAGAATGTGTCCCAATTCCTGTAAGCACACATGAAAACAGTGGGAAACCTAATAGAAAAAGTGGACAATAGATATAAATAAGCAATTCACAGAAGACAAAACTCTTCAAAATAACAGGTTCATGAATAAGGGTTTAACCATATTAAATCCTTTAGAATGCATTTAAACACCGAGGAGGTGGCTAAGCAGTTAAAGAGCTTGCCAGGCAACCAGGAGGGCTGGAGTCTGGATGCTAGCACCCAGGCAAGTGCCAGGTGGATATGGCAGCCTTGGAAGGCGGGCTCAGGGTATCCCCAGAACCAGCTGGCTTATAGGATTAGCCATATTGGTAAGCTCTGGGTTCAAGGGATAGAGATAGAGCCTGCATCAGTGAATAAGGTGGAGTGTGACAGAGACTCCTAGTGTCAACCTCGGGCCTCTACACGTATGTGGACACAAGTGCATGCACACGCACCCACACACACATGTGTCTGCACATTTGAAAACAGGCATCCACATACAATAACAATAACAACAACAACAACCCAACAACAACACACACACACAAGTAAGTAAATTCATGAAGAGGTTTAACAATCTTTTAAAATAGAACTAAGGGCCATTGAGATGACTCAGTGGCTAAGGACACTTGCCGCCAAGCTGGAAGTCATGAGTTCATTTTCAGAATCCATTCGGCAGAAGTGGAGAACAAATTCCTTAAAGCTGTCCTCTGACCTCTCCGTACACACTCTGAGGGTACACTCATGCCCACACAAATGCATGCCCACATAAACAAACACATGCAAAATAAATGTAAATACGTTTTAAAATGAAAATGCAATTAAATTGAGATCACACTTTACTCTTACCATTACACCCCAACACTGAGGGAAGGCAGGGCAGGAGCCTGGAGGCGAGAGCTGAAACAGAGACCACGGAGGAGTGTTTATAGGCACATTTCCAGGCTCACAGTCATTTACCTTTCTTTTTTTTTTTACTTTATTAATTTATTCTTGTTACATCTCAATGGTTATCCCATCCCTTGTATCCTCCCATTCTTCCCTCCCTCCCATTTTCCCCTTATTCCCCTCCCCTATGACTGTTCCTGAGGGGGATTACCTCCCCCTGTATATGTTCATAGGGTATCAAGTCTCTTCTTGGTAACCTGCTGTCCTTCCTCTGAGTGCCACCAGGTCTCCCCCTCCAGGGGACATGGTCAAAGTTGAGGCACCAGAGTATGTGAGAAAGTAATATCCCACTCTCCACTCTACTGTGGAGAGTGTTCTGTCCATTGTCTAGATATGGGTAGGGGTTTAAGGTTTACCGCCTGTATTGTCCTTGGCTGGTGCCTTAGTTTGTGCGGGACCCCTGGGCCCAAATCTGCCTATCATAATGTTCTACTTGTAGGCTTCTAGGACCCTCTGGATCCTTCTACTTTGCCATTCTCCCATGCTTCTCTCATCTAGAGTCTCACTAGAATGTCCTCCCCTCTGTCTCAGTTTCCTGGTAAGTGAAGGCTTTCGTGGGACTCCTTGGAATATACCCAGAAGATGCTCCAGCACACAACAAGAAAATTTGCTCAACCATGTTCATAGCAGCCTTATTCATAATAGCCAGAACATGGAAACAGCCTAAGTGTCCATCAGTAGAAGAATGGATAAAGAAACTGTGGTACATATACACTATGGAATACTATTCAGCTATTAAAAACAAGGAATTCCCGAAATTTGTGGATAAATGGATTGAGCTAGAAATGATCATAATGAGTGAGTTAACCCAGAAGCAGAAAGACTCAAATGGTATATACTCACTTATATTTGCATATTAGCCCAAGGGGCATGTCCCACGAAAGCCTTCACTTACCGGGAAACTGAGACAGAGAGGAGGACATTTACCTTTCCTTCCTTCCTTCTTTCTTTCTTTCCTTCTTTCTTTTTCTTTTTCTTTTTTTGCTTTTCGAGAAAGCGTTTCTCTGTGTAGTCTTAGCTACATAAATTTGTGGATGAAGTTGTGGCTGGTAGGATGGCAGGCATTCGGCTAATAAGCATGAGAACGCGGTGAGAGAGGAGATAGAAATGGACAGAGGAGGCAAGGACTAAGTTCTACTTGACACAAGCTAGAGTCGTGTGAGAGGTAGGAACCCCAATTCTGAAAACACCCCCACCAGCCCGAGCCACGGCAAGCCTGAGCCCCGGGCAAGCCTGAGCCACAGGCAGGTCCGTGATGCATTTTCTTAGTGATTGATGTGAGAAGGCCCAGCACACTGTGGGTGGCACCACCTTTGGATAGGTTGTCCTGGATGCTATCAGAAAGCAGGCTGAGCAAGCTGTGGGGAGCAAGCCAGTAAGCAGCACTCCTCAGTGGCCCTTGCCTCCATTCCTGCCCCCCTCAGGCATCCCTCGGTGATGGAGGGTGACCTCAGAGTTGTAGGCTGAAACAAACCCTTTCCCCCAAGTAGACAGGGGGCTAGAGAGACAGCCTTGTGGGTGAAAACAGAAATGGTACAAGCAGGAGGACCTGCATTCACATTCCAACATCTGCGTGGACGTCTGGGTGTAGCCATACTTGTGCCTGTGACCCCATTTTGAGAATGGTGATCATGGGGCATGCTGACCTGACCACCAGCCTAGTTTCAGGCACAGCAAGAGACCCTGACTCAGGGAAATAAGAGGGAGAGCGCTAGAGCACGGGGCTCCTTCTCTGACATTTGCGTACAAGTGTGGACACCTCCCCACGTGCTTATACAGTACACACACACACACCCCATTTGCATGTATATGTACACATGCACAACAAAACCTAATTTGGAGTAAACTGAAGAGAACATTCCACGATGACTTCTGGCCTTTACATGCATATATACATATGTGCACATATGTACAACACACACAGATTAAAATATAAGTGGTGTTGTCAGTAATATGCCACAGACAAGGAGTATGATGGGTTTTTCCCATCTGAAAATTAGTGATGATGATAAAATGAGACATGTACAACAGTGCTGGGCAGTGCGGCTGGTTGGTGCCGCATCTCTTTTCATTCAGACTGTGAAAATTCACACACACACACACACACACACACACACACACACACACACACACAAAAAAAAAACCACGGCTTGAATTTCTGAGTTGCTGTTTTGAAAGGTCCTATTTACTTGTTTAGACTGGCCAGTAGCTTAGTCAGGTAAAAAGGCACCACCAAGCAGGAGGGCAGAGTTTAAAAAGAGAAGGTTTCAACAAGGCAAGCTGTCACGGCTTGTGTGAATTATACATTGAAAGTGAAAATAAAATAAAACAAAACAAAACACACTAGATGAGATCTGTAAGTTCTGAAAATATGGTCCAAGTGGTACCATCTGCTCACCAAAGCTTGAAGAGGCTTCTGGAACTTTCCACTACTGCATTGGATTGTCTCCACAAAGCAGCCTGGGCAAGACCCCATGGCCCTGGCTCATCAGTGGAATCGGTAAGGGAGTAAGAAAATAGTAACACGCATCCTCTTTTATCTCGGTGTTTAGCTCGGGACAAGACTGCTTACACTGCTAAGCCAACGGGACAAACTACATTTTCTCTTACCCAGCTGTCGTCTTGCATGCCTCTAACTTCTGTACTGCCATGCACCCAACTTGTAACAACTGCCCAGATCTCGTTTCAAGTCCAAGAGAGGGTACGAGAGACAGGCACGTCTGGTAGGAAGTTCAACTCATTTCACCAGCTGCCTGGGTTTACATGTGGTTTTAATTCCACTACACAGCAATTTCCTGAATAAAATAGAGAGATGATATATAGTTTTTGAGTCGCTGTAAGAATTAAATAAACTAAGCTCTCGGTCAATATTTTCACATTATTACTCCTTATGGTCCTTGATTTCTCTCACCCCAGACCATCTGTCCACTCTCGGAAGTGAAGCCCCATAATTTACTGCCCAGATTGCAATCTCCTTTCATGGCATGAATTAAGTCTTATCTTAACAGGAAGTGCTTGGCATGGATATTTTTTTTTCTCTCTCCTGACATCCCTTCCTCTGCCTCTTCTCTCCCTTTCTTCTCTATAGGGAGAAGGTTCTCTTCAGGGAAAGAGGTTCTTAGCAAATCCTCAGATATCCCCACTAGTGGACTCCAGGAAAGTCTCAGTCAGGTGTGGGATGTCCGCATTGAAAAAGTTCATTGCCAGAAAGTGGAGGAAAATGTTCTGGCTGGACTGTCTGAATGCAGGAGACATTGGCGATTATGGCTGCATCTCCAGGGTTTCTCCAGTGTCCTGGCAGTGCCTACCTTACCCAGCCAGCGGGAAGCCTTTCAGACATGGACCTTCCTTATGGTCCCCTCATTACTGTTTCTTCCTAGGGCCACTGGACAGTCCTTTCTGGCATTCATGGTGGCCCCAGAGCTCCCCTGTGTATAGCTGAAAATGGCTCTAACTCTTCTAGATTATTCAAATACAGCATCGCCCTAGCCGATAGAGAATCCTGCTCAGCAGACGAAGCCCTTGCTTCTGTGTTGAAGGATAAAAGCAACGGCCTCCCCGTTTATTGACCTCATGCTTAGACCTGTGAGGCATGCATATTGTATGTAGTTTATTACCCCTACTTAGCAACTGAATAAACAGAAGTGAATCACTGAGAGCTTGGTTGCTGTCAAGGTCCATATCCGGCGCTTAATCAAGAGCTTCACTGCTCCTATTCTATGGGTAGATAAGGATCAAGGAAAAAGGAATGTTCATCTCCATCCCATGAGGCACTATATGGAAATGGCTCCCCAGAAGGTCCCCCAGGCTTCTCAGTGAGTAAGGAGATGGTATAGGGATGTTGGTTTTTTTGGTTCCCTAAAGAGGATGGGATGGGATTAGATCTTAGCAAGAACATGTTACGTGGTCAGGGGAGGTCCCAGAAATCTTAGGCCTTTCCATAAGGATTGTCGTCAGGAGGCATCATAACCGGGCGATCGGGTTATTACCAAGCTAAGACAAAACGATCGCATGACACACAGCACGAAGTAAAGCTGTCCGTATCTGGGAGACGGTTCAGCGGTCAAGTGCCTGCCGAGCAAGGAAGAAGCCCAGAGTTCAGATTTCCAGAGCCCACAGGAAGCTGGGTGCAGCGGTGAATGGATCCGCAGTTCTGGTGCTCCCGTGGGAGGAGAGAAGGTTGAGAGAGGAGAGACTCCAGAAGCTCCCGGGCATGTGAGAAGTAGAGAACAAGAGGCTCTGCCTCAAACAAGGTGGAAGGTACAGGCCTAAGGCTGTCCTCTAACCTTTTGAATTCACATACACTAGTGAGACTCTTGAACGCACGCACGCACGCACGCACGTAGGGGTGCGTTCTAAAATAGAAAAACTTTCTGAAACGTTTTCAGGGCTGAGGCGATGGCTCAATTGGTAAAGCGCTTGCCTTGCAAGCTTGAAATCCTGAATTTGGAACCCCAGAACCTAAATAAAAACCAGTAAATAGAGTGTGCTTGCAACCTCGGCACAGGAAACCAGCAGCCTGGCTGTCTGTTGCCAAAGGGCTGCCTACAGATAAGGACCGAGGAAGCGCCTCTTTCCACACAAAACACCTCACGGAGAGAAAACGAAGTGAAGAATGTAGTCTTCAGAAAAAGAGAAAGAATCTTCTTTTTGTTCAAATAGCGTGCTAACTCCCACTCAGAAGGGTCTCTCTTTTTTCTATGTGACTTCAATTTTTAATTTTACAAAAGGGGTTGGTTTCATCCCACTGTTCTAAATCTAGAAATAGTTCATTTTAATGATGGAGGTGTGATACTACACTACTTAGAATCAAGCCATTAAGCCATGTGATTTTAGGGTCATATCACTTAACATCCCCCTCCTATTCACTAGAAAAAGAGGGGCTTCCTGCTTTTCCAGGACAAAATGTTGTGGGCTCAGCTGGGGAACACGTCCCGGGCCTTTTAGTTTCAGCATCACTCCAAGAGCATCACTGAGCGGCCCAAGGATGCCCAGAGAAAACACACACCCCGCTGTGGGACTTACGGCCTTCAAAGGAACAGAAAGCCGTGGTATTCTGGCTACTATGCAGACGGTACTTATTTCTTTTTTCTTTAATTTTTTAAAAATTAATTAAACATTTAAAATTTTTTACATATACATTTATATTATTACACATATATACAACAGATTACCATGACATAAAACGGAATAATATAAATGTTAAATTCTCAGTGTTCTGGCTATTTGTATTTGGCAGTCTTGAAGAAAACATCTTTTCTATCTGGATTCGTCTAAAATTCAGACTGTAGATCAATCTCCATCACTTATTCTCATTATCAACTTAAAACATCAACGTAGGGGCTGGAGAGATGGCTCAGTGGTTAAGAGCACTGCCTGCTCTTCCAAAGGACCCGGGTTCAATTCCCAGCACACACATGGCAGCTCACAACTGTCTGTAACTCCAAGATCTGACACTCTCATACTAAGGCACATAAAAATTAAAAAAAAAAAAATCTACGTAGACCTAAAAATATCTTAACCCCTAAACAACTAAGCTTCATTGTAAAACTAAGCCACCTGGTCTTCAACTCCATCAAAGACTTGAGAAGGAGTAAACTTGATTATCTGAGTATGCTGGGAGTGCAGGTTAGTAGCTTTCTAAATGAGAAGATGACAGACACAGTTTGCTACCTGAATAGTCACCCAAAACTCACTATAATATTGGAGCATCTTCTTCAACCTTCTGGCTCAATATATCTGATAGACATATTTGTGAGGCAGGAACTATTGGGAACTTGTTTACCCTGTCTTGGTAGAGTTTGGCCACCGACTCTGCCTGCACCCAAGCTTGCCCCTTTTAAGGCAGAATTCTGTCTGTGGTAGAAATGAGGACATTTTGCCCAGTGGCTTGTTTGCCACATTTGAAGCAATCTCCATAAGGAGGTTCTTTGATGCTCATCATCCTCTTTGAGGTAGACTCGGTGTTTCCAGGAGCTAACTTGTCTCATTGTCAGTGAATCTATAAAATAATAAAAACATTTTTAAATGCCATATTCTGCATGTCTTTGAGGTTTTTGAAGACTTTACGTAACTATTCTACCTTATCTTTCTATAGAATCATGTCTATATATTGCACTTAAGATGTATATTATTGTGATAAAAGTAGACTAACAATTGATATGACCATGATTTGATTAACTAACAATTAACTTGTATAACTTATTTACCCAAACAGCCTGCAATAGCACTTTCAAAGCATTGAAAGTAAACTTTGCATTATAATTGAGTTATATGGGTACAATATCTCATATTAGAGTAGAAACATAATATATATACATATGTATTTAGTGTGAAGAATAATCTTACATTTGAATTCTATACCACTGTATCTAGAATTAAACTTATTTTGCATCTATATACAAAATTCTATACCAGTGAATTAAGAATAACCTTGTGAGTGACAATTGAGGCATTAAGTTGAATAGATTCACTAATCTACTTTTTGTTAAAATGCAGAACAAGTAGGTAACTTGTACTAGTAATCCCACCATATGGAAATAGTTCTGAGACTGACTGAGGCATGAATGTCTAGGCATAGACAATGCTTCTTGCTGGCTACAGAACCCCTATGAATTACTATTAGATGCCATTCTTCATATGGCATGAATGAAGATTTACAGAGGTCTTTTTTTTTCCTGCTCATACAAAGAGGAGAAAACCAGCCTTAATTGTTCTGTGCATCATACACACCTTATGCACTTATAATGTTAGGACTGTATAATGCTTGTGAGAAATTACATGCTTCCAGAAAAAAAAGATATGGACACTGACAGTGGATCAGTCCTGAAAGGCTACATTCCTCTCAGCATTCTGGACACTGACATCCTGTATCCTTCATGTTCCAGCACCAAGTGCTTCAATTGCTGTTCCTCATCAGAACAAGACAGCTCCTAGGACACTTTCAAAGAAAGTTTCCAACCCCAGTTGGTCCAGCGTTTCAGACTGTCCCACACAGGACTCTAATTAAATCTGGAATTTCTCAACATTTAGAAACTGGACCACAAATGCTATTCCTAGCTTGTTTAACCATTTCTCCAATTTTATTTGGGCCCCTACAAAGGTATTATTCATCCCAAATCAGCTGGAAGAAACCTTAAGAGAATGACACCCCATTTCCTTTAAGGGGGCATCTGGTAGGATTTTGGTTGCTTTCTTGGGCTATAGAGGGTTATTATCAATGGGAGTCAGTTACAAGTTATTATAAGTCTTATTGAGAAAGAAAACAAGGTTAAACTCGGTGATGCCTCTCTTTTGACTTATCTTACATTGTTAGGTTTGGAGATAGAGGTTGAAAAGAAAGAAGGAGGGAATATAGAGGGTACTTACTTCAGTCTATTTACAGTTTGATTTATGCAGCACGTATCTATCTGCTGAGCAGCTGCCGTGACCTGAGCACCCTGGAAACCTCCAAGGTCAACCATCCTTGCATGCTGAGAGGTTACAGGAGCAGAAGGCATAGGGGGCTCTTCTTTCTCTTTTCAACAACCATGCTGAAGATTCATATGCACGGCTCTTGTCCGTGTAAAGTGAGTTCCTACTCACATCACCTGACAGCTTTCCCCAAAAATGCACTGGGACATTTTAGTAAATAACTCAATCCTACTTGGTAAATTTACAAACTGTGCAAAACATTTTGAACCCAATTTTAGGACATTTTCCTCGCCACAAAAGCTGAAGGAAGAGAAGGAGGAGGGAAAAGGGAAGGGGAAGGGAAAGGAAAGAAGAAAACAAACAAACAAATGAACCAATCTTTTTTTTTTTTTTTTTACTTCAGACTGATCATGTTAGAGGTGTGTTCTGTTTTGCTTTGTTTTAGAGAGGAGCTCACATATTCCAAGCTTGCTTCAAATTCACTATGTAACAGAGGCTGGCCTTTAACTTCTGTCCCTTCTGCCTCCATTTCTTGAGTGCTGGGATCACAGCTCAGTGTCAACACATTTGGTTAAGTCAGAGGGTTTTATTTTATTATTTATTTGGTGGTGGGTGGAGTCGGTGGTGGTGGTGGCGGTGGTGGTGGTGGAGGAGGAGGAGGAGGAGGATGAGGATGACCCCAGCTGAACCTTGCAGGCTGTGCCA
Organism: Acomys minous; assembly: GCF_964271855.1. Lineage (NCBI taxonomy): Eukaryota > Metazoa > Chordata > Mammalia > Rodentia > Muridae > Acomys > Acomys minous. The sequence continues at coordinate 65,085,762 of NC_140495.1, read as the reverse complement.
GGAGGGATGGTGACAGAGGCTGCAGCGTGAAGAGGGGCTAGCTTCCTGCTGTTAAGGAGCCTGTCATCTGTAGGTAAGGTTTCTCAGCTATTACTGAAAGAAGTCAAGGTAAGAACATTGAGCAGGAGCCAGGGCACAGGAATCACAAGGGGATGTTGCTTGCTGGCTGACTCTCCAGCTTGCTCAACTAGCTTTACTATATAGTTCAGGCCCACTAGCCTAGGAATGGTGCTGCCCACAGTAGGCTGGGTTCTCCCACATCAGCAATCATTATGGCATTCTCTAGAGACATGGCCACAGACCAATAGGATCTAAGGAACCCCTCAGTTGAAACTTCCCTCTCAGGTAACTCTAGGTTATGTCAAGGTGACAGCTGAACCTGAGTAAGGTAGTCATGTTTAAATAAAGAGATGAAAAGTATATATTCCTTTACTGTAAGGGTTTGTGTTAAGACACCTTTAATGACAGATTAATAGAGAGGAACAAACAACACAATTCAATATGTTTTTGGAAGTAAAGACCCGAAGAAGCATGGCAGCCCGTTGTACCAATTATTTTTCAATTACTGTGTTGGCAGAAAGAGAAGGAAAGATGTATACAGACAGATGACTTACTCCCAGCATAGGCATTAGCAGCAAAGTAGAGGGGGGAAGGTGGGAGCGGCAAAGAGAGGACATCAAGGATGGTTCTGGAAGTTTGGCTTATGGGTGGGAAAGAAACATAACGTGTCATAAACAAGCTGGCAACAGTAACACACTGAGCTCTTGATTTAGTAAGAGGAGGGAGGAGGTGCTTTCTGAATCCAGTGAGGACACTTTGTCCAGGAAGAATTACTTAGCAAACTTCTGGATGGTGTTGAGGGAAAGATTAGACCAGAAGTGAAGGCCAGAGGGATTGTAGGCTCCTATTTTTCAAAAGCCTACTTTATTTAGGGTTCTTATATACTTCTGCCTCCCTTCCAACCCATTGGCCAGAGGTAGGAGAAGACAAAAGTTAATAGGAGAGGGGAATGGGGACCTTTTTAGACCTAGTTCTTTGGGCCAGTTCTACTCTGCATCATCACGATGCCAACGGTACAGTCCGATAGCAAACACCAAACAGCAACACAGATCAGTAGAGGCTGTATGATCCAGCAGGAGCTGCACGGCTCCACCGAGTCTTCACAAGTCAGCCGGAGTACCACGAGAAGTTATCTCTAGAACTGTTCTCTCTGTGAATCAAAGAGCGACGAAGACCAGTGAAGCGATGTGAATCGTTGCTCAACGTAGCAATGCGAAAGCGTCCTCTCACTGTCTGTGGCATATTCTATCTGTATTCTTTCTAAACGTCACGAGACCTCTGACGTGTCTATTTTCAGCAGAACATCACACGCCCTCTCACAAGACAGCTTCCAGAAAAATATCATGTGCCTTCTCACAAGACAGTTTTCAGCCCTCATGTCACCTTTTATGGGTCTGTTTTCTGCTAACAAAGGTCATGAGACTGTCTTCGGTGGTGGAAAAACACTCCCACAGCCTATGCTTGGGACCAAAAACAAAAAACACATAAAAGAAACCAAAGCTTTCACTATAGGAAATTAAAGGAAATGGAACTGGGGTGAAGATAGTGTAGCGAGGACAGACTCCTTGAGGGAAGCCAACACTCTGCTCTCAGGAAGGAAGCCATACTCAGTCCCACAGATCCTGAAGGGTCTGGGGACCAGTAGCACAAAACAGGGCATGGTGGAGATGGCATATTGATGAGAGGAAAAACCAAACTAAAGGGATAAGGTTGTGGATATGGAATTAAAAAAAGTTTATTGATTGAAAAGAAAAAGATCAAATACCAATTTTAAAACAATGTGAAGGTGTCGGTAGCAGGATAACAGGGCAAGGTTTGGTTTATTCACTTAAGTGGTTTTGTTTACTTCTATACACAGAGATGATGACATCTAGGTATCCTATGTGCGGTGACAACCAGAAAAGAGAGATACTTTAAGATGGAAGGAGAAAAGAAATTAGGAAACTGGAGGCAGGAGCTGCCAAGTCAAGATCCTTGCTGCCTTGGCAACAAGGTCAGTGACTCATCTACTGAACAGCATCAGTAGGTGAAGGCTGTGGACACAAAGGAAAGGCAGCGTCAGAAGGCGAGCATGCTGGGCTACAGGGTGTGACCTTAGGGCAAGTCATGGCTCAACTGGAAGAGGGACAGCAATTCAGGAGAGCTGGGAGAGATGCACAGAGCGAGTGAGCATCCAGCTTGAGTTTACTAGGGCTGAAGAGCAGAGGGAAAAAAAGGCCTTTAGTCTGAAAATGGAGAACTTGGGAGTTTGAAATGATGTGTCATGTCTCTCTTGAGTTCTGAGGCCCAGCAACCCAACAAGTTTATTTCAGTACAAATCTCCCCTATTCAGGAACAACTCCCTTAGCTTTTCCCAAGCATAGCAACCTCCAAGTTATCTTCCTACCTGTGAGTCTTTGGACTCCACACTGAAGAGACTGTGGACAGAAGAAACGAAGAAACTGTTTTTGTGTGAGTTACCTCTGTTGTTGGCTATTGATGAAGCTTCGATATTCTGCCAATAGCCCTGTCCCTTAACACTCTCCTGGGCCAGACCAAGCCTTCAGTGACATCCTGGCGATTGACAGATGAAGGCTGATCAGTCAGAGAAGATGAAAAGAGTAAGGAACTCAACAGATGATGCATCCCAAACTAGATCAGCCACTTTAGGAGTCATTCAGCATCTACTTGGAGCCCCTGCTCAAATAGTTCCTTCTTAACTCTTATCTCTCTTCCTTCTTCAGACAGCCTACACAACTCACAACCAGGAGAAAACACCCATATGATGTTTTCCAATTAGTGCTGTGGAACTTCAGTAGTAGAAAGGATACAAACCATGACTTAGGGACAGGGTCTACCCGATAGTAGAGTTGTTTCTTGGCATTCATGAAGCTTTGGGTTGATGAACAACAACAACAACAAACAAACAACACACACACACACACACACACACACACACACACACACTCCATTATTTATCATTTTGTATTCCAGGAAGCTTAAAATACCAGAGGACTGGAGAAATGGCTCATTGGTAAAGAACACTTGTTGCTCTTGAAGAGGACCAGAATTTGATTTCCAGCACCCACAAGGTGGCCCACAACCATCAATAACTCTAGTCCAGGGTATTTGAAACCTTCTTCTGGTCTCCACAGGTACTAGACACACACAGGGCACATACATACAAGCAGGCCAAACACAAAAATAAAAATAAATAAGTCTTCTAAAAACTGTATCAAATAGAAGGAAGGAAGTGCAGAGATTTATCCCCAGTAATACTGCTTGTTATTGTGAAGGCCAAGCTAAGAAGAAAGAAAAGGAAGGAAGAGAGAGAGCGAGAAAGCAAAAGAGAGAGAGAGAGAGAGAGAGAGGAGAAAGGGTTAGAGAGATGACTCAGTTGTTTAGAGTACTTGCAGCTAGGACCCATGTATGGTTATGAGGCTTGCGGGATGAGGGAGACCCCACAACCAGGTACAGGGAGTTGGATACCCTCTTCTGGCCTCTGAGACTACCTGCACACAGAAGACATACACTCACACAGACACAGACACAGACACAGACACACACACACACACACACACACACACACACACACACACACAAATTCATGTAAATAAAAATAAAAATAAATCTTCCTAGCCTGTTGGTGCACACCTTTAATTGGAGCACTAAGGAGACAGACAGATCTCTGTGAGTTCAAGGCCAGCTTGGTCTACAAATTGAGCGCTAGGTCATTAAGGGGTACGTTTTGAGACCCTGTCTCAGCAAAACAAAACAAAGAGCAACAACAACCCCCCCCCAAATCTTATGGTAAAATGAAACGTTAGAGGTAGAACGCCTAAGAGCACATGGGATGGGTGTTTTCAGGCAAGCATCTTTCTGCATAGTGCTATACCTATTATTGACCAGTATTCTTTCAGGAAATGGTGGGCATTTAATCACCCTACTGTTCTAGGGAGCAAAGCTGAGGTTTCACACGTTCTGATTAGACTGGCCATCTTCCTTTTCAAATCATCCCATCCTTATCATCTAAGACAGAAGGAAGCCTCTGGAGCTGTGCCCACTCTGCAATTCTATCTCCACTTAATCTTATCCCAGGGTGCTGTCTTTGTTACAGTCACCATGGAGACCTGATAGAACTCATGGCTGGGCCCTCGATCTTGCAATCTGCCAGTAAATGTGGATGTTCCCTCCAAGACCAAAGAACAGGAGGTTCTTAAGTGAATTACTGTAAAGAATCAGAGCTATAGAGAAATTGTTTAATCTGAGTCCAGGACCGAGCAGGACATTGGTAATACACTAGACTAAAGCTTCGCCTGTTGTCCACAGCTTGGGATGTTTAAGTCTTGGAAAAGCAAGGCGTATTCCATGTGTGAACTACTCCATTGCTGCCAAACTCTCCAAGCTATTTCACTTAGCAAATATTTATTGGTCGAGGTCATTACCTCCAATTTTGATTAACACAGATACTTTGCCTTCAAGGACCTCAAAGGCTGGGCTAAGCACACAGAGGTAAGCTGGCCATAGGATGACAGTAGACAAGCCACCATTGAGCCCTGTGAGGGGAAACTAGAAAAAGTCTGTTCTCTTCCATAGGAAATGTAGAGAAAGGCTTTGTTGTTTGTTGGTTTGTTTTGGGAGTTTGTTTTTTTAAATTGCTTTTTATTTATTTATTTATTTTTAGATAAAGTACCATTTGACATGGCTTTTGATAACCCCCAAAGATCTCTCTCTGTCTCTTTCTGTTCTCTCTCTGTCTCTGTCTCTCTCTCCCCCATATGAAGAATACATTTATCAGAGGGCCAAGAAACCACAGAAAACTAGCAGAAGGGATAACAAGCATCCAGAAAAGAGGCTTCACTGAGCAGAAGTGTTAAACCACAGGGGATAGAAGTCAGTTTGAATTAAGGTGGAATTAGCCAGACTCAGAGATGCTGCATGAATGTGATGATGATAACTTGGCCAACGGGAAGATTTCTAGAAGGAATGAACACAAAGCAATTCTAATTGGACAGATGTTTTAGCCACATGCAGTGAGGTGTGTGTGTGTGTGGCGGGGGTGATATGCATCCTCTTATTCTGTGCAGCCATGCTGTCAGCTGAAAATAGGTGTGTGCATTATCATGGGGACAATGGCAGTTCCTACCATCCATACCTATGTTGTAGCTGCACTCCTTGTCTTAAACATACACACACACACACACACACACACACACACACACACACACACACATTAGCAGTGGTCAGCACTGAACCCTGGACCTTTGCACATGGTAGACAGGCACCTAACCACTGAGCTACATCCCCTGGTGCTATGCTGTACTCTTTAACTTATTCTTGTCCTTTTCATCTGGAGAGGAGATGGTGGAATTTCCCAACTGTATCTTACTGTATCCATGGCATCCAACAGTAACCTGCACACACTACAGACATAGACTTGCAGGACACATGGAAACAGACCAATTTCACTCTTGCCTAGACAGCTTTTCTGGTTCTTTCTCCCCTTGAACTTGGCTTTTACACTTTTGGGTGTTCAAAGTTATTCTTGTTAAACTCCTGCCATTCACCCACAATATAGACTTTTGAATGGGTTTATGAGTTAGACACAAATTTCCTCCCCTAGAGCAGACCTTAAGTCCCATCAGAAAGCAGTTGGTTACCCCCATAACACTCCCATGGACCTGCGCTGTAAAAATCGACTTATCTGTTTTATGTGTATGAGTGTTTTGTTTGTATGTATGTATACCATGCGCATGCCTGGTGCGCGTAGAGGTCAGAAGAGGGTGTTGGATCTCTTGGAAATGGAGTTACAGATGACTGTGAGCTGATATGTGATTGTTGGGAACCAAATCCAGGTTCTCTGCAAGAGCAGCAGCAAGTGCTTTTGAAAAATTTAATATTTTAGAGAATTTTATACATGGATACTGCGTTTACATCATTTTCACCACTCTCATCCCAATTCCTCCCTTGCCCCCAGACAATCTCTTTCAAATTTATAACCCTTTCTTTTCTTTTTCTTTCTTTCTTTTTCCTGAGACAGCCTTGGTTGTCCCGGACTCGCTTTGTAGATCAGGCTGGCCTCGAACTTATAGTGATCCACCTGCCTCTGCCTCCCTAGTGTTGGGATTAAAGGCTCCCTTCTTTTCTTTTTGGAGACTTGTTAATTCATTTTTTATGTGTGGGTGTTTTGCCTGCGTGTAGATCTGTGCATGGCAACGAAGCCAGCAGAGGGCGTCAGATTCTCTGAAACTGCAGTTAACAATCTTCTGCGGCTTTTCTCCCTTTGTATACTGTGAGATCGCAATCCTCTTAGAGGCTTCTGGGTGAGCTTCAGTTTGAGTCCTTCAAGTCCTGTGTCCAAAGTGTGTGTGTAGTCTTCATCCATAAGGTTTTACCTTCAAGTTCTGGAAGACAACAAAGGGAAGCAGCAGAAATCTCATGGGCTTCTCTGACCAACAGCTTGGAGGTTTTTCATGCCTGATGCTAGGTTTCTTGTTCCAAAGCTCTTGCAGGGAGCCTTATAGGCCAAAGTGGTGTAACTCCAGTCAAGCCACATATATGTCATGCGTTGCATATGCAATACACATATATACTTACATTTATATATTATGTATGTATTCTTTTCACACATTCATTATATGTGTATGAATGTTTTGCCTGCATGCACATATGTGCAGTATGTGAGTGTCTGATGCCCGAGGACGTTAGAAGAGGGCACTAGGTCCTCTGGAACTGGAGTTACAGATAGTTATGAGCAGCCATGTGAATGATGGGGACTCAACCTGGGTCCTCTACAGGAGCAGTTGGTACTTTAAGCACTTAGCCGTGTTTCCAGTATCCCACTATGTACACATTTTAAGGTACAAATGAAATAACATTTCCCTATGGCTTTTTCAAGCACACTTGGTCTTATTTATCCTTCTTCCCTCCTTTCCCCTCTAGCTTACCCTCCCTCTGGCCATGAAAGTCCTGCCCCGGTTTCTCCATTCTCCCCCCCGCCCCCCGCCCCCCTCCCGTCCTGCACTCCCCTGCCCCGCCTCAGCGCCCCCGACTTCACAATACCACAGCAACTGCTCTCAACCGTGGAGCCATCTCTCCAACACTCCCAAAACCTACACTTTTTGGAACTGAAAAAATTGCTACGTCTTCCAGGGGAAAGCAAGATGGAGTTTAGAATCACGACACAACCAAAGAGAAGACGGCAAAACTGCTGCTTCCTTCGATGCATGCAGGTTTTAACTAGAAAATAATAATAATAATGATAAACAACAACACTGTGGAAAAATACGCACTGATCGGGGAACATCCTTAAGGAAATGGGGAACTCTGGGGGAGGTGCTGAGTCTGAGGCTAGGAAGCCAGATTTGCACAGTGCTGGAAGACGTACCAGAAGCTCAAGTTAGGCTGGAGGTCAGAGGCAGGTATTTTATAGCAAAGATAACATCGGTTGTACCCATTTGAGCCTCACTTATTCCTTCTCTTCTATCTACAGTCATGCTTTATTAATACTTATCTCCTGTTTCCTCAGAGCTCAGGCAGAAAACCCATTCTTTACAGTTGAACAGTCCCCGCTTATGAGTAAACACAGACATCTGCCTAGCCATGGTGACTGTGTGCCTGGGAAGCGCCCAGTGAGCAGAGCATTTTACAACGTGAAGTGAAGGGCCTCTCTCTCTTTTAAAATACAAAAAGAGAAATGGCACTTTATGCTCTAACCACTTTAATTTATTCTTGTTTGGCTTATCACTGATACCAAGGAGTTTTTGTTTTATTTATTTATTTATTTATTTATTTATTTATTTATTTATTTTTGAGACAGGGTCTCTCTGTGTTAGCACTGGCTGTCCTGGACTCACTTTGTAGACCAGGCTGGCCTCGAACTCACAGGGATCCGCCTGCCTCTGTCTCCCAAGTGCTGGGATTAAAGGTGTGCGCCACCACCACCACCACCACCACCAGCACCATCAGGCCCTTAAGGCACTTTTTACTTAATTAGCGGTAAGCAGGGTCACCTGACTGAAGTGCTTCATTAAGAGGCACAGGGGTTGTAGGCCTGTAATTCAGGTGGGAGGCTAACCTGAGCTACACAGCAAGACCTTGTCTAAAAAAACAAAAACCACCCAACCAGTCAAACGAAATCCAAGCTAAAAGGTGTGTTAAAACTTGAGTTCAGGTGGTTAATGCCCCATAAAGACCTGATGGAATGTGAAAGCCGTGCAAAGAAGGAAGAGTTCGGAACCGCAGTTACCCAAATTAAGCTTTCCCAGCTCAGAGGAACAGCTCATATGCTGCCTTTCTTAACTCATTTGTTTGTAAGGTGTCGACTGACTGTCTTTCCTTAATATTTCACTTCACTTTCTTTTAAACAACATGACCTATGATACTACTGGTTGATAATTTCGAATTTTGAAGAACTAATTTGCCCTATCACACATGGAGACCTAGTCACCCCACCCCCCACCCCACCTGACACATATTTCTGGAAGCCTTGGAGATAGCGTGAGAATTTCAAATAGATATATCACCCTCCTCCCTCCCCCAGATTCTGCATTTAATGATGGTATCTTTCAGAACTTTTTTGAATTTTACCAGAGACAATATTATAGCTTTTCCCTTAGGGTTATAGTCATTTTTTTTTGAACTGGCAGATGTTTGAAAGATGAGATTTGAATTATTCCTCATATTAATTTTTAAGTACATTTCTTTCTTCCAAAGAATGCTGAGAAAAAGAACCAACACTCAATGCACTAACCTATAAGGAAGGAAATAGGAGCCCTACCAAGCAGATTCCTTTCAGGGCCACTTAGTGTGGTGTCTATGTACTGGTTTTCTCACTGTTGAGATCAAATACCCAACAAGAGCAACTTGCAGGAGCAGAGGTTTGGTTTGGCTTAGGAATACAGTTACTGTGGGAGTGGAGGGGAGACAGCTGGTCACATAGTATCTGCTGTCAGGAAGCAGAGAAGGCCATGGATAAATGCTGATCCGCCACTTGCTTTTTCTTTCTTTCTTTCTTTCTTTTTTTGAGACAGGGTTTCTCTGTGTAGCCTTGGCTATCCTGGACTCACTTTGTAGACCAAGCTGGCCTCAACTCACAGCAATCCTCCTGCCTCTGCCTCCCAAGTGCTGGGTAGGATTAAAGGCATGGGCCACCACGTCTGGTTTGCTTTTTCTTTTTGATCCAATGTGAGACCCCAGAACACACCAAAACACAGTGGAGTCTGGGAGTCAACACACAAGTCTCTGGCCTGACAGATGGTATAAGCTCCATGTTTTGTTCTTGCTTGTTAAATATAATTAATTAATTAATTAATTAATTTTGAGACGGGTTTGTTCTGTAAGCCAGGCTTGTGTCGAACTTTAACTTTGGCTGGCCTGGAACTGGAGAGCTTCATGTATCAGCCTACAGAGTACTTAATGGCACTATTATGCTCAGGTCGTTCATTCATTAGTGCATGCATGCACGTATGTAGACATCTGTGAGATGGGAGTTCTCTGTGTAGCTCAGACTTCTCCAACTCCAAATCCTGCCTCCGCTTTCCTAGCAAGGAAAATAAAGGCAAGCGCCATCATGCGCAGGTTATGTTGTTTGTTGTTAACATTTTGGTTAGAAAAAAAAGTAGTCTCTGCTTTACATATAATCTACTTGGAATCGGTTTAAAAAAAAAAAAAGTTAAGTCAGGCCTGAGGGGCGTGTACAGGACTCCCAGGCTAACAAGCAAACGCAATTCCTCCAGATAACGCCAGGGGGCACCCTCTCCCTCTCCTCGGTTTCTGGACCGCCTTGAGCTCTCTTCATCTGCACAAAGAGCCCGGCCTCCTTCAGGGTGACATCACAAAGGGTCGGTACTCCGCCCCTTCGGCGCCACCACGTGTGTCCCCGTGCTGAGTGGCCACCCGACTCAGTTCCTCGCCGGCCGGTTTTGGCAGCGGAGGAAGCGAGTAGTTGGTAGTGGTTGGAGGCTTCGCTATGGGAAGTCGCTCTTTTGCACTGTCGCGGCCAGCCCTGCTCCCTGGTTCTCCACAGCCGCTGTCGCTGGAGAGCACCGGGAGGCGCGGGTTGCAAGCGCGCCTGCTTTTCTCCGCCCGGGCGCCAGCGCCCCTGGGCAGGTGCTGAGCGCCTTCCCGAGCCTCCCCGGCTGCCTCCCTCTTCCGCCCGGCTGCCTGGCTGCTGCAGTGCACATGGGCTGCTGGAGGTAGATGGGCTCACCGCCCTGGAGGCGGCGGTGGATGCGGCGCTGGGCAGAAACAGCCACCGATTCCAGCTGCCGTGGGGCCGCGCTCTCAGGGCGCCCCTGCGAGCCCCGGCCTCGGCCATGGGGACCTCGGCAAGCAGCATCACCGCCATCACCTCTTGCAGCCGCATCGCCGGCCAAGTCGGAGCCGCGATGATCGCCGGCTCCCTTCTCCTGGTGAGCAATCGGAGGGGACTCTAGGGTGGCGGCTGCGTTAGAGCCTATGTCCAGAAGCGGGGCGGGTCCTCGGGCCCGGAGTGCTGGCGGCGCACGGTGGGACCAGCTGGGTTGGAAGGGTTGGTTGATTACAAGGCAATAGCCAGACGGAAGAGGACTTCTACAAGATAATTTCCTTGGGGGGGGGGGTGAGCTAAGGCTAGGGAGTGTTAGAGAATTATTTTTCTTACAGTCTTGCTGCTTGGAGGAGGCGCGAGAGGTGGCCGCCCAGGCGCCCTGCGCATTTCAGGGCTTTGCCCCCGACTCGGCCTACCTAGCACCCCAACGCCTAGCCTCACCCCAGTATCATCCGCCGCCAGCCCCTCGGCGCGGTGCGAGGCCCGAGCAAGCAGTCCTGTCAGTTGCCAGTTGCCAGCCCTGGCCGCGGCTTTGTCGCTGCTGCAATGTCATGTCCGGATGCTACCGCAGTGGAGACAGCGGGACCCGTGCGCTCCGGACTGGAGCTGCAGGCGTCCGCGCGCCGAGCATTCTGGAGTAGGGGGCAGGCCACTCCTTCCTTCAGCCTCCTCGCTTCGGTCCTCTCTCTTGGCTCAGATGAGTCCTGCTTTCTGCACGCCAAAAGAAGACGACGAAGGAGAGGGGGTTGGCGGGTGGGAGAAAGGACCCAGAGACCCATTCCCAGGCGCCTCCAAAGCACCGGCTCGGAGCCAACCGGTGTTCTGGTTCTCAGTAGAGGGGGAGGGGAAAGAGCTACATAAAGGAAGATTAATTTTTTTCCATCCCTTTATTTCTCCTTTTCTGTGTTTAGACATGTCACCACGCAAGATGATGCAGGCTCCCTCAGCACCCAAATCTGGGGCGTGCCCCGAGTGCAGTCCTCCATCACTTTATCTGATTAAAGCCTGACATCATCCCTTACCCAAAACTTACTCCAGCCTGTCCCTTTATTTCTAATACCGGGGCCAAGTGGGGAATTAGGTGGAAGAAAATTTGAATTCCAACCCTTGAGCCGCCATAAACCAGCCATGTCTTTTATCCCTTCGGGGAGGATAAATATTGTTCACTAAAAAAAAACCAAACAAAAACAAAAAAGAGTCTGTTTTCATGGTTGGGCTGTGTAAGGGAAGGCAGTCCTCTTGTCTCCTTCCTCTGAAGGGCTTTCTGCCTGGCCAGCCAAGATCTGCTGCTCCCATCTCAAGGCATTGCAGTTGCTATGGCCTGGGAATTTATTCTACAGACACTCTGGGGTCTCTCTCTCTCTCTCTCTCTCTCTCTCTCTCTCTCTCTCTCTCTCTCTCTCTTGCTCTCTTTTTCCTCTCTCTCCCCTCACCCTGTGTTAAGGGGAGAGAGAGAGAGAGAGAGAGAGAGACTAAAGAAAGTTTGTTGTTCTTAGTATTTATAATGAGACACGTCTCAGTATCCCTTAGGAGACTCTTTTCTGTCCCTTTATAATAACCGCAAACTCCAAGTCTGTACTTTTTTTTTTTTTTTGGTTTTTCCGAGACAGGGTCTCTCTGTGTAGCCTTGGCTGTCCTGGACTCGCTTTGTAGATCAGGCTGGCCTCGAACTCACAGTGATCCCCTTGCCTCTGCCTCCTGGGGGCTGGAGTTAAAGGCAGGCGCCACTACGCACCGGCTCCAAGTCTGTACTCTTTAAACAAGCGTGGATACTCAGCAGTCAGAGAGTCCTTGGGGGCAGTGAACTTGAATTGACGGTCTTAACTGAGAGGGTTCACGGGACCACTGATCCTAATGACTAGAGTTAGGTCCCTTGCTGAGTTCCTTCTGAAGGCCTTAGTGCTGCTCTGATAGCACACACTGTTGTGCACCCCCTGCTCCACTCGCATATAATCCTTGTCGGTTAGTCCACTCACACATTCAATATTAAGTGTAGCATTTCACACACACACACACACACACACACACACACACACACACACACCTTTTAGCATGAAATAGGTACTTGAAGTTCTCAGGATAATAAAAATGTGTGCTTTAACTAACCAAGAAAGGGCCCAGCTCCTTTTTATTTAATTATCAAACTCAATTTACCTACCAATTGCATGCCAGACTTGCAACTGCTGGCCTGACAATGTAAGCTTGATGTTTACGAAAGGTTTTAGAGGCAATCTGGAGGTGATAATACTACAGGGTCCCTTGGTCTTCTGGAAATTATAGAGAAAGAAAGACAGACAGACAGACAGACAGACAGACAGATTTTGACAGTAGAAGGGTAACTGGATCGTCCTAGCGCAGGATGAGGGAGGGGGAGCCAGGAACCTAGGGAACTATGTGATACTGTGTACAACAGTGACTGCTAACATTGCTCTCAGGAGAATTTGCCCCATTGGTAATCTTGGCTGCATTAATGGCAGACACCAGGTAGAATAGCTCAAGTAAACATGGTGTGAGGTATCTAGAAGACTAATGAGGGATGTAGAAAAGTTCCTGCTGTGCTTATGCAGTCTGGTTAGACAAAGAAAATAATGATGTCAGCAATATGTTTCATAATGGCTTTCAATTGTCCCCTCCCCTTTTTTTCATAGCAGTCTTTGTTACTGTTATTTTTGTGACACTTTTTTTTTATCACGATGGGCTAGCTACATGAAAACTTACTATAGGCTCTGATATATATATATTAATATGTTAATATATTAATATATTGATATATTTGAACAGCAACTGTGTGAGCTTGTTGAGAGAGCAGCAAAGTACTTTATGCACCGTGTCTTATTTTTTCCCCACCATCCTTGACAAACAGGTGTTGCCTCCATTCCACAGGCGAGCAAACAGTCTCCAAGAATTTCACTGGTTTGTTGTGGGTCACACACCACATGTGTGTCATGACCCTGAGCTGGAACTCCTTGGCTCCTTCTCTCCCTCACTCATGGACCACACAGCTTGTTTCACAATTTCGAGCGGCTTGATGTCAAAGGACGTAGAACCGGAAGAAAAGCTGCGACGGTGGCTTCGTTAGCCGCAGGGAGACATAAGTGAGAGTTTACACAGCGACCTTTGGGAGGAGCCGTTCTAGTTGTCTTCGTTTCTGTTGTTGAGTTGAGGTGACTGTGTCATGTGTGGAAGTTACCCACAAACTGAAAGACAGCATACTATGCTGCAGGCTAAAGTTCCGTCAACAAGACGTTCCGATTTGTGGCAGTTTAGGGACTGTCCTAGAAGGACTTGCTCAGGGCAGCACTGGGTGCAGTCAGAGGTGCCCTCTTGCTTTTAGGGATCTCGTTTTGATTACACAGATAGACCCATCGCTAGGGCCCGGCTAGGGAGAAAAGAGGCCTCCTTGATAAAGACATTGGATCTGAAGTTTTAGAAATTACTATTATCCACGGACTGAGAATTCACGCACCAAAGGTGCAGGGAACATAGCAGAAGAAGTGGGAAGGTTCTAAAAGCCAAAGGAACACAAGTCTGCTGTGAGAGTGTGTCTCCTAGAAGTGTCAGGGCACCTTCACCCATGCCGCCTCCACAACATGGCTGCCTGCACGGGACCTGAACAGGGACAGTACCAGCAGACATGCTAACATGGAAGGGCACAAACTCATGGGGCCCGAACCCTAGATAAAATAATTAGACTTGTGGGCAACTAAGGAATGTGTGTGCATATAATGTATGTCCAGACGTCCACACATGTATACATACACGTACATATATGTGCTTGTGGTTATATACTACATATATACATATGCATTGCACACACACATATGTAACAACAATTTAAAAAGAGGCTGTGATTTTGAGAAAGTGCAAGATTGGTACATGGGAGGAGTTGGAGGGAGGAAAGAGAGGGGAGAAAAACATTTTAGATACAGGACCATTTGCTTAATAGCCCGTCCAGCTGTCCTGCCATCCTTTTTCTAGACAGTTGGCATCTCACCATTTCTCATCACCAAGAGGAAAAAAAAAACATATATTTTTTTCTCTTTTGGTGGAGGGAAACGGTGAGATGCATCATTAGACTGTCTTTCTACCTAGAGAGTTTCAAATGTTCCTGTTGGCCACTATTACTGAGTTCTACCTTCTGATTTGTATTTATCACAATAAATGGCTATCTGCCTAGACAGGTGTGCATGTGTGAGGTCATCTGGTGTGGGTTCAAGTCCAAGAGTTGGTGACAAGTCCAAGTCGCACATTAAGTCAGAGCTGGCACTGTGCAGAGAGGCATCTCTCCCTTTTATATACTTTACCTGTAGCCACTTAGACTGTGGAAGCCGGAAGGGAACCTAAGCTGTTACGGATCTAACACTCCACACAGCTTGGCTGAGGGAAAGAACAGCCCACACCGAGGAAGTGACTACATTTCATGTTACCAAATCTACACGGTGCACCCCCTCTGAGCGAGGCGGCATCCTAAGCCGTGGAAGCCGGGTGACGAGGCGGGGATTAGAGCCTTGGCGTGAAGCTAGGTTCTATGGCTCATAAAACATATGGCCGCTGTCAATAGAACTAACTGACTTGAGTTTGATTCCAGTCGGATCAATGGATGAGCATGCTAGGTCCCAACACACGCACAAATATGTGATATTCAGATCTTTAAAATATGAAAGCCAGAGGAGGAAAGCAGTTTTATTTTGGAAACCTTTCCTGTCTTGGAATAATGTGATCAGTCTTAGTAGAGAAATTGAGTTATGTGAAATTGGTAGGTGAGAAAGAAGCAGCAATCCAGATCTTGTACTGGATCGGACAAGTCCTGATGTTACCCGATGAGTTATCCCCACAATCCAACTGTAGAACCGGAGCAGGCTTTCTTATTTGAAGTAAAGGCATATGTCTGGCTCTCTCTCAGGTCCAGTCCCAGACAGACAGATAGACAGACAGACAGAGCCTCCAGCACAATTAAGCTAAATCTCTAAGAGTAATATTTTTTAAAAAGAAGATTTATACTTAGTGTGAAAAAGAAAGAAAGAAAAAAAACCCCTCTATGGCTATATGAGCACAGAGCCACATCTGCCTCCCTTATGCATTTGGACAATGTCTATCAAGTTCAATAGAGCAAGCATGGTGGAGGCCACAAGTTTGGGGAGGGGGTAGTTTGCAGGTTGCTGCCTTCCCCAGTCAGTGGTCAGGGGTAGGTTTAGCTTCTGGGTGAGTCTGGTGAGTGGCTGGTATCCTCACACACTCTCTCTCTCTCTCTTGGTTTTTTGAGACAGTTTCTTTGTGTAATCCTGGCTGTCCTGGACTCACTTTGTAGACCCTGCTGGCCTCGAACTCACAGAGATCCACTTGCCTCTGCATCCCAGAGTGCTGGAATTACAGACGTGCGCCACCGCACCCAGCTGGTGTCTTCTCTTTATTGGAGGTTGGAATTTGGAGGCATCACACCTTGACTTTGCACTTGACTCCATCTTGAGGAGAGGCAGAACCTCTTGGGAAGCTTGGTAGAAAAGTTGCAAATTGGTTTTGTGTTTACTCAGCCAGCATGTAAACTATAATTGGCTTAAGTAAAGATCATCATTATTATTTTTTTCTTTTGGTGACGGGAAATGGTGAGACACATCATCAGACTATTCAGGGGCTGAGGATGAATTGAGTGACTTTTCCTTGCATAAACAGCTCTGCCCATTTTCCAGAAAGCGCTAATACTCTGCTGGCTTCCTTTCCCCACACAGGCCTGGCAAATTGCAGTAAAGCCAGGTCACCACCAGCAACTTCTTGGCAAACTCAGGTGCTTCTTCTCTGTGACAAGAGGAGCCCAGATTTATCTCAGAGCTTTGGTGGGTGTCCAGTGGTCATTTGGAGTCAAATCTGTTTGGACCGTGGGATGCAGGTATATTTGATGGACAGAGTGACAACTGAAGCCGTTAGTAGGAGCAGCTGGGTTTCGGTTTTCAATCTCCATTGTCAGCAAAAGGCTGGGCATTACTATTGTATTAGCGGCCGCCGGGCTCGTGTTCTTTAGGAATAGGGCTGAGACCGTGAATAAACACCAGCATTCTCCAGTGTTTATATTTGTCAAATACCTAAAAATCAACAGGATCTTAAATTGGCCTGAATGCTGCCACCTGGTTGGGCAATGGTTATTAACCTGGAGGAGGCTGGCAGAGGTCCAGAAGTATGGGTGGGTCCTCTGCTGATGGAGAGAGGGACCGACCATCATGCTGTTGATTGAAGGCAGATTCACAGTCATCACCCATGGTCCATGAAGAGTGCTGGGGTTGGTGCCATGCGTGTCCTGGCATGGCGTCAGTGTGCTGGCTTTGGAGATGATGTGTCTGTAGTGTTGGGAAGGTTGTGCTCAGAGGGCTCTGGGGAAGGTGTGGGATGCAGCAGGACCTGGGTGAGGTGGCAGGATACTGCACCATGCCCTTTCGTCTTCTCTTCAGAATATGTGAAGACCATGCATGACTCTTCTGTGGATTAAAACAAATGAGAGGAATGGAGAAGCACACGACTACCCGAATCATAGCAAGGCTAATTATCTAAGGTCTATGTAATTTTCCATTTGTTCTTCTGCAACCAGAATCACGTGGTGACTCTGTTGCTTGGCACTGGTTGCAAATTCTGTTGGGGTTGAGGGGAGGAACACTTGCTTACTGTATTTAGAAGAGGACACGGAGGGTGTCTATGTTCCCTGGACTCAGAAGAGAGCAGCTGTGACATCAGTAGAGCTCCTGTGCTAGCAGTCTTCAGAGGAGGGCTAAGCAAATGGCTGGTGACCATTGCTATTGAGATTTTGTTTAATTCATATATGATACAAATCATATGTATTAATTTATATATTCTATAAACGGCTCTCATTTATTGAGTACTTAACCACTGCATTGGATGTCTTCTGTAAAGCAGTACGGCATACATCTTACAAATCCCGTTTTACAGATCCCAGAAGGAGGTTTGATAAATTTTTTTTTTTAACTCTTCTGCCCATTGTTAGGCCCTGGAGAGAGGAATAAAATCTATGTCAGTTTCATACACTTAGCTCTTCCTGCCAAGTAGTGGGTGCGGAATGGTTCCCATCAATTTACCATACATTTGTTTCCTCCAGACAGAATGGTTTTACCCAAGAGTTGAGCATACTCTTTTTATTTTCTGAGTTTCATGGTGGCGCTGGATGGTTTGCCATGGTGTTGAAAGGGGAGTGTGTGGCGACATGGGTGAGCATTTTCCTATGGTGTGACTCTGACGGACCATGGTGCCATGCTTGAGGTGGAAAGACGCTCCTGCAAATTGAGATGTTATGAATAGAGGATGGGTGTGTTGCTCTCCTGCAGCCTGGGTCACTTTGAAAAATATTTGCTTAGTGAGTAACAGTGCGGTGTGGGTTCTGCTTTGCCTTGTAGTTTCTTTTCACTTCTTCTGAGCATCCGCGGACCTGTTAGGATCTTCTTTGCTGCCAACCCAATTATTTGTATAGGATAAGTTAATCGCCTGTACCATTTCAGTTCTCTGGGAAATGGATTTAACTTGATGATTTGAGTGGTTCATGTATGCTGTGAAAGTGACATGTAGGTTGCCACAGTTACTGGAGGCACCTTCATAAGCAATCTGTTAGAAAAAAAAAACTTCATACATGCATATAATCTGTTCCTTCCCCTTCCAACTTCTCCCAACTCCTGCCATCATTTTTCCCTCCTAATTTTATGTGCTCTTTTTCTGAACCCACTGAGTCTCATGTAGTGCTACCCACATGTTCACGAGGGTAGGACTGCCTGGGGCACGGACTGCCTGCCAGGAGCCCCATCCATGGAGAAAATAGGGTCCCCCTCCCCAAGCAGTCATCAATTCCCAATGGCACCCCACCTAAGCATGGGACTTTGTGGCTCCCTCTCCTGCCCACGCAAGCTTTGGTTTGGCTTGGTCTTTGGTACAGGCCTTGTATGTGCTGCCCCAACCCCTGAATTCATGTGTGCAATGGCCTGGCATTTCTAGCAAACACTGTTTCACCATAGTCATATGATCTTTTTGGATCATACAGTTTTTTTCTCCTCCCGTCTTCCCTGATATCCCGGACCCTTGTGGGGAGGAGGTGTGATACAGACATCCCATTTAGAGCTGAGCACTGCACAGTCTCCCAGTCTCTGTCCATTGACCAGTTGTAGGTCTCTTTATTGGTCTCCATCTACCGCGCAGAGCACTGTCTCCAAAGAGGGTTGAGAACTGTGCTAATTTAACGAGCTTTGAAATACATCTGTTTGTAGACTGTTTCTAGACTTCGTAGACCAGAGTAAGACAAAAGCTGCGAGGAAATTACTTGACTATTAGTCCCGGAAAAGAGATTGGAATCTTGTCTCCCAAGAACATTTGAGACAAGACCACTGACTAATTTCACTGTAGACAGGGCTGGCTCTGCCCCGCAAAGGATGGCAGAGGCAGGAGAGTGAGGCATGAGGAAGCTTGCAGGCAAAGGTGACAGGTTCTCAGAACAGCCTAACTAGTGTGTTTGCGCTTATTATGTCCCACTTTTCTTTCCGTAGTTATTTTCCTTTCTCTTATAGAGGTCTATTTGTGTTTTTCACTCATTTTCTGAAACATAAGGAACACCGATTAAGTACCAGGTGGGATTACACTGTGGGCGTGGTAGAAGTAAGAGGTTATCCCTGGCCACCCCTTGGAGCTCATGGGAATGGTGAAGTTTCATGATTATCGCCGAAAAGCAGAAGGGACAGGATTTCAGCAGAAGGGAATGGTATGTGGAAAAGCCCAAGCGTAGGATGGAGTCCTGTGATTTCCGGCCACTATGGCTGGGGCTCTGTGAAAAGGGGCAGTGGACGCTCCATGGGAACAGGCAGCCGGTCATTTCACGTGGGGACCCTTGAAGGTGTGAAGGCATCACTCGGTGCATGAGAAGCTGTGTAGCAACATGGCTTGAAATTTTTTCCCCGGGACGGGCTTTCTCTTGGTAGCCATGGCTGCAGGTTAGCCTCGAACTCACAGAGATCTGCCTGCCTCTGTCTGCCCCGAGGGCTGGGATCACAGCCATGCACCACAGAGCCCAGCTGAAACATTGCTTACTTGAGAGAGAGAAGCTAGGTATGGTGCCCCACGTCTTTAATCCCAGCACTCAAGGGAGAGGCCAGCAGGTTTCTGAGTTCGAGACCAGCCTGGTCTACAACATGAATCCAGGACAGCCAAGAAACCAATCCAGAAACCATGTAGTGGAGGTCAGAGAGAGAGAGAGAGAGAGAGAGAGAGAGAGAGAGAGAGAGAGAGAGAGAGAGAAGGGAAGGAGAGAGGGAGCGAGACCTCAGAGTCCAGAAAGGGCATCACATCCTCAGGAAAGCAAGTTACTGGCAATTTTGAGGCATCTATATGGTACTGGGAGCCAAATCCCAGTCCTCTATAAGGGCAGCAAGTGCTTTTAGCCACTGAGCATCTCTTTGGCCTGCAAACATTGGGGGAGGGGGGAAGCTTTACTTAATTCCCGGAGAATTTCATTCAGTGTGTTTTGGTTCTATCACCTCTCCCCAGGCTCCTCCTGCACCCCCTTTCTTGCTCAACCTTGTCTAGTCTCCCACCCCACCCCACCCCCCTGCCTTGAGTGCAGTTGTTGGTGTCGTCAGGCCACAGACAGTAAGAAAAATGCGTGTTTTCTCATGCCTCCGATGATGGAACTTAGACTCTCTGTTTTCAGGTTCCTCTGGAAGCCGGGCAGGTGGGGGAGGGGTTAGAGAGAGGACTCCAGGAAGCAGGAGGCCGGATGTTTTCACAGGGTGGCTATCATGGTCCTAGGGTAGTTAGTGGCGAACTTGACAGCCTTAGAATTTTCCAGAGTTTGCCCGTCAGATGGGAGGGGGGCCAGTGGTGTCCTAGGTTCCTAAATGGAAGTCTATGGTGGGAATGACAGGCTTGGGCATGGCATGGGAACCCCAAGGCTCAGACGTTTGTTGAGTAAGTTTGAGGTGTCTATGACGAACATCTTGCCACTTAAAAATAGCCGATGCTCTGCAGGTACGAAGTGTGCTGAGACGTCGCAACTGTCATCCCGTGCTTGGGCCTGCCGTCATTCCTCCTACAGCATTTGCACATCCCTGTATACGCCAACACTCTGCCCCCCTTCAGTTTGTCTCCCCCCCGGGTGCCTTCCTCAGAGTGCCATTGCTAGGTCACCGGAAACGAATGAGTGGTTTTATGGCGTTCGCTGAAGGTTGCCAGATTGTTTTTTAGGAAGACAATCAATTCGGAATGCCACCAGCCACCTATAAATGTGCTTTCTAGCCCATGAACCTGCCAGCCAGCACTGGACTTCATTATTTCAAATTACTCCTCCTCTTTTTAATTCATATATATATATGTAAGGGCTTTTGGTCGTCTCGGTGACATTTTACTCATTTTTAGGGACATAATAAACTTAGCTGCATGATGCTTGTCTTTTAACGGCTCATGTTTCGCTATTGAGTAGTAGTTAAGCTAGTCCTATTTTTATTAATTCTATTTATCTTTCTGGTTGTAAGTTCTTATTAGGCACACTTGACATTGTTTTGTTTTATTCTCTCTCTTTTTTTTTTCCTGATTACATTTATGTCTTCGTATGGTGTGTGTGGGCATCTCTGTGTCACAGTGCATGCGTGGAGGTCAGAGACAACTTAGGAAGTCTGTGGGTCTCGGGGATATAACTCCCCACCTGTCAGACTCAGTGTGAAGCCCCTTTGCCCACTGATCCATTTCACTAGCACTATATTCTATTTTTAATACTACTATCATAACATGAAAAACTAGGCTTGTGTTGTTAACCCCTTTCCTTTCTGGGTCTGGGAATAGCCTTTTTGCTGTCATGGTTTTTTTGCCCATTTTCTTAGGAATTAATCCTTTCACAGGTAGTGTAAGGAATCCCGATGACTTTGAATTTTATAATGTTATTGTCTGACCGTTGTGCTTGCTGATGTTTCTGGATGTTGATGTCCTATTCCTGGTGAGAATCCCCTTCAGTGTGTGCTGAAGGATATCTATGCACACTGTATGTGTGTGAAAGATTTTGTGGGTAAACACACAGAGGAGTGCTGGGCACAGACAATTTTTGCCATTTCAGGCTGTTCTTCAACGGAGTCTCCTGGAATAGGTCATAGGCTGATATAATAATTGTGTCTGTCAGGAGAAGACATAAGGAGTGTTTTCTGAACTCTAGGAGATCAGTAAACTCTGTAAAGTGCTGGGCAGTATTTTTATATATGTAGTAACGACTTAATTCTGCCTTTGTGCAGACATAGCATCGCCAGATGATGCCTCAAAGAATAAGCCTGGCTGTGTTTCAATAAAACTTTATTTGTAAGTTCTGAAATTTAAACTTCACATAGCTTTCTTTTTTGTTTCATTTTTTTCATTTTCATGTTTCATTTTTTTTTCATTTTCTTACCTCCACGCTTTTCAGAATATAAAGCTGTTGTTAGCCTATGAGCTATGTAAAAAACAGGAGGTGGTGGGGTCCAGCCTGTTTCTAGACCAGGGCATTAATATTCTGTGAGACCAAATTGTGGAAGCTCACTCTGAAAAACCCTTACTTAATTACGCTATGGGCATCCAGAGTGAAGTTATGAATTGTAAATTCTTCTCTTTTGTGTATTTTTGTTTTGTTTGTTATGAAACAAGATTTATTTCATTTTAATTAATTAACTAACTTATTTCCAGAATAAGTTAGCCATTAAGCTGCGTCCGTTTTGAGTGCTGGGATTACAGTATGTGCTGGTGGTGGAACTCGGGCATTTGTGTGTGCCAGCAAGCACTACCAGCTGAGCAACATCCCCGAACCTCAAGTATTTGATTTTTGTTTTTCTTGTCTTTATCCTGATGTCTGCCTTAAAAACAAACCACTATAGTGTGTTTTGTGTTGAGGGAAGTATGTTTCAGGATTATAATATTTTATTAAATTAAATAAGCAAAGTTTTGGTTTTTGAGAAAGAATCTCTCTATGCAAATCAGCCTGGATAGGAATTCAGTTGGCTTGGATTTGTGATCCTCCTGCCTTTACATCCTAACTTCTTGGATCATAGGCATGAACCACCATGTGAATAGGCGTACCACCATGTGAATAGGCATACCACCATGTAAATAGGCGTACCACCATGTACATAGGCAAGTGCCTAGCTGACTGTTTTTGTTTTATTTGTTTGTTTTGAGCCAATTTTGTGTGGATCGGTGTCTGACCTTGCTTACATGTATACCAAGCTGGCCTTGAACTCACTATGTACCTCAAGCTGGGCTTGAACTTACGATGTCCCTTGGGCTTTTTGTCCCCTGAGTGCTAGAACTACAAGTGTGAGGCATTTCTGGTGTTGATTTACACATTTATTTATTTATTTATTTATTTATTTATTGGTTTACACCTTTTTAAGATCTAGGATTTGGGGCCTGGACATGTAACCTGCCTAGCACATACACGACCTTGATTTAATTCCAGCACAAGTAATATACAAATAATATAAAGAAAAAAACCCCCTCAATTATTTATTATGTATCTCAGGAGATATAATTGAGATGATCTCAAGGAAATCATCATAAAGTATAGTAAGATAATAAATTAGTAGGGTGATAATTTACCAAACTAACATTCATGCAGCAATGGCCACGTCAGGCATGCTCTCTATGGTCTTTTTGTATGAACCACTAATTATCAAAAGAACTTTGAATAACAGTTATTACTGCCGTGTCCATTTTACAACTGGGGAGGTGGAGGCTCGGAAGTTGAGCCACTTCCAGGATAAGGTGATTTGCCTGCTTGCAGACCAGAAAGCAGAGTCCCTAGCTGATGCTAACAGATGCTATTTGCTTGAAGACAGCATCTAATGCTACAGGCTGAAAGACTTGGCTCCGTAAGATGGATCCTGACTCGAAACATCAACAGTCAAGGTTGTCATCTGTGCTCCGTGTTGTCTGACTATACGTGAGAGTTCCCGTGCCCCTCCGGGGTTCAGTGAACTTGTAAGCGTCGCCTCACATATCTCAGGGCAAACACTTTCTGAATCCCCTCTATACAAAGGGGATTAAACAAAGAACACAGAGGAAGGCCTGCATAAGGCAGCCAGACCAGAAGCGTTGTGCAGCTGCGGTGCCCACTCTGCACACACCACCCTCCAGGTGTTTGCACCTGTTCAGCTAGCTGTGGGTTCTCTGGGCCTGTCCTTTCAGGGTTTCATGTTGGTGACGTTACGTAGGCATGCTTGACGACATCATTAGCCAGTGGTGATGAACTGAACCCTCAGCCCCTCCCCCCACCCCAGAGATTAGGATGTAGCTGCAAGTGCCAAGCTGTCTATAAAAGCCTTGTGCGCTCTGACCTCTGGTCTCCATCTTGGTCAAGCTGTCTTCGAGCCTTCAGCCCCTGACATCTCATTAACATAAAGAAGACCCTAACACATGTGTTTTGAGGTTTCCCACTTTGTGATGGGAACCAGGCAAAGAGAGCAAATCTATGTTTTTTATTATCACAGCATCACACTCAGCTCATACCTGGAAGGGCAGGTGGCACAGTCTAGACTCAAACGGGTTTTCCTTATACTTTGAAACCTCAGCTGCTGCTTTGGCTGGAAAAGTGGTTTTTGGCTGAGTCTATATGCTCTTCCAGACATGCCCAGTCAGCATGAAGTAGCTTCCTCCCATCTCCTACTGTCTTCTATGTGAGACTACTTCATTCATTGTCCATCGGGCGCCCTATTGGCATCTCTCAGTCAGCCTAGGACAGAGAGATAGCTACTGTAGTAGAGGGAGACAGTTCTGTGGTCCAGTGACTGAGGGCTGTATGTATACTCTCTCTCCTGCATTGCAGGTTCCAGAGAAAACAGCTCCTGGGCAAAATCTTCCTTGTTTTTTTCCTCTCCGATGTCCCCGGAGCTTGCTTCCTTCTGTTCCTACAGTCAGCACATTCTGGCTTTGGCATTCTTTATAGTCACCAGCTTTAAAAACAGTCCCTGCTTCTTGTGCTTTGGCAATAGGAGACTGCTCAGCCCTCCCTCCCTCTCTCCATCCCTCCCTCCCTTCCTTTCTTCCTTCCTTTATGCTTTCTTTTTCCTTCTTATCAGAGAGGGCAGTAGGAAATAAGAGAGGCAACCGTGTTTATATAACATAACTGGAAATATTCTGTCTGCGGTTTGTGGAAACTTTATCCTTGAACGGTTCCTTTTTATGCACCCCTCCCCCACCCCACCTTAAATCTGGGGAATTCTAGCCATCCAGTGTGTTTATATCATAAATTGAGACTGATGCCCCAGATAAAATGGTCAACAACTCTAAGGGCTGACCAGCTTTCCATGGCTGTTACTCTTTGACATCTGACTAGATACACACACACACACACACACACACACACACACACACACACACACAGCATTGGAAACTTCAGAGCACTTTGCTTGCTTCTCAATAAGGAAAAGCATGTCTGCCTCTGCCTTGCATTTGCTCTTTTCACTTTGAAATGCTTATGAGAACCTGATAGGGAATGACAGAGACATGAGTCTGGGGGAGGGGAGATGGCTCCGTGGGCAAGATGCTGTCTGTGCAAGCGTGAAGGTCTGAGTTTGAATCCTTAGCACTCAGGTAAAACCCTGGGTGTGGCCTTCTGTGCACCTGTAACTCCAACCTTGTTGGAGGCTGGAGACAGGAGGATTGCTGGGACTTGCTGACCCTCAGTGTAGATGAAATGGGAAGCTCCAGGTTCAATGAGAGACCCTGTCTCAAGGCAGCCAAGTGGAGAGCAATGGAGCAGGACACTCTACACCCTGCTCCAGCCTCCCCATGGGCATGTGCTTCTGTTCACACATATGCACACACCACACACACACACACACACACACACACACACACAGAGAGAGAGAGAGAGACCTATTGTAACCCTTGAACTACAAGGGATCTCTTGCTTGTTTGAAGGATGCGGGCACAGGAGGGGAATTGGTAAAGAACAAGTCGATGTCAACATTCTTTCGTGTATTCACACATCCGGGCACTTCTCGTCTTCTGCCAGGCCCATCTCTGTGCTGTAAAATGCAGGTGACACATCATAGGTGTGTAGCAGGACACCAGGATGAGCAACAAGACTCTGGAAGTCTCGCAGGGAGTCGTGTAACCAACTACTGCTTTCCACTTGGCATTTGTTTTCTTTTTAAAAAGCTTTTAATCACTTAATAAGCAAATAAGCACTTGCACTGTTTTTTACTGAATATGCAGTTTGGGACAGTGTGCTGATACTTACCTCATGTATCCATTGTTGTGAGGCGAGCTGGTTCTTGGATAAATGGAATTTTCAAAACAACTTCAGTTTTACACACTGAGAATCTGAGCTTCTTATGCTGCTTCTAATCGTAAGCACAAAGCTGGAATTTTCTTTCTTTTTAACGAGAGGGGAATATCTGAACCCTTTAGCACATTAGCTTTTTATCTTGACTCTCATGAAGAAACCCACTCTTACAAGGCAACTGTAGTTCTGTTAAGAGAGAGGAATGTCTTCAGGGTCTTTGGAGGTGAATGAGCTTTTTGCTTTCACGCTGAACGGAACCAGGACACTTTATTTAGATTTTCAGTTAATATTATGGCACCCTGGTGGAAGTTCTGGGGAGTTTCTGACTGCCAGCGAGCCCTTCAACACCACCCTTTAACTTACTAATTCTGATTACTTGTGGTCTTCACATTCATCCTCTTAGTCAACAAGTCCTTGCAGGTAGTCCAGGAACTGGGTCCTTGAGAATTTGGAGGGTGTCAGTGGGCCACACCAACCCACCCCATCTCTTCACGAGGGGGAAATGAGGTTGTGTGGTCCAATGAACGGGCGCTGAGTCCCCGTGCTGTCCTGCCCTGCAGGTTCCAGGGAAGACAGACAAGTAGATAAATATGTAAGTAGAAAAACGATGACAGCCTTAGAGGGAAACGGAGGAACAGAGGAGGGCTTTTCAGCTGGGGATGGGAGGCTGGGCTGGCATCCAGGAGGAAGGCTTTTCTCTCTGGATGATTTTGCTTTTCACCGGATGTCAGGTGGGCAGTGAGAGTTTGGAGCTGGGTGTGACTGGATCAGATTGAGCATTGAGTTCGAGGGGGCGTACGAAGAGAGAGAGAGAGAGAACTGGGTGCTTACCAAGAAGCTCATGGGGGAGGCCCGAGGGGGGGGGTTGGTGAGCTTCTGGTCTCTGGATTGTTTGTATTTCTCTGGATGCTCGTGCTGGGAGTTGGCAGATTTTGTCTATAAAGGACCAGATGATAACAGTAGGTCACTGAGGTTTCCGGGCAGAATGGTCTATGTGGTAGCTTTGCAGCTTTTCCACAGCAGCATGAAAGTAGTTATGAGTGCTGCCTCTGTTGGTGTCTGGATCCTAGGAAGCTTGTTTTTAAGAACCATTGGGGCACGTTGGATTTCCTATGTTGGATTTCCTTTGCTGGCCTCTGGCTTGAAGGATGCTTTGCTTATTATCTTTCTCGTCTTCATTAGGTGGCTGAGCAAGTTGAGGAAATGTAGTCTATGTGGCGGTCCCTGGCCTCGAGCTGCTTGTAACCATTAAGGGACGATAAGTATATACACTTACGAGGCTGCCAATCAACATTACGAGACACTGTGTAATTAGGTGCTGATACGATGGACAGAAACAGGAAATGTGATGGGCCGCTTGCTCATCTGCCTGGCATCTGGGTGTCTAGGAAGAGTTCTAGCAGCTACATAAAGGATGGTGGGACCTGACAAAATCACAGCACACAGAAGGTTAGAGTTATTGCGTACTACCCAGTCCAACCTGTTAATTTCATCAGTGAGCAAACCAAGATCCTGTTGACTTTGAGACAGGTCGGGTAAGACTATGCCTCCTGTTTTCGAGAGTCTTTGTCCAATTCTTCCTTTGCCTCTAGACTGATCCACCCATGGGTGCATGTATGTACACATGCATGTTTATGTACACATGTTTGTATACATGTTTTATATTGCTATGGGTGAGAGATTGGAGTGGCTTCAGGGTATTGAGTGCATTTTGGATTTCAAAAGGCTGAGCAGCAGTGTGCTTGTGCCTGCTGCTTGGATTGAGGAAAAAAGAAAAGAGGAGCTGGGTGGGGGGATATGGAGGGGAAGAAGGAGTTATGCAAGATAGAAAAATGTACACTGACCTCTTCACAAGAAAGCGGTCAACACAGCCTTGGTAGGAAGACCCTCCGAAGTGAGACGCGCCCCTTCTGTTGGCTGTGGGCCTTCAACAGTTGAGCCAGCTCGCTAGCACGTACTCAGTGTGTTGAAGGAGGTTTAGTTGTTAGAGTGAGGCACCTCAGAGATACAGTAACAGACGTTAGTCAAAAGGAACTCACAGACCAGCATGGCTGGCTTTTCCCCCTTTACACACATAAAGCCAAACCTAAGTAAGAGAAGGGAGAGGCTGACTCAAGTGTCTATGTGTTCTGTGCAAATGCTCAGTGAAGGGCCCCCGGGGAAGGTGGCCGCTGAGGTCTACAGCGACGAGATGAATCGATTTGCACGGAGAATCTGTAGTTCCAAATCTGCAGGATGATTACAAAGATGTTTATTTGGGGTGGTAAAATGCTAACGGGGAACGCTCTTAAGGTAATTAAAAATGCCAGGCTAGGTAGAGATGGAGGCGGTGACTCTGATAGTGGGGATTGGCAGTGTCCAAAAATGCAGCTCAGGATCAAAGATTAGAAGCCAGAGGATTCCTGGTTCAGTGCTAGGGGCTCAAAACTTAGTTGGAAGTCAAGAGCACTTAGAGAGCTTAAAGGAATGAAAAACCACAGCCCAGCAAAGTAAGTTCCTCACCCCATTGTAAACTCACAAGGACCTCAGAGATAAGATGGGGTATGCGAAGATATTTTCAAAAATCATCCCAAGTAGTATTCATTTTTTTTCTTTTTCCATTGTGTGTGTGTGTGTGTGTGTGTGTGTGTGTGTGCGCGCGCGCGCGCGTGCGCGCGCCTGTGGTTGATGTTGGGAATCTTCATATTCAGCGAGGCAGGGACTCTCAGTCAAACCCAGAGCTCACTGATGGGGCCAGTCTTTCCAGCCAGTTTGCTCTAGGCATCCATGACTTCTGTGCTGGAATTACAAGCAGAACACTGTACCCTCTTGCTGTTTACATGGGTTCCAGGGATCTGAACTGCTTTCCTGTTGTGTGGCAAATGCTTTAATTACTGAGCCACCTCCCTACTCCTCCCAGGCAATTTTAGTGCCGTGTTCGAGGCCTGAGACTGCGTTCGACCCTTCCAATCTTATACATGTCCGTATGTGTCAGTACATGTCAGTACATGCCTATACACACATGAGGGGGTGGGGGGAGGGGGAGGGGGATCAAGGGTCTATCTTACACCTGTCAATGACCTTGCCTCACTCTTCCAGTAATTTGCTGGTTGGTTGGTTTGATTTGGTTTGATTTTTTGTTTCCCCCCCCCCCCCATTGTTAGCTTTTACTATATCATCTTTTTCTATTGTGCAGGGACCTTATCTTTATATTATATATTGTCTTCCACTTGATCCATCTCATCTCTGCCCAGAGGCATGGGGTTAGAGGTGTGTGTGTGTGTGTGTGTGTGTGTGTGTGTGTGTGTGTGTGTGTGTGTGTGTTGCATGCTCTATCATCTATCTATATCTACCATCTATCTATTATCTATCTATCTATCTATCTATCTATCTATTATCTATCTATCAATCATCATTTATTTATAGACATGCTCTCTGGTCGCTCAAGCTAATCTAACACTTGTCTTGTAGTCTAGGATAGCCTTGACCTCCTGGTCCTCTTACCTCAGCCTCTCATGTGTTAGCTCTACAAGCATGTGCCATCCCAAGGGGATAATGTTTTGTTAGGGACCAAGGCTCTTTAAGTAACCCAGACTGGTCTGGGTCCTGTGTTTCTCTCCCCTCAACCCCCGAGTGCTGGAGCTATAGGCAAGCGCCTCCACACTTGGTAGAAAAGCTCTAGTTCAGAGAGGGACTCCTTAGTTGACTGAAAGGCCTTAGGCGAACAGCTTTTCTTAGGTGCCCTCTGTCTCCTCCATTGAGGTCTCTGGGAGGAAAAGGTAACCCATGGGATGCTTTTCCATGCTTTTGGGTTTGTTTTGTTTGTTTGTCGTTTCTAAAGCAAACTGGGATTGGCATCAACTCTGGAGTCAGAAGAGACTTTAGAGGCCCCTGTAGGCCTTGCTTGAGTAATAAGCTCTGCTTTAATCAGACCTCCACTCGGAAGCCTGATTAGGCTTTGCACAGCAGAGCTGCTCTGTTTGAGGCAGAAGCGAGGGCCTGGAGCCTGCCTCCCGTTGCTCCTTGGCCAAGAGGCGGCCCTGTGATCTGCGTCCAGTTCACTGCGCGGTGAACTGCTGCTGTCCCATTGCTTTCTTTCCCCTTCCACTTCAGCAAGCGCAGTTGATTCACACTCTCCTTAGTCTGTTTGGAGGAGATAGAATTGCTGACTGCAGCAGGATTTAATTTATAGGTCAGTTTAATAGTCTCTTAAGAGCTGATAAATCAGCCAGGCACGGTTGGGCATACCTGTAATCCTAGCCATTGCAAGAGGATTTCAAGTTTCACATCAGATTGAGCTGCATATTGGAGTGGGGGAGTGGGGGAGCGGTGGAGGGGTTGGGGGAACAACTAAATAGCTCACCTTGATGGTTCAAACTGTAATCCCAGAAACTGGAGAGTCTGAGTCAGAATTGCCACATGTTTGAGGCCAGCCTGGGTTATAAAGTAGGACCCTATCTCAAAACAAAAATATCTACGAAATGAGCTAACAACTTAACAACCTCCTTTCACCCCAAGAAATCAGGAAGTCCAAAGAGCAAAAGTGTGGTATAGAGCGCAGGGCACGTGGGGTTGGGGGTGGTGGGTTTTGTACACTGCTGTTTGTCTACGTACAATGTTTTTGTACCCTAACAAGTCAGACATCAGAGAACTGGCTCAGTACCTACTATCCTCGTCTTAGGCTCAGAGTGCAAGTCTGAATCTTCGCCTGGGCTGGTAGGCGGTCAGCCACATGCGCACTCAGGGTGGCTCCACAAATCTGAGGCCTGGGTGGAGGAGGCTGGTGTTGAGGTTCCAGCTTCCTAGAGCTTTGTGTGTCTCCCCAGGGTGCACACGTCCCAGCCTGAGGTGGAAGAGAGGAGGCACGGCACTAATCTTGTGCTTGGGTTCTATTGGGCAGATGGTTTCCTCCACCCAGTGCATCTGCGGCCACAGAAGAGGGTGTCTGGGGCTCCTTGTGCAAGCAGGAGGAGCAGGAAAAGGAAGCGAAAGGAAAAGGCACAGAACTTATCACCAAGTCGCAGGCTCTCTTCTTTTCTCAATTTCTAATATTAAACTAAGTTTCTCAACGGGAAGATCAGCCACAATCCACCCCTGGCCACTTCTGCCCCCCCTTTCAGGCTCAGACTAAAGAGACACCAAGTATATCGTAAGCAGTAGGAGGAACACTCAGAGTGGGTGAGAGACAAGGAAGTAGCCCGACTTCACTCAACCATGGGGGTTGGGAAGGAGTAGACCTGGGTTACGTTTTAAGATGCTTCGAAGACAGAAACTCCTGGCTCACTTAGCAAAAGTTCTTGCTTTGTTCTTTCAGCTACCCTTGTAGCCGTAAACCTCGAAGGAATTTGTGCCGTGGCTTGTAGCTTGAGGCAGACATTTTTAAATTTTTTAAAAAAATGTTTTAATAAACTTCTCCATCTCACGGAGGATGGCAAGAATTGTTAGGACCTGTCCATTTCCATGGCCTCAGAAAAGCTGTCACTCAAGCCTTCGCTCCCTGCTACTTTCCACCTTCTTTCTCAGCCTCTCAGGACTTACAGCCTCCTAAGGTGTTGAGGTTGTTCTAGGCAAGGTTTCCCTGTGTAGCCATGGCTGTCCTGGAACTCACTATGTAAACCAGGCTGCCCTCAAACTCAGATCCGCCTGCCCCCTGCCTCCCAAGTGCTGGGATTGCAGGCATGCACCACGATGCCTGACAGGTCCCCCAAGTTTTTATTTGAAGCTGGTGTCACTCTGGCCTGCTGGGCAGAGTTTTTATTTTATGCATGACATGGCCACTGAGTTGTTCTTGCTGGACCCAGCTCAATGCATAGATTCCCTCGGTGAGTGTCTGCAGGAGTAGGCATCTATTGGCTGTGGCCTTCAGAAAATGGCCAAGTAGGGTCTGATTCTAAAAGCATCGGCTCTATAGTATAATGTCCATACCAAGAATGTCAAAAGTATGCCTGTTGGTTTAAAAAAAAAGTTTATCACCAGGCATTCAGGGGTTGTAGAACTGAGAACTTCAACAGACCCTTCCCTGTTCCTGATGTCAAGCTGATGTGGTACCACCAGATCTTGAACAGCGATGATGATGATGATGATGATGATGACGACGACGACGACAGTATTGTTGTCATTGCTAGTACTTTGCTCTCCTCTGTACCTATCTGACAGCCTCTCTTATTTCTTCCAGCTTGGATTCCTCAGCACCACCACAGCTCAGCCAGAACAAAAGACTCCAAGTCTCACGGGCACATACCACCATGTCGACCGGACCACTGGGCAGGTGCTGACCTGTGACAAGTGTCCGGCAGGAACCTATGTCTCTGAGCACTGTACCAACACAAGCCTGCGAGTCTGCAGCAGATGCCCCGCGGGGACCTTTACCAGGCACGAGAACGGCATAGAGAGATGCCATGACTGTAGTCAGCCATGCCCGTGGCCGATGATTGAGAGATTACCTTGTGCTGCCTTGACTGACCGAGAATGCACTTGCCCACCTGGAATGTATCAGTCTAACGGCACCTGCGCTCCCCATACGGTGTGCCCTGTGGGCTGGGGTGTGCGGAAGAAAGGGACAGAGAATGAGAACGTACGGTGTAAGCAGTGTGCTCGGGGTACTTTCTCTGATGTGCCTTCCAGTGTGATGAAATGCAAAGCCCACACAGACTGTCTGGGTCAGAACCTGGTGGTGGTCAAGCCAGGGACCAAGGAGACAGACAACGTCTGTGGCACACACGTGTCTTTCTCCAGCACAACCTCACCTTCCCCTGGAACAACTATCTTTTCTCACCCTGGGCACATGGAGTCCCACGATGTCCCTTCCTCCACTTATGAGCCCCAAGGTAACCTAACCTCATGAATTACTCGCTCGAGGAAGCCTTTGAGCCCAGGACAGTAGGCTTATAACCAAAGATGCTTTCTCCACTTGACTAAATCTAAAATCGTCCCTTGGAGGAGAGAGCCTTCATTTTTTGTGGCTAATTAAATTTGGCTTCTTTGGACTTAATAGAAATATTTAAACTCAGAAGGTTTCTATTAGGAGACAACAGATATCTAAAAACTAGGTTACGCGGAGAGAAATAGGGACAGTGTGTGACCTTATCTAAATCACGTAACCCCTTCAGCTCTCAGCCTGAAACTTGCCTGAGTGAGTGAGTAATTTTAAACGTTTAAGGTTTCTGTCAGGCTAAAAAGGTATGCAGCATGGAGTTAATCCTGGCTAGACAAAGGCAGGAGACAGCAAGGGAAGGTAGGGCAAAAAGATAAGAAGGGAAGTTAGAAACTTCAGAAAACAAGCACATTTAAATCTGCGTAAAGGTGACCAGCCCCCTCACATCTGGGGGGAAAAAAAGACTTAATGTTGTTTTCCAGCGGTCATGTCCTCTGTCTGGTAACCCTGTTTGCCTAGCATTCCAGTCAACACTTAGGCGGAAGTTCAGATTTTGCCAAGTCCTTTTTCATTGCATTTAGCTTCCAGGAGATGATAGCCAACTTAAATTGTGGCCCCAGCACACTAGACACTGTTTAGCCTTCAATGGCAGACAACTCTTTCTCATGCCTGCCATTTTAAAATGAAAAAAAAAAAAAAAGAAAAAAAAAGGGTTAAAGAGCTCCAGGGGCTGACGCAGGCCAGGTTCTGTCCCCAGAGTCTCTCAGTTGCCATCCCTCACACCCTTTCATGAGCACTAACTGCAGGAACGTTTCAGAAAGAAGTCCACAAAGCTAGGCCCAACCCTGTATAATCATGGCTACAGCTGCTAGGGGCCAGGAGAGTCCAGCCTTACTTTATTTAGCGGCCTGTTGTTGTACAGGGTTGGACTTGGTCCTGAGCTCTCTTCTTTATCTTAGTCACAGGCTCTGTTTCACCAGTGAGTCATGAAATAAACTAAAGGCGAGGGAGGAGGAGAATGAGCAAAGGAGGTTAATGGAAACAGGTTCTCTGTGTAATCACGCTGATGGAGCGTTGACTAGAGGCAGATGCACTCTTGTCCACTTGGAACTTGACATCCAAGGGAAACTGTGTAGGGGCGCCCATGAGAGCTCAAATATTGATTTCCTGAAGATGCCCATGTTCCGGGTACAGAAACTGAGTTTAATTATTCAGATGTTTATCTTTTATATAAAGATGCTTATTAAGACCTTTATGAAAATATGCAACATAATAGTTGGTCTTAAGATCCAACGGTCATCTCCTCTTTGATTATCGACCCTCATTTGGAGATGACAAGGGACAGGACAGGATGTGTAGATGTCCAAATATGGAAAAGCTCTTCCCCCACCTTACTCTTTTTTCTAGGCGTGAACTCAACAGAACCCAACTCTACTGCCTCTGTTAGACCAAAGGTACCAAGTGGCATCCAGGAAGGGACAGTTCCTGATAACACGAGCTCCACAAGGGGGAAGGAAGGCGTGAACAAGACCCTCCCAGACCCACCACAAGTTACCCACCAGCAAGGCCCTCACCACAGACACATCCTGAAGCTGCTGCCCCCGTCCATGGAGGCCAGCGGCGAGAAGTCTAGCACAGCCATCAGGGCCCCCAAGAGGGGCCATCCCAGACAGAACCCACACAAGCATTTCGACATCAACGATCATCTGCCTTGGATGATTGTGCTCTTCCTCCTGCTGGTGCTGGTGCTGATAGTGGTGTGCAGCATCCGCAAGAGCTCCAGGACTCTCAAGAAGGGGCCCCGGCAGGACCCCAGTGCCATTGTGGAAAAGGCGGGGCTGAAGAAATCCTTGACTCCAACCCAGAACCGGGAGAAGTGGATCTACTACTGTAACGGCCATGGTGAGCTGCTGTTTCTGTCTCCTCCACGCGTGTCGAGCTCTCAGCCCGACTCCTGGGTTCTAAAGGAGCGGGAAGTCTGTGGTGTGTGCGCAGTCCCTTTCCTTCCCCCGAGTGCCTCTAAATCTAGTGTGCTCTAGGAAAGGGTTCTGCCATCTCCTACAAGTAATGCATTCAGAGGCAATCGCCTCCTTCCGGAAACTTCCCTCCCTGGTACTACTGAAACTGGGAAAGGCTGCAGAACCAGAGATCCTGAAAGTCACTTTGAGGGACCTTATGTCTAACTGTGTCATTCAGCGAATGAAGGAATTTAATTCAGAGAAGTTTTGCCCCAAACAAGGGGCTGATTGTTTAGGACACCTGGCACTAGGCGACACATCTTTTACTACCGGAGCCCTTTTTTTTTTTCTGTTAAAAAAAAACATATTATTTGTATGTGGGGGCTATGGTGTGTGTGTGTGTGTGTATGTGTGTGTGTGTGTGTGTGAGACCACATGCTATCTATGGCACACATGTGGAGGTCGGAGGACAACTTTTGGGAATCAGGCCTTTCCTTCTTCTGTGGGCTCCAGGGATCAAACTGAGGCTTGTGTAGCATTAGCTTTTTAACACACAGAACTGTCTGGCCAGCCCACACGCCCTGTCCTTCTTCTATGCCACAGCACTGGGGGAAATGTAAATCTAAAGAGCTCCAAGTTGGCCGGGCTGCAAGGTTGAGATGTGAGCCTTGCTTTTTCTGTCTATGTTTTCATATATACACACCCCTTATGCACCACACGCCCTCTGTCCCTCCCTTAGACTAGTCTCTGTGTGCTGATAAAGGCTGGAATATTTTGGTCTTTTCTCTTTTAAGGACAAAAATAGCTTACAGTACTTATGTGTCTCTGAGCTCCCTTTGACTTGAAGGCAGCTATTTTGTTCCCCCGCTGTGGTTGTAACTTCCTCTCCTGAGTGAAGGCTGGCTCTGGAAATGGCATCAGATGTTTCCTTTCCCGTTTCCACATAAAGGTGTGTGCTCACCTTCCTATTGCCTTTCTATGCAATATTCAAACTGCTTATACTGTTTGGTCTAGGATTCTATTTTTGGGACTCTATCACAGAGGCATAAACAGATTTTTAAAAAATATATATATAAAGTAAACATAGTGAAACATAAACGCTCTTTTGTGGGGAGAGGAGGTTAGCTTTAAACAGGATCTGACTCTGTAGCCAGGCGGGCCTTGAACTTGTGATTCTCTGGTGTCAACCTCTTTGGTGTTGGGATGAGAGGTATGCAATGCTTAGACTGGCCTAACCACATAGCCATTTAACTTAGCCTTGTGTAGGGACGTAACTAGGTAAATGGTGAAGTGTTCATGCATAATGGAATGTTTTGATCCACCCAAAGAGATGTTTACATTAGGTAAAAGGGACAGACAGACTACATAGTTTATAACAGTCCCGGCTCTTTTAAGCCTTCAGAGGCTGAGAGGAATGATGCCAGAGTGAAGAATGCTCCCAGTGTGGTAGGATTTTTGTCCTCTTTTCCCTATATTTGTTAGTAATCCACATTTCCTCTAAGCTTTGTATAAAGAAAATATTACAGGAAGTTGATGAAAGCATTAAAACCCAACTTTTCTTGCTTGCCTTTCTGACTTGGGAGGCTGGCCAGTGGGATGCTATGGCCGCTCTCTGCTTGGTACACTGTCCAGCTTTCTGACAGTGCAGCCTGAGTTTGTCACCGTGAGTATAATGGGCCGTCTTCATAGCTGTCCCGGGATGCCTGTGACCCTTGGGCTGTTGGTTGGACATGTCTGGCTGACAGCCTCTGTAGACCCTATTAAGGCAATCCTCTGGAAACCTGGTGTCTGGAAAAGCGGCACCACCACCACCCCTCTGCCTTCCTAGTAAAAACATCTTAAAAGCTTCCTATCTGCACATAATTCTAAGTTAAGAGAAGTTGCGAGGTGAGAGTCAAGAATCCCTGTACTCCTGGGCCCAAGCTGATCTTGCGCCTCCTGCTGCTGTTGTTTTTGAGACAGTGTCTTTCAAAGCCCAGGCTGCCTTTGAACT
Organism: Acomys minous; assembly: GCF_964271855.1. NCBI lineage: Eukaryota > Metazoa > Chordata > Mammalia > Rodentia > Muridae > Acomys > Acomys minous. The sequence continues at coordinate 65,049,336 of NC_140495.1, read as the reverse complement.
CCTTATCCTTCTGCGTCAGGCTCCCTGGTGCTAGAATTACACACATGTGCCACCACATCCAGCTTAACCTCGTACTCATCATCAGTTATTCTTTGCTTCTGATGCCAAATGCTGGTTTTACATAGGTTCCCTTGTTATAGTTAATGACATATATAACACACGTCACATGTATATACACATGTACCTAATAGGCAAATTAAATTTCCCAAGTTGTTTCGTGGACTTTTACCCTTCAGTATATTAGTGCATTTCCTAACAATAGAGATATTCTCTTTGTAAAATATTTTGTAGTTTCCAAGCTCAGTAAACTGGAACAATACTTTGTCGCATACATGCTGTTGCCTTTTTTTTTTTTTGTTGGCCCAGTGTCTTAGTTTGCTTTCTGTTGCTATGATAAACAAAAGGAACCCAGGGAGGAAAAGGTTTCTTTGGCTTACACTTCTATGTCAAGGTTCAATACAGAGGGAAATTGAGGCAGGAACTCAGGTAGGAGCTCTGGAGGCAGGAACGGAATCAGAAGCCGTGGAGGAGCGCTGCTTACTGGCTTGCTCTCCATGTCTCACTCAGCTTGACTTTGTTATACAGCCTGCCCAGAGGTAACACCATCCACAGTCATTAGTCATGTCATATCAACCACTAATCAAGGAAGTGCCTCACGGACTTTTCTACAAGCCAATTCAATAGAGACGTTTTCCTTTAATTGAGGTTCCCTCTTCAAGAGTGACTCTAGCTTGTGTCAAGTTGACAAACAAAAGCAAAACACCAAAATATCCTCAGCAAACAAACAATTAACCAGGACATCTAGCAAGGCCCTTGATAGAAAGAACATTTGTTTTTGTATGTGGTGTTTGTATTTGTCTTTACATGTAGGTGGGTACACGTGTGGGCGTATGTATGAACATGTGTGCATATGGGTGTAGAGGCCAGCAGTTGACATCAGGTGTCTTCCTTGATCTCTCTTCCTTCTCTTTAATAAGCAGGGCCTTTCACTGAACCCCGAGTTTAGGCTAACTCTCCATAATCATCCATCTCCACCCTGCAAGTGCTGGGGCTGCAGGTGGGCTTGCACCACCTGGCTTTTACATAGGTGCTGGGGACAGTGACTCTGGTCATCAGGCAGGCAAGCACTTTATCCACTGAGCTGTCTTCTTACCTTAGGAAGTAGACCTTCTCCTTTGAGTATAAGAGCTGTTCTAGGATCAGATTTTGGTTTAATCTGCCCCCTGTGGCTACCTATGCTTTGAGTTTACCTTGTTAGTAGAAGATAATGTGACTATCCTTTTAAGACTATGTACATCTAGGAAAATCCTTCTGTGACCGTTTTATTAATCAGTAGTTGCTGTTATAGTTTGTGATCAGATACATTTATAAACTATGTTCAGAGGCATAGTTTTAAAATGATAGAGAGCGCAGCTAGTTGTAGAAATAAAGGCCAGTCTAGGAGCAGAAAGCAATATATTATTACTATGACCTTAAACATTCTTTTAAAAAATGTATTGCATTATTTATTTAATATTTTATTTACGTCATGTGTTGGGGTGCGTGCGTGCCATGGTGCACGTATGAAGGCTAGGGGACAGTTTGCAGGGGTCAGTTCTTTCTATAGTATGTGGACCCCAGGGATGGAGCTCGGGTCTTCAGGCTTAGTCACAAGGTCTGTTTCCTCTGAGCCGTCTCACTGTCCTGACCTTCAAAATTCTTACAGCTTTTTAAAAATTTTTTACCTTATGAAATGCCTCATGTCCTTATAACAATATCCTATTTTACAAAAAAAAAAAAAAAAAAAGCAATGGGAGTGTAAAATGAAGCCCAGCTGCGTCACACCCTTCTGTCATTCCAGCGTGGCGCCTGTCACTCGGGTCTGTCAGCCGTAAATAGCCCTCCGTGTCGTTTAGCCTTTCTTGAGTTTCTGCCTTGGGATATTTGTTTGAGGTGTTTCTCTAAGGGACACCTTTTCTTTCCAAATTGCTGGTTTCAAAGGTGCAAGCAGGTGAAATCCTCTTACAAAGAGAGGCTCTGTACTGTAAGACCCACTGCAGGTGCACCCAGGTCCCTGCGAACAATGCCTCGCTGAGCGGACTGCATTGTGCTCTGGCAGCAGATTTTCACGCATCATGAGATCCCTTCCTGGTTCTTGTCCCTTCGCACCGAATGGCTGATGAGAACGAGCACTGAATACCCAGGTCCTGTGAGACATCCTTTACCTCTGCCCACACTGTAAGAGGGACATGCTGGGCTCTTCTTTACAAAATTATTACTGTAACAGTTTCGTAATACATGTAGTCCATTGTGATTACATCCAGCCACCATTGCTCTGGAGTCAGTCTTCTGTTCTCTCTGAACACTTTGCTCTAACTAGTCTCCTACTTGTTTTCCCGTTAAAGAAAATGGTATAACCCCCCATCCTCCACTCACCCCAGCATTCATTGGTGGTCAATAAATAGATCTTCAGGAAGGGGGCAGGGCTCATTATCACTTCCGGGTTCCGTGATGTAGCCATGAAAGTCTCAATCTTGAGCAGGTACCTGTTGCTGCTGTGTGTTGAGGGTTGCAATGGCTGTGTTGGACCTCAGCACTCTGAAGCTTGGTCTTCGGTTCTTGTCTTCTCACTGTGAAGACCCCTTACGCCTCTCTGTCGTCCGCTGATATATGCTCTCTAAGGTTGATGCTCCCAGCCCTGCAGTCCTGCTGTCATGGAGTCCCATAGTTGAAGCCGGGAGCTGAACCTTCTGAGTTGCAACAGTACTCTGTAGGTTCCTTCCTTCCTTCCTTCCTTCCTTCCTTCCTTCCTTCCTTCCTTCCTTCCTAAGTGAGAAGAGACTAATGGCTGCTAGGTTGAAGGGCGTCAGGCAGCATATCCACTTTAGCATTTGGGATTTTAAGTAAGTCCCTTGAGAATTTTTATCTATGAAACCTATTTAAGATTTTATTATTAGGTTAAGCTGTCATAACAATGTGAGTCTATTGTTTGGGCTCTAATTATCATTCTTTTGTCATTTTTTTTTGTGGAAATAGATTTCTTCTTGTATTATTTTAACCCCAAGATAGTGGAGTCAGTGTGGGTCGGAGTACAAAAGTGTTATTTGATTTAAAATGAAAAAGAACAGGCTGGAGTGGTGGTGGCTCAGTGGTTAAAAGCTCGCACTGTTTTTCCAGAGGACCCAGAGGCGCTTTTAACAGCCTTATATAGCTCTGGCTACAAGGGATCTAACATCTCTGGCCTCTGTGGGTGCCTGCTCTCACATGCAAATATCTCTGTATACAAATAAACATTTTCTAAAAATAGCTAGTGCAAAGCCAGGCATAGAGGCTCATGCCTGTAATCGCAGCACTTGAGAGGCTGAGGCAGGACCATTGCTGGAAGTTCTAGGCCAGCAAGATGCATTGCAGGTTAGCCTGCCTCGCAGTGAGTCAAAACAAACGAGTGAAGTGAAATAAGTGTGGGGGATGCAGGAAATAATATTTTTCGTTTGGCCTGGTTCTTTTCCCCCCTCTCATACACAAGCCTGCAGACACACACAAACCAAATGATAAAGATAGTAAAACCTAGTGGGCTTAGTCTCCTCACAATTGGCTGCCTACTACACTGAGGAAGCATAGAAGGATCTAAAAAAAAGTCACTATGTTCTCTTCCTTATGTCTACAGAAGGTACAAAGCCTTCATCCAGCGCCATTGGCGGAGGGGTGGCTGGGAGTAGGAACCAACTGTGTGCTCTCTTGGTTGTTTCTAACCGGTGCCACTGCTGCTTCTTTCCCTCTGTTATTTCCCTTCCCCGTTCCTTGCATTTGCAAGAGTGCCTGAAGTTGGAGACCAGGCAACCTGTTTTTCTAGAAACTTTAAGGGGGCTGTTTGGAAACTGGGCTAGAGAATGTCAGTGTCCTCAAAGTACTCATAGAGGAAGTGCCAGAAAGTGAGCATGGGCACGTGACTGGGCTGTGACTGTATTGGATCATGTTTCCTTTTGCTCTGAGATTTTAGGCTGTGAGGAAAAAAGGGAAGTAGAAAAGGGGGTGAGAAAGGGGAACTGGATTTACCCAGGGCAAAGTGCGTTCAGTTTCCGCCCAGCCTCGTTGTCCAGTGCCCTCTGCCTTAGGCAGCTAGCATGCATTTGACAGTGTGTCCGTGTAATAGGCGTGGCCTGTGGAGACAGCGTTTTCCTTACGTGGACAGTAACAAGCATTGAGAGGGTTCTGGGACCCTCTCACATGTGTTTTAAAGGTGTTTTTGGTTTTTTGAGACAGGGTTTCTCTGTATAGCCTTGGCTGTCCTGGACTCACTTGTAGACCAGGCTGGCCTCGAACTCACAAAGATCCACTTGCCTCTGCCTCCCAAATGCTGGGAGCTACCATGCCCGGCTCTAAAAGGGTTTAATGTAGCCCAGTCTGGCTTTAAGTTTGTTGCTTAAGCTTTCTCTCATCCTGATTCCACTTCCTGAGGCCTAGAATCCTGGAATCCTGGAACCCCAGGCATCCCAGGCCTGTTTTATGATACGTAGAGCTGAACCAGGGGCTTTGTGTACACAGACAAATACTCTGCCAGTTACATCTGTAGTAATCTAACAGTAATCCGTTCTATGATACTACCTCTGAATTTTCTAGTTCTTTCCATCTGGCACCATACTTATCCTGCTTCGTCCTCTTCCACCACCTGTAAATTCTTAGAGGAGGGACCCTAGGTTTTACCACGTGTCCCCTACACTTGGCTCAAGCCCTGTGGTTGCTACAAACCTTGAGTTATTTAAGCTAAAACGAACTAAAAAGCAACATTCAGCCTCTCAGTTGCACTAGTCACAGTTGAAGTGCCCAGTAGTCACACATAGCCAGTACTTGCCTGACCACATTGGGACAGGCAGGACGTTTCCATCATCTAGAACATTCTGCAGGATAGCAGTGGCCTCGAACACCCAGAGATGAATCTACTAATTCTTTCAGGGTTGTAAGGTGAGATTGCTTAAATTTAAAGCCATTGAAACGCTGAGTTTGTCCCTATTGGCTTATCATGATGTTGTGTTAGGGAATTAAGCAAAGATTTTTGTTTTCACGATTTATTTCATTTTGAACTATGTGAATCCGTGTAGGGACATATGCACATTCATGCAGGAATATGTACATTAGACCAGGAAAGGGTGTTGGATTTCCTAGAGCTGAAGTTACAGGCATTTGTGGACCATTCAGTGTGTGTGTGTGTGTGTGTGTGTGTGTGTGTGTGTGTGTGTGTGTGTGCTGGGAACCAAACTCCGGTCCCTCTGCAAGAGCAGCGTGTCCTCTTAACCACAGAGCCGTCTCTCCAGCCCTCAGGCGGAAGGCTGTTAAGGTGGGTTGGATATGCCAATTGTTTGTAGATTCTAGGACACATTATTTTTGAATGCTATAGGAAGTTTCCATGATTGACCAAGGCTGTCATTGGGTTCTGACCTTGAATGTTTAAGAGAGGCCTTGGTGTCATGGCGGAGCCCCGGCTACATCACCTAAGCTTCTGGAAGCTTTCTTATCACACATGTCAGCTGAGAGGAGATGGGCAGTTTCTGTGTATTTATAAAGAACAGGACGGGGGATGGACATGCCAACCCCCTCCCCCAACCCCCCTTCCCTAATTCCTGCTTGGTATTCACAAATAAGGTTTAGGCTAACCTGAAGCCTCTTTAAATTGTATATATTCTAACCCGCGGCTGATTAGTGTGAATGTAGCTAGCTCTTAAGTTCCATAGGATAATCCAAAGTGGTCCTAGGTGGAACAACTGTCACTCATACAGAGGTAGAAAGCTCAAGTTCCAGAAATGAGTTACTTCAGGTGCAGAAAGGCCATGGCACAGCCTGGTTTTGTCTGTGGGGTAAGTACCTTAAAGAAGGTGACTCTCCAGGGATCGATGTAAAGCTCTTGTCCGTCGGGGACATCTTTAGCCATGACAACCATGGCTTTCCTCAGGGACAAATGAAGCAAGCGATGTTAGGCTAGCGGAGATTACTCTCTGCCTTGGTTACACTCTCCTCCCTCTTTGCTCTGCCTCTCGCTGCACTCCTCTCTTCTGGGAGTAATTGTTAACTGTATGTGTGTTCCTGAGTAGAGCCCGAATAGCCAGCCTGCTCCGGCTGAACGATGAGTATGGGCAATACAGGAAGTAGGTGTCCCCAGGTGCATCATGGTGGCCGAGTCTCAGGCAACAGGGGAAATGTGAGGGGGGGCATTTGTAGCCAGCTTCACATTTAAAGAATCGGTAAAGAAAACATTGGGATTAAAAAAAAAAGATTGATAATATTAACTTTTTTCTTTTTTTTTTTTTATTAATTTATTCTTGTTACATCTCAATGGTTATCCCATCCCTTGTATCCTCCCATTCTTCCCTCCCTCCCATTTTCCCCTTATTCCCCTCCCCTATGACTGTTCCTGCGGGGGATTACCTCCCCCTGTATATGTTCATAGGGTATCAAGTCTCTTCTTGGTAACCTGCTGTCCTTCCTCTGAGTGCCACCAAGTCTCCCCCTCCAGGGGACATGGTCAAATATGAGGCACCAGAGTACGTGAGAAAGTCATATCCCACTCTCGACTCAACTGTGGAGAATGTTCTGTCCATTGTCTAGATCTGGGTAGGGGTTTAAAGTTTACCGCCTGTATTGTCCTTGGCTGGTGCCTTAGTTTGAGCGGGACCCCTGTGCCCAAATCTGCCTATCATAATGTTCTACTTGTAGGCTTCTAGGACTCTCTGGATCCTTCTACCTTGATATTCTCCCATGCTTCTCTCATCTAGAGTCCCAATAGGATGTCCTCCCCTCTGTCCCAGTTTCCATGGGCTACTATGCAGATATAAGTGAGTATATACCATTTGAGTCTTTCTGCTTCTGGGTTAACTCACTCATTATGATCATTTCTAGCTCAATCCATTTGTCCACAAATTTCGGGGAAAAAAATATGGAACTCTTCACGAATTTGCATGTCATCTTTGCGCAGGGGCCATGCTAATCTTCTCTGTATCGTTCCAATTTTAGTATATGTGCTGCCGAAGTGAGATCTGATTATTAACTTTTTAAACCTTTTATTGGTTCTTTATGAAGTTCATATCATGTGCCCCAATCCCACTCATCTCCCTGTCTCCTTCATACTCACCCTCTACCCTTGCAACCTCCTCCCCAACAGAGAAAAAAAAATCTTGTTGTAGAAGCTGTAGCATGCCATAGTATGGCCCACAGTATACCTATCTGTCCACACTTTTTTTTTGCTTGCAAATGTTCATTGCAATGACCCATTGGTCTGCTACGAGGCCTCTGGCTTCTGTTGCTCTATCAATACTGGAACCTCACTAGGACTCCTCACAGAGTCCCATCCTATTGTTGCCCTGTGTCATGGAGATCCTGTAGTTTCAGATCTGTAGGACCCGCCCCTTTAAGTTGTTTTTCATCTGACGTTTTCATTTAACTATGTGTGTTTGAACACTAAGATTGAGGCATTGTCTTAGTAGACTAGGGCTTTACAGGGCCTTGGTAACATGAAGAGTGTTTTTGTTTTGTTTTTGGAAAACCTCGAAGTGATGAGATCACAGAGGTGAAGGGTCGGGGAGCGGGGTGGTGGGCGGGGGAGGAAAAGGAAGGAAGAGGGAGGGGGAGGAGGGAGGGGAGAGAACTCCTGTAGTCCAGTTTTCACATTATACAGTTGATGGAACTGGGCACAAGGATGTGATTTGCTCAAGATGTCATGCTGCAGTCAGAGGAGTAAGTCCTGTCTCCTGACTTCTGTATATTGTCCACATTTTCTTTCTAATCAAAGGATGGCATGATTTTGCTCATTGGTACAGGAAACACTGTGATTTGCAAATTCACTTTTGAAGATCCTGGAGGCTGAGGCAGGCTGAGGGAGGAAAGGCATTCGTTGGTCATCAGCGGTGGCCATGAAGTAGATGAGGGTGAGGAAAACAGATAGATGGCCTGCCCCGACTAGGAGAACTCTTTGACCTCTTCCGAGATTGCCTCAGTGAGGGTGGTGATGGTACATGGGTAATAATTAGGCAAAGGAGGGAGCTGGTGTCTTTTGCTGAACACCTCAGCTGGATGATTCCAGGTTGTGGGAGACAAAGGCCAATAGCTATGAAATCAGTGTCGTGGCCTTGGTCCTAAGGGGGAAGAAACTTAAATTTGTTAAACTCTTGTGACATATGCAAAACCTTCCCACCTCTGTCTTGAAGAGCAAAGGCAGTCCTAATCCTCTGCAATTCTCCTTTTCTTTCACCCCAACAGCCTGACCCTCAGAGAATGGGGCGCCCCTTGACTGCTCCTGACTCAGTTTCTCTTGGCATTCTCTTGTCTAGGGAAAATCTATAAGACTTCTTTCCTTCCTTCCTTTCTTTCTTCCTTCCTTCCTCCCTCCCTCCCTTCCTTCCTTCTTTCCTTCCTTCCTTTCTATCCTCCTTCCTTCTTTTCTCTCTTCCTTTCCCCCTCATTTCTTCTCTCCTTCCTCACCCTTATCTCTATATGTACAAGTGTGTGTGTGTGTGTGTGTGTGTGTGTGTGTGTGTGTGTGTGTGTGTGTGTGAAGGTCAGAGGACAGCCTCTAATGTCAGACCTCACCTTCCACCCTGTTTGGACACAGGATCTCTTGCTCCTTGCTGCATATGCCCGCCAAGCCGATCTGCAAACTTCTAGAGATACTCCCCTCTCTTCCTCCCATGTCTCCATAGAGCCCCAGGATTACAGAGGCTCACCACTGACCTGGCTTCTAAGGCATCAAACCCACATGCTCATCATGCATGTAAAACAGTCAATTTACTTACTGAACCATTCCTTAGCCCCGTTTAGAAAAACATTTTATTGCTGCTGCCAGTTGGGGAAGAGAAAGAAAAAGCATAGTTCATTTGTATAAAAAAAAAAAACACTTCCTCTGCACTGTGAAATTTATCTGTGGGTTCTTATTTAATACTCAGGAGAATTTTTATGGTGCCTATCAGGAAGAGAGACATAGGATGATTCAGTGCCCTGAGTTCATACCCAGTTGGTAGCAGGGCTGGACTGGCACTCAGGCGCCCACCCTTGGACCTCAGCTGGTAATGTGATACATTGCTTCTCACTCCTGCCCTTTATGGAGAAGGGGAGTTGAGATGTGGACAGACAGTTGGAAGGCAGAGCATTGCAACTATACTATTACAGCCATTTTCCCTACCTGTCTGCCTTTCTAGGGCCCTGTAGTGGGAATGGGCAGTTGTGGGATGTCACAGTCACAATATTTATGTTAAAAGACACATCCATGGTGCTTCACATCCCAGAACCCATGTGAAGATGACACACGTATGTGCACATTCACACACACACACACACACACACACACACACACACACACAGACAACTCAAGACTTGTAAAGTAGGAATAGTGAACCCTTGGTCCCCAGGAAGCAGCATGGTGCAGTGAGTGACAGAAGAGACCGTGAGTCAACCTTACCGAGGATTCAACATCTGTGCTGTGCCTGAGCCTCTCCTTGGTTTCTCACCTGTGTTGTGGGCGTGGCTCCTCTTTCTTGGCCTTCCTCTTGTGGACTGAATGAGATCACTCGTAATATTAATAGGTCCACTAGCTTGGCTCCCTGTTCCCAACAAAGACAATGGCATGAGCTGCACTGAGACATTCATGGAGAGCTGAGGTCAGGACAGAGACCCAGTGTTTTTAACCCAATTAGAAATTCTTACAGGCCAAATTTAATGAGTTATGTGTAGCATGAGCAATGTCTACAGGGGGAGAAAATATTTGCCCAAGGAACTTTGGCTATAAAAAAAAAAAAAGTACCAGAAAGTCTAATTGTCCACTATAAAAGGAGCTGGAATAGAAAGTTAGATCGTTGCCTGGCTAGCCTGATTCTAACCCTTTCAGAGGCTGGAGGCAAAGACCTTTGTTCCAGTTGCCTGTACTGGTAGTGAGAGTGGAACTCTTGCTAGGGTGATGGTACAAGCTAGGCGTGCGGGAGAAGGGGCAGCTCCAGGCACAGGCAGGCATGGACACCTCTTCTTCTAGGAGGGAGGAGTAGAAGGGGCAACTCTAGCTTGGTTCCTATGGGGAAACAAAAGGAAGAGTGTTGAGAGACTTGATTTTACTTACCCAAATCATGAAGGTTCAAATAACTGTAAATGCTCCCCCCCTTCTTTCTTAAAATCCCATCTGTTGTTGTTAAATTATCAGTATTGCCTAATAATTGCCCCACGTCAAGTATCACTTGTTGTTGTTAAATTATCAGTATTGCCTAATAATGTTTATTATTAAGCCTATAATTATTATTATAGTAGTATTTTTTTTAACCCGATAGCAAAGACACAGGCACCTGTTATATTTTAAAATAGCCTTAGTTAACCTGGGGGCAGGGCAGATAGTAATCATTTAAACTACTTCCCATAGTGGGGCAAGTATGGGATCCCTGCCCCAATTCCATGCCATCTGCTTCTAATACTTTCTATCAAGCTCCCTCCCATCCATAATCCCAAATACTTGCTAATGTTGTTCATCTGGGCCAAACCCTCCCTCCACACCAGCCATGGGCTTCTCCTCCACCTCACCCATGGTGGTCTTCCTTCTTCTCTCCTCGGGTCTCTCTCCTTCCCAAGATTCTCTCTCTCTGCACCCCCTCCCCCCCCATGCCTGGAACCTTAACCACGCCTTTCTCATTTGCCTTTGCCCAGGTGTGATATGACCTTTTATTAATTAGCATCAAAACACATTAGACCAACACCCATCCTCGGTGATAATACAAAGAGCTGAAACAGGAGCTGAGGGTCTGTTGGCTCATGCCTGCAATCCTAGCTTCTAGAAGCTGAGGCAGGAGAAGAGTCTGTGAGTTTGAAGCCAGCTTTGGCTATATAGTAAGTTCCAGGCCAACAACCCTGGCTACAGGGTGAGATCCTGTCTCAGAAAACAAAGAGCCCCAACTTACAACCAAATTCCTTCCATATATAGTCGAAACTCAAAAACTAAAGTTAAAGCGTAAACTGGCTGGCTGGGTGGCCAGTCCTCTTGTTTGCATGATGTTTATGCCCCAGTGGCATGTAAAATTGGCTTAGGGCAGCAGCAGTGTCGCATAGGCTTAATTTACTTAGTGTTCATATTTAAAAGGTTTAGGCAGTGCTGCTGAACCAAGCTATGGCTTCAGTCTCGAAATGTTGGAGATAACATTTGTCATTTCTTCCATTCTATCCCTTTCTCAACCTCACTGCCTAAGCAGATGAAAACATGACGCCATCCCACCTTACCTGGTGTGGAAAGACAAATGGCTTTTCTCAGCCTCATTCACTGGCTTAAAGGTTTCCTTTGGTCCCCAAGTGTGGTTCTGTCTTCAAGCCTGCCCCAGCGTGAGGACTGTCAAGGAAGTGCAGGTCTGGATGGTTTCTTCTTCCTTCTAGGGGGAGTGGTAGATCTGTTCCAATTGTGGCATTGATTTCCAAGGCAGTGCCATTCTGGCTTGCGACTGTGTTTGTGTTTCACATGTCAATGTTTCTCAGAGATAGCAATGGTTAGGTGACAGGTGTGCCCTGGGTGTGTCAGGGAAATAATGAACCCAGGACTCAGGAGCACTTTAAGGAAACATTTCATCATCCACGTTAATAAATCTACAACGTGCAGTGTGCAGAAGTAGAGACTATCACGTATTAGGAACTGGAGAGCTAAGCCAGTGCTACTCCCTTCCAGTTTGCTTCAGAGTGAGGTTATGGGATGTTTGCCAATAGTGATCCAAAGGTGACTTCAGGGTGCAGACTTGAAGACTGTCTACTCAAATAGATTTTTCTTTTTATTTTAATGAGAGAAAGAGGGGGGGGGGATAGAGAGAGAGATGGGAATGTTTCATGCACGTGTGGAGGTCAAAGGATAACTAGTGGAGGTCAGTTCTCTCCTTCCACCATCTGCGTCCCAGGGGGCTCAAACTATGTTACCTGTTGAGGATTGACACCTTTACCCACAAAGCTCTCTCTCCCTGGCCCCTAATAACAGAAAGTTTATAAAAAGGGGTTACTAGCTACCGTTCTTACTGCTGTGACTAAACATCTGTCAGAGGCAGCGTGAGAAAGAGAAGAGAGGTTTAGCTTCCCTCATAGCGTGAGGGTTACAGTCCACCCCAGCAGGGAGCCTTTGGTGGCAGGAGCGTGAGGTGGCTGGTCACGTGTCTGTATGCAGCCAGAAAACAGAGAGATACAGGTGCATCTCCTCCTTTCCTGACTTAATTCAGCCTGGGGCCACAACCTGTGGGGTAATACACTCACCTGTAGGGCAGATCTTCTCTCCCCAGTTAAGTCTCTCTCGAAACAGACAGACAGACAGACGGACAGACAGACAGATGGACACACACAACACACACACACACACACACACACACACACACACACACACACACACACACACACACACCCTGGTGCTTCCAAATCCTGACAATTTTTGGCAAAGATTTCCTACCTGCTACCATTACGCGTTCATTGCTTACTTCATTTTTCGCTGCATGGTCCCAGGAGGACCTTAAACTCCTTATCTATCCCAGGGCTAGACTTGACGTCATGATTCTCCTGAGCGCTGGGATATAGTGCATACACCCCTGGCTATCATTTTCTTTTCTTTTCTTTCTTTCTTTTTTTTTTGTTTTTTGTTTTTTGAGACAGGGTTTCTCTATGTTATCTTGGCTGTCCTGGACTTGCTTTGTAGACCAGGCTGGCCTCAAACTCACAGCGATCGACCTGCCGCTGCCTCCCGAGAGCTGGGATTAGAGGCGTGTGCCACCACGCCCGGCTTTTCTTTTTCTAACCCAAGGCACAGTGCTCTCTACCACTGAGCTAACCGCCCCTCCAAGCCTCATAGCTAGAAAGCGGCAATGCCAGGTTTTAAACCGAAGACTCAGGGTCACCCCAGATAGTTTCCTACCTATTAACTGACACTTAACACTTCTGTTCTTATAGTGATTATTATTATCCATATTATTCTCAGTGCTAGGGATTGAAGGGTCTTCTTGCCCATGATGGCTAGGCAAGTGCTCTACCACCAAGCTGCCCTACAACTCCCTAGAGTTGATATCTTAAAACATGCTCAGTCAAGGCAACTGTATTTCCCTTAGCAAAGCCCAGCTTGCTCGGAAGGAAAACACCCATAGTTTATCATTAACAATGAGTTTTTTTTTCTCTTAGACTCTGCTCCAATTTCCTGACTTTCTGTGAAGTGATTGGAGTGGAAAATTAAAAAGAAAAGAAAAGAAAAGAAAAAAAAAAGGCAGATAGTGGTTGACCAGTTTCCAGGGCTATTTGAGAAACTGAGACACTGTTTGTAGTGTCTGAGATGACCAGCGTCCTGCCCTGCAGATCCAGCTCACTTGCCTGTGCGGCTTGACGCTGTTGTCTGACCACCATCAGCAGCACTCATGAGCATTCCTCACCGTGCCTTGTCAGAGACTCCTTGACCCAGAATCCCAGACGGTCATCCTGTCAGTCAGCCCAGATTTCCTTTGGGAAGTAGACTTGGAGTGTAAACACCAGGAGGCCTAGCTGAAAGGGAGCAGATTATTCCATTTAGGAGCTGGCTCGTCCTGCCACTCCAGCCCTGGGCTGCCACCGCGCTGCAGCCATTATACAGGGTGACCGGATGGGTTGGCCTCCACCACAGACCCCCACCTCACCACCTGAGACACATTTGCTCTCCGGAATGCCATTTCCCTGCAGATAGCACAGTCCTGTTTTAACACTCTCAGGTCCACACCCTTCCCCCCTCCATCCCCCCCACCCAGCCCTCTCTATCCCCTGTGCCCCCTCTCCTCTCTTTTTACTTATTGCTGTTGTAGAGCTAGAACCCAAGGCTTGCACATGTTAGGCAAGCGCTCTACCTCTGAGCTATATAACCTCAGTAACCTCAGCTTCTCCTGTGCGTTTAACCTGTTAAGATATTAGATTTTATCACACTTACTATGTGCATGCGTGGGTGCGATCCTGCCTGCCTATGTGCATGATTGTGTGTGTGTGTGTGTGTGTGTGTGTTTGTGTGTACATAGAGACCAGAGTACCACCTCAGATTTCATCCCTCAAGCATCATCCACCTTGCCCCCTTCCCTCAATATCCATTTTTTTTTTTTTCGAAACAAAGTTCCTCTGTGTAGCCTTGGCTGTCCTGGGACTCTCTCTACAGACCTTGAACTCAGAGATTCCCTTGCCTCTGCCTCTCGAGTGCTGAGATTTAAGGTGTGTGCCACCATGCTCTCCCCATTGGCCTGGAGGTGGCCAGTAGGCTAGGCTAGCCGGCCAGTGAACCCCAGGGGTATGCATCTTTCCACTCCCCTAGTGCTAGGATTATAAGAGCACTGTTTGCCCCCATACTTGGATTCCACCCCAACGCCACTACCATGGGCATTCTGGGATGAAATCGCGTCCTTATTCTTTGCAGTGCAAGCATTTACCAACTGGTCCGTCTCCCCGAAAGCATCAGAAGACTTTGAAGCACACAGAAGTGCGGTAGGAGCAAGGCCTCTTACAGCTAAGGCCTTGAGCATTCAGTAGCAAGCACATGGAGTGACCGTGTGACCAAGTGGCCAGAGGACCCCACCCCCACCCCCTACCGCACTGCATCCCCAGGAGGGAGTACATATGAGGCAGCTATGTTCTCTGGATTAGCCAGCCAGCTGTGCGTTCTGCCTACAGTCCTTAGGGAAAATAAATTTCCTATTACAATACTATTTTCAAGACTTTACCCAGCTGTCTTCCAATGTAACCTGTTTCAGATAGTGAAAACCAAGTTAGCATTTTCCCATACAAGGGATCCAAATACAAATGAAAGAAGAAGGGGGAAAAAAAAGTCCCTATGGTGCGCCCTTAAATTAGTCTGGTCAGGTATGACATCCACACACGTTTTACAAAGGAGAAAGGCTTTCTGAAATTGTGCTGATGGTTCTTCATAAACTATTGGTTTGGTAACACTACAGCCAATGTACAGAATTCAGTGTATCTGGTTTGTGGATTTCATCAGACTTGGGCCGAGGGGTAGGTTCAAGCTTGTAAGTTAAAAGCAATTACCTCCAGCTATCATAACAGGTTGTATTTGATCAAATCTGAGACTCTAGTGAATGAGAACCATATGAGTAAGAAGGAACGAAAACCCATGATTGATGCGACTAAGCCATGGAAAGGCGTGGCTTTTCACATGCATTTGGATAGTCAGAGTGATAAAACTGCACACTGTTGGTCCGTGCAGTCTGACCACACCGCCCTAGTGCAGTTCTCAGCCTTCCTCCCCTTGGCTTGCAGCAGCATTTGGCATGTGCGTCCCTTTTCCATGAGACTTTGAGCCCTCCATGGACTCCCTGTTCTCCCCGTGTGTTGCTGGCTGCTTCTTCCCGGTCTCCTCGCTTGGTGCCTCCTTCCTCTCTGACCTCCACATCCTCGGGTTTCACCCTTGTATCTAGTTTTGTACGTGCACAGTCTCCCTACCGTGGAGATCCTAGGTGACTCCAGCATGTGTCAAGGTGACAAAGACTAGCCAGGACACCTAGAGCACCGTGTCTGTTGCGTGGTTACAGCCAGCCTTTGTTTCTTCTGACTCATGACTTCCGTCTTTCATACCTCTCTTCCCAAGTAAGGTTTCCACATAGGTTCTTCCTGGTGACAGTTATTTCAGACATTTGACTCCAAGGACGAAAGCGCCCTTAACCCTTCTTCCAACGGAAAGGTCAGAGGTCAGGGGTTTATGAAGACAGAAGGAACCTTTTTATTTTTATTTATTTATTTTTCCACATTGAAGCTGACAAGCTGACAGCGAGCTTCTAAGGCAGTGGTTCTTAACCTCCCTAATGCTGCAACCCTTTAATGTACTTCCTCATGTTGTGGTGATCCCATCTGTAGAATCATTTTTCTATTGCTACTTCATAACCGTCATTTGGCTACCGTTACAGATCAAAATGTAAGTATCTGATATGCAACCTCAGGGAAAGGGTCATTCAACCTCAAAGGGGTCTCCGTCTACAGGTTGAGAACCCCTGTTCTAAACAATGAGGCTTCCCAGGCTGGTCACCTAGTGTGTTCTAGTTTGTTCTGCTGCTGTGATAAAACATCATCATCAAAAAAACCAACTCAGGAAGAGAAGGGATTATTTCATTTTGCATCTTATAATCCATCATCGGAGGAAGTTGGATCTGGGAATCAAGGCAAGAGCTGAAACAGAGGCCATGGCAGAATGTTGCTTGGTGCGTTGACCCTGTGGTTTGCTCAGCCTGCTATTTTGTCTTTGTTTTTTTCAAGACAAGGTTTCTCTGTGTAGCTCTAGCTGTCCTGGAACTCACTGTTGTAGACCAGGCTGGCCTTGAACTCAGAGATCCACCTGCCTCTGCCTCCTGAGTGCTGGGATTAAAGGTGTGCGCCACCACAGCCTAGCAAGATTTAATTTATTTTATTCTCATGAGTGCTTTGTCTATATGTATGTCTGTGTACCATGTGGGTGCCTGTTGCCTACAGAGGTTAGAAAAAGACGTCAGGTCCCCTGGAGCCAGAGCTACGGGTGGCTGTGAGCCACCATGTGGGTGCTGGGAATCGAACCTGGGTCCTCTGGAAGAGTAACCAGTGCTTTTAACCACTGAGCCATGTCTTCAGCCCTCCCCTCCCCTCTTATAAATCCTAGGACCACCTGCCCAGTTGTGGCAATTCCCCCTCCTCCATGAATAATTAATTGAGAAAACATCCTCCACAGACTTGCCTACAGGTTAACTTGATAAAGCTAATTCCTGGGTTAAGATCCCCTCTTCCTAGATAAATCTAGGTTTGTGTCAAGTTGACTGAGGCTACCAGCATTCTCATATAATATCTAACTCATGGCTCTAGCTTGCTCTGGAGAATTACCATTTCCACCATGATAACCATTGAGCACTCCATGCCTCTATTCTTAGGTTTTCTTGCTGTGGACTGGCACAGTCTCACCACCCTTGGAAGAGCCCAGTGAACACTGCCATGATTCCCTGAACGTGGTAGGGTTGTGGCAATGGCACTTCCCCTTCCATTTACCTTTCTGTGGATGAGTTTGGACATGACTTCCCCAGACATGTAGTATTGAGGTTCATGAAGCATGAACAGCATAAATCCATTGATAGCCTGTCACCCAGTGTTGAACACTGAGTGTCTTGTGTCCACTCTCCCAGAGTCCCTTGTCAATCCGCACCTGAGGCAGGCAGAGGAAGGCATGCTACCGTAGTGCCAAGGAGCTGAAATAAGCATTTCATATTCCATACCCTGAGTCTTCTTATCTTTCCTACCTGACAAGAGGTAGATACTGACATTATTGAGGTTGTTTTTTGCCCAGGGCATGATGCAGGAGTTTGAAACTTGCCTTCCTAGGCAGTTTCTGGAAGATGCGCCTCTGGCTCATATGATTTGATTCCCTCAACAACCTCCTTAGAACTGTTGATCATAGAGCCAGGTGTAGTGGTTTGAGCTTCTAAGTCTAGTGCCTGGGAGGCAGAGGCGGGAGGAGAGCTGATAGTTGGAGCTGTCTTAGTTTAGACAGAAAGGTCCAGGCCAGTCAGGAGAATGTTAGTCAGTTTCTAGAACTCCAGTACCTGGCAGCATACAAAAAAAAAGTAATACTGGGTTCCAGTGTCTCTGTACCAGGCCATTAGTGGGTTGAGGGTCTTGTTAATTTTCAGTGTAAGTAAAAGGAGAATAGGCCTTCCATTAAGTTGAATGAAGCAGATCAGTCTATTTCTATTTGAGGATTCAGAACTTTACTTGGACAGAGGTGCGCTAAGAAATGACCTCTGTTTCCTTTACTGTCATCTCATATATAAACTGATGACCAGAGTGGGATTGTTCATTGTCCTTTTTATATTCTTCACTAACATACCTGTCAATATGAGGTTGCTATGTGTATGTGTCTAGCTATCAGCTCTTTACATAGCTGTATGGCCCATGGCCATATGCACCCCACTAGCTATTTTTTTCTTTTCTTTTCTTTTCTTTTTTTTTTTTTTTTTTGGTTTTTCAAGACAGGGTCTCTCTGTGTTAGCCTTGGCTGTCCTGGACTCGCTTTGTAGACCAGGCTGGCCTCGAACTCACAGCGATCCGCCTGCCTCTGCCTCCCGAGTGCTGGGATTAAAGGTGTGTGCCACCACGCTGGGCTTTCTTTTCTTTTTTTTTTTTTTTTAATATTTATTACATATACAGTGCTCTACCTGCATTATACACTTTTTTTTTTAATGCCTGAAAAGGGCACCAGATCTCATTATGGATGGTTGTGAGCCACTATGTGGTTGCTGGGAATCGACCGCATGACCTTTGGAAGAGCAGGCAGTGCTCGTAACTGCTGAGCCATCTCTCCAGCCCCCACTAGGTATTTCTACAGATCAACTTGTGATGGGATCCTGGTGCACTCATTTGTACCCAGAGTAGTTTTCTTACTGCAATAGTGTTTGAGGAGTCACTTGACAAAGACTACCAAGTTCTCAAAGCCTCAGATACGTTTGCCAGTGTAGAGATTGTAGAAACCTCTGCTGTGGTTAAGGTTTAATTTTGAAGAAAAGAAATAAACTGGGTAGCCTCGGAGCAAACTGTCCTAACACCAGCATGGTGAATACTAATAGTCCAGGAAGAAGCACCCGTTCATGGCCAGCCTGCAGTGTGCTTCCATCAACACCAGATGGTCCTGCTCAATGAAGAAGAGAGTTAGAGGGACGCATCCCATTCCTCTGCTGTGTCACACTCCCAATTAATGACAGCAGATGCACTCTTAATTAGCTGAGTGGCCTTGGAATGGTCCCAACCTCTCTACTGAGCTTGACACGCTACTAATGCTATGAAATGCTTTCAATACATGTTTTCAGAGTTTCCATGCACCTCTGTATGTCATAAGTACAGTACTCTTTCTGTCTTGTCTGAGTTAGGTTTTCTCTTGCTGTGATAAAACACCAAGACCAAAAGTAACTTGGGAAGGAAAGGGTTTGTTCAGCTTATGACTCTCAGGTCATGCTCCATCAGTGAGAGAAATAAGGGAAGGAACTCAGGCAGGGAAGAAACCTGGAGGCAGGAATGGAAGCAGAGCCACACAGGAATGCTGCTTTGCGGCTTGCTCCTTATGGGATGCTCAGCCTGCGCTCTTAGAGCACCAGGACCAGTTGCCCAGTGAGTCAGTGCCCACAGTGAGTCCTACACCAATCACCAGTCAAGAAAATGCCCCCATGGGTTTTGCCCGTAGGCCAGTCTGGTGGAGGCATTTTTCTCAATTGAAGTTCCCTCTTTCCAAGTGACTCTAGCTTGTGTCAAGGTGAGATAAAATTAGCCAACACAGGTATTCATATTCACATATCTAACTCATGTTACAGTGGTTTCTCAGTGTCCACAAACACATAGGTGTCATCTGTACGGTGATCTTTCAGCATTCATACACATATGTGATACATATATCAGTCTTTTGATATCAGTCTTTTGGGAGAGTGGTACTCGAGGCTGTTTATGTACCGTGGTCTCTCGGTATGCATGGGAGACTGTCCTGAGGAATGTTTATGTGTGCCAAAGTCTGAAGGCACTAAAGTCCCTTATATAAGATGGCACAGTACTTGCATATAATCGCCACACACCCTCCTGGATACCTTAAATCCTCTCTCTGGGTTACTTATATTACATTACACAACATGAATACTTTGTAAATTGCTTTCCTACTGTACTATTCAGAACAGTCATCATCATAAATGCCCAGACGTGTCTAGTACACATGAAGATTAAAAAAAAACATGTAGAAGATGGGCGTGGAGGTGCACACCCATAATTTTTGGAGCTAGACACAGGGCAACAATCACAAATTTAAGGAAACCTTTAAACATTTTTTTTTGAGGGAGCATCTCCTCTTCTTCTTCTTTTTTTTTTAATTCCTTTTTAAAATTTATTTTATGTATATGAGTCCTCTATATTCATGTGCACCTGCAGGCCAGAAGAGGGCACCAGGTCTCATAGATGGTTGTGAGCTACCATGTGGTTACTGGGAATTGAACTCAGGACCTCTGGAAGAGCAGACAGTGCTTTTAGCCACTGAGCCATCTCTCCAGCCCCTCGGTCTTCTTCTTCTTCTTCTTCTTCTTCTTCTTCTTCTTCTTCTTCTTCTTCTTCTTCTTCTTCTTCTTCTTCTTCTTCTTCTTCTCCTCCTCCTCCTCCTCCTCCTCCTCCTCCTCCTCCTCCTCCTCCTCTTCTTCTTCTTCTTCTTCTTCTTCTTCAAAGATAATTTTAGTTTTGAAATTAGGTATGTGTGTATGTTTATGTGTGGGAACCTGCACGTATGTGCAGTTGATTGAGGAGGCCAGAAGAGTGGGGCCCCCTGAGCTGTAATTACAGGCAGAGGTGAGCTGTCAGACGTGGTGCTGAGAACCAAACCCTGTCCTTGGCAAAAGCAGTGTGTTCTTGGAATGGCTGAGCCATCTCTCCAGCTCCCCAGCCTCAGGCTCATGGGAGTTTGAGGCCAGCTTGGGCCACATGAGGCCTGTTCTCAAGACAACAAAACAAAACAAAACAGCAAAGAAACCAGAAGAATTAAACGAGGCCCTCTTTCTTTCTTTCTTTCTTTCTTTCTTTCTTTCTTTCTTTCTTTCTTTCTTTCTTTCTTATGTACAATTGTTTAAACTCACAGACACAGAAGTCACTTATACAAAGGGTGACTGTGTGTGTTTGATGTTTATATGCTTTGAATACATTTTGAAAGGAATAATAAGATAAAGTAATAAGGAAATAGGAACCAGAAACCATCTTTGAAGACTTTCTAAGCACATTGCTCATTCTTTGCAATTTGCCTTATCATTCCTAATGCTTTTTCTGTAGTTCTATTTCTTCTTCTTCTTCTTCTTCTTCTTCTTCTTCTTCTTCTTCTTCTTCTTCTTCTTCTTCTTCTTCTTCTTCTTCTTCCGAGACAGGATTTCTCTGTGTGGCCTTGGCTGTCCTAGACTCACTTTGTAAACCAGGAGGGCCTTGAACTCATAGTCATCTGCCTGCCTCTGCCTCCCAAGAACTATGATTAAAGGCGTGCGCCACCACACCTGGCCTGTATTACTTCTTTTTAATCCTTTCTCTCCTCGAGTATGCGTGCATGTGTGTGCGTGTGTGTGTGTGTGTGTGTGTGTGTGTGTGTGTGTGTGTGTGTCTGATGTGCTTCCCTGTCCATGTGAGCGTTCACTTGTCTGTGCATGACTCTGGAGGCCATGGTGGATATGGGGAATCTTCCTCTGTCATCCTTCCCCCTTACCCACTGAGGCAGGGTCTCTCTTCAATTCAGCCAGTCTGTTGTTCCAGGGACCCCCTCTTGACATTCTAAGAGCTGGAATTATAGGAGGGCCACCGAGCCCAGTTCCCTAACGCTTTCAAAGTCTGACAGCTTTGGGTTTCCTTGGTATTAATTCACTTTCTTGTTAATAAACACCCGACACAGTGGCCGCTCCTTAGACACCTATGAGGCATTCCATAAGTCTTTCTTTTTCCTGGTGGTGATGGCTTGGTGAACCAGGCACTAGTTCACACTGTTTTTCTCCATGGGATTTTGTGACAATATGCTGGAAGGCTATTGTCTCCTGGGAGAGCCACTGTCTACTCTATCTTTGAATTATCAACTCCAGCATGGGAGATTGCAGTGTCAAAGAACGCTGCTGGCACAGGTGAGCTTCTGGAGTGGACTCCACCATTCACAATGGGGACGCCTCACCGAGGAGGAGGGCAATCCGAAACTCAACTAGGAGGTTTTAAATTTAGTTTGAAGTTCATTTGAGTTGAAGGCAGACCTCATCGGACCCAGCCTTTTGTGTTTTTCTTTTCATTTCTTTGCGCTCTCCCCACCTCCCCGTCCCCATTTCCTTTCTCTTTATTTTTGTGACTTTAAAAAAAATACCGAGTGTTGGATGAGGGACCATTCTTAAGGCTTTTAGACTCTGTAATTACTCTGCAAAGGGTGTGTATTTGCATGAGAAATGCCCTGAGGCTCAAGTTCCCATGCTCAGCATATAAGACGCATTGAAAACCATGTAGCTAATTTTTAAAATAAATTAACTCCATAGAAAATGTTGACCTTCTCATTGCCAGGGGTGACAGTGAGCGATCCATTGTAAGCTGAGGAAATGGACATGACAGTTAGTGGTTTGCCCAAAGCCACACTGTCATGGGCATCCTAAGGATGGGAACAGTGGTCCTACTTGTAAGCAAAAGCACCCATGTTTTCATGTAAGACACTGTGGGCCTTAGTCAAATTGACCTAAATTAAGAGTCAGGGACTAACAAGCCTTTTGGTGTTTGGGTGAGCCTACCACGTTAACCACAAAGAGCCAGCTTGTTTCTTCAGGGTTACCTGCAGAGGTTTTAAATAGGCCTTGGGGTTTTTCTTTTATGAAGGACACTTGTTTGCTTGAGATCAAAAGCTGTACATTTGGCGAAGTGTTGCTGGGAAAACTGAAAAGCAGCTGCCTGTGGCTCACCGTGAGGTGGACAGCAGTATCTCAATTTGCTCAATTTGTAGCAATCTCTGTGTCTCTGTGTCTGGGTGTCTCTGTGTCTCTGTCTCTGTCTCTGTCTCTGTCTCTGTCTCTGTCTCTCTCTCTCTCTCTCTCTCTCTCTCTGTGTGTGTGTGTGTGTGTGTGTGTGTGTGTGTGTGTGTGTGAAATGCACTGATAGATAAATTTTTTTGTGTAGCATTCTAGTTTTTAGTACCTGAGACAGGAGCCTCCTATTAGAAGCTTTTGTTTTAGAAGGAGGTTTTAGGGGCTCACCTAGACTGTATGTATACATGGTCTCCCAACACATCTACGTATGTGGAACTGAGTGGCAGGGTGAGACCTCATGCTGAGGAGCCAACTGCCATGCCCTCCACTGTCAGAGAGATTGCTGTAGTTACTATTGTTCTTAGTCAGAATTTGCTAGCTCATTTCATAAACATTTGCATCAAAAATTGGATTTTAAAAATGATGATGATTAATTCTTATTATTATTCTTTTCTTCCTCCCTAAACTTCACTTAGAAACCTGACCTTATTTAAAAAGAAATAAGTAACAAAGAGCAATTTTTAAAACATCCCTGCCACTAACAGTTCTGGTGTAGGGGAATCACTCACACTCCTATTGACATAAAACACAGCCCATAAATCTAAGCAAAACCAACTTGCAATTGCAAACAGAAGAAGCAAGCAGGAGACACCAGAAACCCTTGCATGACAGAGGCTTCTGCCAGGTGCTTATCTAAGTGTGTGGATCCAGAGATTTAATTTCACCCTAGATCCATCAGATTTCAGGATGAACACACATGTTCGTAGAGTTGACAAGTGACCGATAGCATAATGACCGTAGAATAATCCTCTGCTTATTGACACTCACATTCTGTTCATAGACATGTGATAAAGTCTCCTAGCACCTAGTTCCTTCTGCCCAGAAGTTACCCTCTGCCCAGGGTGTTCACACTGTGTATACTACCCGCTTTCTGATCACATGGTGTCTTGGTTAACACCATGGCCACATGGTGGCTAGCTGTCTTGGTTAACAGGTTAAGGTCATTATTTCACTTAGCAGTGGTCTTGCAGTGCTGAAGTAAACAAGGCTGGCCATTCAGATAACTCAAAAGGAAGTCATGAAGTTCCTTCCTTTAAGTGAAAAGGTAGCAGTTCTAAACTTAAAGAAGAGAAAATGTCTGTACTGAGGACGCGCCATACTGCCTCCCAAGTACTAGGGTTGCAGGCATGCTCGGTCATGACCTGTTACGTTAGATGTTCCTAAGGAATTGTTGTCTTGGGCTGAAATAGCTATGTGTGTGGTCTGTTGACAACAGTAACAACGAGCCCTCTGTTCAGTTGTGAAGAAAGAAGGAATTCATGCTAGTTTTGTCTTGTACCTCAAACTGGAAGGTATGGATGACATATGTGATAAGTGGCAGTCCAGACTGGAAAGGCATCAGATTAAAGGTTGGGCATGTCAGTGTTTTTAAGCATCTATGGAGAGTCCTGGATTAATTATATCCTGTGCCTGAGAGGGACTAGTGAATAGTAAATCTTGGGGTAAGGTAAAGATATCTTATCAACCAGCCTTGATTATTTACTCAAAAACCTTGTCTCTGTCCTGGAAGGCAGCATGTATTTACATATTTAATGGTAGTCACTTCTCTGAGAGTTCTTATGTCCAACTTGTTAAGTAGGTTCAAGTCCCAACCATCTACCTTTGCAATACTGGGGTCATGTAGCCTAGCTTTTCTGATGTTTTCCTCTTCTTCCTCCTCTTCCTCGTCCTCCTTCTCCTTGGTGTGCAGCAGGAATGTTAATGTCCTATGAGAGGTTGCATGGGCTAAGTGCCTTAACACAATACCTGGAAGCTAATAACTACTGTTAGTTTGATGCTGTCATTTGGACCATTGTCTGCATTATAACTGTTCACATCAACAGAGAAGACTGACTAATAGAGCAGAAAATTGCTCATTGAACATAGGGACATCTGAGATGATAGATGCTCTTTTTTTCTTTGTCTTCTTTTTGAGACAAGGTCTCACCATGCAACCATGCATCCTAAGCTGTCTTCAAACTGATTCTTCTGCCTCTAGCTGCCTAGTTCAGGGATTACAGACGTGTACTGATGTGTCCCACTGAACAAGCTATATTACTTTTAATTCCCTCTCTCTTCTCTCTCTCTCTCTCTCTCTCTCTCTCTCTCTCTCTCTCTCTCTCTCTCTCTCTCTCTCTCTGTATGTGTGTGTGTGTGTGTGTGTGCACCCTCAAAGAGCAGAAGGTATAAGATCCCCTGGATCTGAAGTTAAGATGGTTGTAAGCCACTGGACATGGGTACTGGAACTGGTCCTCTGCAAGAGCACTCTGAATTCTTAACTGCTGAATCAATTCTCTAGCCTCCTAGTTAGATGCTCTTAAACAATGACTCCATTGGACTGGAACAGTTGGATATCTGATCAGTTGACAGAAAAGACACTGGCCCTAGAATTTGCATATTAGTTAGCCAAGGCTATGTAAAGTACACTAAAGTCTTCATTTGTGGTTGCTATTTTTCTGAATTCTATGACGTGATGTCACCACTTTGTGTGTGTATGTGGAGGGGATGGTGTCTAGTTTATTTTATTGCAGTTGTATTTAGCAGTGACGAAGATTGACTGTTTTGATTGGTTTGCCTTTCAAAGCAGCTCTTGGGGGATGATTTGTTACATCACTAAGATCAACCCTTCTTTTGGTATGCATGCAGGAAGCTAACCTGTTGTTAAAAGGCTCGTGTTATTCTCTGTCTCTCTGTCTCTCTCTCTCTCTCTCTTTCTCTTCTCTCCCTCCCTCCACCCCCACCCTGCAATCTAACCCAGCACCTCGTGCATGCTAGGCAAGTGCTTGGACTCTGATCCATATCTCTCCTCTAAAAGTAAAGTTTATAATGGTGTCTAGCCGTCCACATGGTGGGCTGTGTATGCCAGGTACTTATGGGTGATGACTCAATTTTCTGACAAAGCAAAACAGAAGAGCATCTTTCTAGAACACTCATGAACTTACTTTTATTTTCTTTCATCCCTGGCACAGGTATTGACATCTTGAAGCTTGTAGCCGCCCAGGTGGGAAGCCAGTGGAAGGACATCTATCAGTTTCTTTGCAATGCCAGCGAGAGGGAGGTGGCTGCCTTCTCCAATGGATACACTGCAGACCACGAACGGGCCTATGCAGCTCTGCAGCATTGGACCATCCGTGGCCCTGAGGCCAGCCTAGCCCAGCTCATCAGCGCCTTGCGCCAGCACCGACGCAATGATGTTGTGGAGAAGATTCGTGGGCTGATGGAAGATACCACGCAGGTAACATGAGCCCTCCGTGGTTGTCTGCTTCGCCACTAATCTGTTTGTCTTTGAACGTCACACTTTATCTGGTATGCTTGCAAGGAAAAAGAGCTGATATTAAGTGTTTGGATAAGCGTGGGTGCGTGAATGTGCATACAATCTCCTCTCTCTCTCTCTCTCTCTCTCTCTCTGTCTGTCTTTCTCTCTTTATCCCCCCGTTATATACCTTTTAGGGCAAAACTTTTCGATGACTGTGTTTTACAGTCATCATAGAAATTCTGACATTGATGCTTGGAGCCCCACTGTGCACCTGTCAAACAGAATCTCTGAGAGACGACATTGTAACTCCTATGTTTTGAAAGCTTTTCCAAATGATTCCAGTCTGTAGAGTTGAGAACTCATGTCTTTGGGAGTAGGTTCTAGAATCCAGAACTCTTTTAAAAAAAAAAAACCAATTAAAAACCTCATGTTTTGAACAAAAGCAAACAGGGAACCCTCTCCTTGCAGAGGCTGTGTACATGCCACATGAGGTATCTGGCCTAGGTAGGAAGGCCCTCCTTGCTGGCTGTCACCTCCTGTGAATGCGGATGGTACCAGTGGCACTTGGTAACAGGACTGACCCTCCTTGGTTATTCAACTGCCTTGATCAGATTTGGGGGTCGGAGGAAGTTCCGGGAGTGTATGTTATCGGCGTCAGTGAGCACTAGTTTTGGAGCCGGACAACCTTGGATCTGAATCCCAGCTCTGACAGTTGTCAGGTGAGTGACCAGAGATAGACTGCGTGCAGGCTTTCTGGTCCTGTTTGCAAGCCTTCTCGCCAGGCGTTAATGACAGCAGTATGACTACGGAGTGTCAGCTGCCTGAGTTACTGACGGTTCTCTAGCTTGCTAACTCCTGACATCATGAGACTCACCCCACTCAGCCGTCCTTTATTTAATAGTTCCCTGAAAAACATGAATTAAGTAAAAATTTGGTATCAGATCATACTTCAAGTGGACTCTGATTAAAGTTTTGTGATATACTCTGCCATGGGCTAGAGAGATGGCTCAGAGGTTAAGAGCACTGGTTGTTCTTCCAAAGGTCCTGAGTTCAATTCCCAGTAACCACATGGTGGCTCACAACCATCTATAATGAGATTTGGTGTTCTCTTCTGGCCTGCAGGCACACACGCAGACAGAATATTGTATAAATAATAAATAAATAGAGCTTAAAAAAAATACTTGATAAAGCCCACCTGAGGTTAAAAGCCCTTGTGCATGTGTTGTGTGCTCTGAAGTCCACATCGGTTATTCATAAGAGCTGGGAAGAGATTAACTTGCTAACTCAGCTCAACTCATGACCATTCTGCTCCACGTTTTGGACAAGGGACTCAGGGTTGCTTTTATCCTTTTGCACTAATGCTGCAGTGCCTCTTCTGTCGTAATGTCAGTGTTGATCAATACTGTTGTTTAATAGTGATGTTAGGGTCAGAATGGGTAGGCCTTGGCTGATTTGGAAGGTGGCCTTCAAAGCTCCTAGTGTGTGTGTGTGTGTGTGTGTGTGTGTGTGTGTGTGTGTGTGTGTGTATGTGTGTATTTATTTATATTAACCTCTTTGAAATGTGTGGAATTTCAGAAAAGAAGTTTATTAATAAGGCAGTTTGAATTTTAAAAGGCACACATCCATGTGTTGCAATTTTTTAAAAAGGGTTTTTTTAATGTGTATGTGTTTTTTTTCCCTGCATGTATATGTGAGCACCATGTATGTGCCTGTTGGCTTCAGAAGCCAGAAGACAGTGTAGGATCCCCTGGAACCGGAGTCACAGATGGCTGTGAGCCTCTATGTGGGTGCTGGGAGCCAAACCCAGGCCCTCTTCAAGAGCAGCCGCTCCTGACCACTGAGCCACCTCTCGAAAGATGTTGTGAATTTTAAAAAATAATTTATTTATTTATATTTTATGTACATTGGTGCTTCACCTGCACGTGTATCCGTGTGAGGTTGTTGGATCCCTTAGAACAGGAGTTACAGATATTTGTGAGCTGCCGTGTGGGTGCTGGGAGTTGAACCTGGGTCCTCTGGGAAAACAGCCAGGGCTCTAAACTGCTGAGCCATCTCTCCAGCCCTGTGTTGTGAACTTATAAGAGACATGCTTGAGGAGCGTCATACGCAGGTCCAGCTAGGCTTTTAAATAGTTGTGTTTGGAAAAGCAAGTGAAGTATTTATCCTCCATTTAAATAAGATAGTTGCCCTTAAAATATAGGGAGCCCAGAGAAAGTGTAGTTTGCTTTTATGTATGTTGGCTTTAAGGGTAAGAACTGGTCAGACAACAACACATTGAAAACAGGTTCAGATATTTGGTGATAAACTGCCATATTTCCTTGAAGACACCTAGAAGAAAGATAATGCAAATCAGGCCATGTTAGAATTTGGTTATCCCAAATCTATGATGGTCCCAAAAGGCTAAGAAGTGACTGTGGTTGAGTGTAGTGGTACACACTATCCCAGCACTTGAGAGGCAAAGGCAAGTTGGATCTCTGTGAGTTCGAGGCCAGCCTAGTCTACATAGTGAGTTACAGGACAGTCAGGACTGCATAGTGAGACCCTGTCTCAACAAAACAAAAAACCCAAATTAACTAACTAAAATGAAATGCACAAAGAGTTGACTGGGTATTCAATGGAATGAGCAACAATCTTCTAGGCATAAGAACTTTATAATAATGAGTTAAAACACAAAATGCCTCCTCCAGTATGCTAGAATCCCATGCAGACTTCTTCCCTACCTCTCATCTCTTTTGTACTTAAGCAAAGCAAAGCCCAAACTCTAACCACGCCTATTTTTCTTTCTGTTTGTATTTTAAGAGACTGTCCTTTAGCTCCTAGCTTGATTTTTCTGTAGCCTGGGTGCTAGGATGCATGGCAAGACGGCGATACTAAGCCTCTTATTGCATGTTTTAATAATGTGCATCATTGTACTGCGATGTTCTGGGTCCAGTTCAGTTCTAACTCTAACTTTAGGAGCCAACGAGCCTGATCCCGGCTGCCGGTTCTTACCAACCGCACAGTACGGCAGTCTGCCCTCCCTAGCTGCCCTCCCTAGCTTCTCTCTGAGATTTGTTGAGTCAAGCAAGAGACTCAGGAACCAGGGGGCCGCAATTAAGATTCACTCTTCACATTTTCTGGTGGAACTGCTCTCTCTGTGTCTTGTGGTACTTCTGGAGACCTGGGACTTTGCCCCAGGAGTTAATGGACTCTTAATGTGTAAAAATGACTCATTGTTACTGGTTAATGTTTCTTCCTGCTCAGGAGGCTGAGAACACCCACGTTAAGCTGCTATTCAAGGGACTGGTGTTACTGTGCCTCTTAGTTACCGGTGTCCAGAACAGCTGGTTTGGTATTAACCCTGGCGGCCATTATTAAGTCCATCCCGAGGCTGGCTCTTTCTTCATCCAGGATGTGAAGGGCGTTTTTGCAGGCGCTGTTTTTGTGGGGGTCACTGTCTAAGCTGAAGCTAGGTCCTCCGAACTCCCCCTCCCCTTTTTTTTCCAGGCAATGTGCTTCTACTTCCAGAAGTAGCTAGGCTGCGGGGGTAATAGTTGGAGGATTTTGATGAATCTATTAAATTCTTTTAAAAAGGTCTCTGTGTGTGTGTGTGTTTGTGTGTGTGTGTGTCCATGTGTGCGTGTGTCCCTGTTGTCTCTGAGTGTTTGTTGTCTGTATGTTTCCTCACCCCTAGTAAAAGCTTTTATTGACCACATGGAAAAAAGTGAGGACTAGTCAGGTACACTTGTAACCCCAGAGCTGGGGGAATGGGCAGACAGGAGGATCCCGGGACGTCATTGGCTAGCTAGTCTAGCTGAATCAGTGAAACCTGCGTTCAGTGAGAGACCCTGTATTAAAAAATAATGGTGGAGAGTGACTAAGATGTCGACGTTTGACCTCCTCACGCATGTGCATGCGGCATACACAGCTGCACACACCCGCTCTAAGAAGCACACTCACCATACATTGTGCACGCGCGTGCGTGCGTGCACACACCACCCCCATACACACCTTATTCTTAATGACTACATTGAACACTATGACATCTGTACTTAAGCTATAAAGTATGACACAAATGGGTACTTTTTTTTTTTTTTTACCATGTTTCAGAAAACTTTAACCCTGTTTATCTTTCTCTTATGTTTTGCTTTCACTGTCAAAATTTTAGGGCACAGGGAAATGTAGCTCAGTGGGTAGAGTGACAGCCTAGTATTCGGGAAAACCATTCCAGCTCTGCATAAACCGGCAGAGTGGCCCGTGGCTGTAATCACAGAACTCCAGAGATGGAGGCAGGAGGGGCAGGAGGGGCAGGAGTTCAAGATCACCCTCAGTTATAGAAAGAGTTTGAGGCCAGCCTAGGATATTCTATCTCAGGGGGGCGGGGGGGGGGTTAACCATAAAATAAGAAGAATTTTCCTGTTATTAACGTACTGCCCTGGAAAGCATGGCAAATGTGTCCTTGCGCAGTCAGGATTTGTGTTGATCTCTTTGCTTTTTGCCTTTTCTGTTGTCCTTCCTGCAGCCTCCACAGCGACCTGGGTCATTCTTTTTTGTCTTAACAATACTTCTCAGTTTGGGGGCACCTGGCACCAAATAAATAAGCAAAAAGCTAATAGAAGAAGAATATTATTTCGCCATCGTTTTGAGGGCTAGCTAGGAGCATCCCCGTTACTTTCTTCTGCTCTTATCTTTAATGCTTGGCTTTATCATTCTCCTCCTGGAACAGCAAGGGAGTGATGTGGATTTTTATCTTTCAGTCTCTGTTATGTAAGTATTTATGAGCACAGTATGATGCCCAGGCACTCTGGGCCACGCAGGTGAGTGAGACAGACAGACTGCACTCAAGGGAGCTTACAGCTTACAGAGAAGTAAGTCCCACAGACCTGTGTAAATGAAGGGCGTGGCTCCAAGAGGTTGGAGGACGAGTGTAGGGTTCTTGAAAACAGCCATTAAGGCTCCTGTCAGAATAGGAGAGTGGAGATGAGTAACAGGCTGGATTCCCTCAGGGTGTGATCAGTGTGAGGACCCTGGGTAAACCACTGTGCTTCTCTGCCACTGTTCCTTTTGACAAAACATAGTGCTCGTGGGTCGCTTTGGGGAATGACTGTGGTGTGGCTGCCAGAAAGCAGTGCGTGTATGTTTATTTCTTTTTAGACGTAATGACTTCCCGGCTCGGTCCTAAGCAGCCCCAATTCACTCACACATAATGGGCCTTTTAAATCCTGAAGGCTGGGGTCACATAGTTTTGGGCAGGGAGGCTCACCAGATTTCGAAGCTGCTGGAAGTGGATGCTCTGTCAAGGCGGAGAGTTGCCTGGCTTCAGTGCCCAAGAACTAGAAAATCCAGGTAACTGTAAATATTTACTCCTTCCTGCCTGAGCGAGTGCTGCCTGGAATGTTCTCCTTGCGAGGAAACAGAGGTGTTGTGTGACGGTAATATACTCCCCTTTCTTTGCTTGCAAGAGACAAGAAATGACATTGGCTAGCTGAATTTCTGAGTTTTCTTTTTAGCTTACATTTTCTTCTTTTCCCTGCTTTTATTTTTGGCCCTTTGTGAATGCTTAGTGAGTGCAGTATTTGTTTTCTGTTCTTTTATTTACAATCCCTTTCCTTTTAGTGGGGTAAGAATATGGCCTTGGTTAGAGACTGGAGAGATGGCTCAGAGGTTAAGAGCACTGACTGCTCTCCCAGAGGTCCTGAGTTCAATTCCCAGCAACCACATGGTGGCTCACAGCCATCTATAATATGATGTGGTGCCCTCTTCTGGCTTGCATGTGTACATGCAGCTAAAGCACTGTATACATAATAAATAAATAAATCTTTTTTAAAAAAAAAAAAGAATGTGGCCTTGAATTCCCATGCAAATGGACAGCCTACCTCCCCCAAAAGTCCTGGGTAAAACCTTTCATCTGTGTGGGAATTCAAGACCATACCACACCTCATAAAATGGTTATCAGAATTGATAATGAGGTGTGAGAGCAATAGCTAGTGACTAGGTTCTAGAAGGGTCTGATAATCTGGTTTATGTTTTATTTCATTCTGATTTTTTAAAAACTGGGTCTCACCATGTTACTCCAGCTGTCCTAGAGCTTAGGAGGCAGTGGCAGGCAGATCTCTGAGTTTTGAGGCCAGCCTGGTCTACACATCGAGTTCCAGGACAGTCAGTGCTATATAGGAGGAAGGCCCTGTTATAAAATAACAATAATAGGGGTTTTTTTGTTTGTTTGTTTTAAGAACTAAGGGTCTGGAGAAATGTCTTAGCAGTTAATAGCCACTGCTGTTTTTGTAGAGGATCCAGGCTGAGTTCCTGGCACCTCGTGGAGGCTTACACTGTCTCTAAGTCCTCTTTTAGATGGTCTGATGCCCTCTTTTGGCATCTTTGGACACCAGGCATGCATGCATGCATACATACATACATACATACATACATACATACATACACACACACACATATAAAAGTAAATGTTCATACACATAAAATAAAACTAAATGAATATTACAGAAAGTTAAGTGTAGCAGAACACTCCTGTTTTGGGCAGGGAGGTTGGTGCAAGAGGGCTGGGAATTTGAGGGTGACCTGGCTTAACACAGCCAGGAAAGAGGAAGGAAGGAAGGAAGGAAGGAAGAAGTATTGGGGGGGTGACCAAAAGGAAGAGAGAGAAAGAGGGACGCACTACCATTCTAATTGATCTAAAACATGACTTCAGCTGCTTGCTGTGAGCGGCTAGTGTGCATGTCGGGTGGTTGAGCCTGGTTGACTTCCGCTTACCCGCTTTGCCCAGTGAGGTATGGGGGCAGGTGAGACTATGCTGCGATTTCACAGCCAGGGAACTCAGCTGACTCTGTTGTTCCGTTGCCTGAATGATCCCTTGTCCTTAGGGAATTTTCAGCCTTTGTAGAACCACATTGGAGACCCATCCCTCTCAGGGTCAGAGTGCTTGGCCACACTTACGTTGTCCCTCCTCCCCTTTCCCCGGCCTCCCTCCATCCCTCCTCCCCCTCAGTCCTCTATCCTAGCCTTTGTGTGTTAGGTCCTGGGTGGCAGCAGTGGCTCTAGCAGCTGGGCGAATCCCAAGTGCTAGGGCAGGAGTGAGCTTCCCGTCGCTGAGGACACGGCTGCTGAAGTGGTCACAGCTCCTGGCTTCTTGCTGCCAAGCTGCAGGATGCAGCTGTCTTTATCTATGGGTCTGACCCAGACTAGCTATTTTCAGAAATGTAGTGAGAGTGAGTTGGGGTAAATACCAGCTGCAAGTTTCAGTTGGCTTTTTAGTGATCCGACTGAGTTGTTGCCTGTTTGTCTTGTTCTTCTGTAGTTGTTGCTGCTGCTGCTGATTTTCTAGAAAACAGAGCTTATGGTCCTCAGGAACTAAGACCCAAGTTGTTAGCCAAACTTGCGTGGATCTAGGCCCTGCTCTTTGCTGTGTCACAGCGGCACACAGGGTCATTTAAGGACACGTTACTTAATCACAGGGCATGACTGTGGGTTCCGGAGAACTTCCCAGGGTTTTAGGGGAGAACAGGGCTGAGGGTTCGCTCACATGTTCAGGGTCAGGTGTGGGCTCAGGTATATTTCATGTTGCTGGCTATGGGGCATAGGGCAGCCATATCTGTGAGTAGATTTTAGGCTTTTAGTAGCACTTCAGGCTGATTTCCTTATTACCGTATCCCAAACCCTCAGCTAAAGATGGTGGCATACCTGTAAGACCAGCTCAAGATGCTGAAACAGGAAAATTACCAAGAGTTTGAGGGCAGCCTGGGCTACACAGTTCAGCCAGGGTACACAGTAAGAACCCCTCAAGCAAGCCAACAAAACAGCAAACAAAACAAGGACCAAGATGCTCTATAAAGTTTCCTACAGTGACTCACACGCCTGGGACTAGGTAAGGAAGAGAGGTGGTCCCTGCCTCTGGAAGCACTCCCTCTCCAGGAAGTGCTTTGAAGCACTTCCTGGCAAATGAGCAGATGTGCAAGGACTGATAATTACAATTCACTGGCACAAGCAGATGTTACATTGGAAATGTGTGTGAGAGCCTACAGCATCGGGGGCATTCTCCGTCGGTCTGCGCATGCCCGGGACGCTAAAGCTGATGCATGCTTGTGTGTGTTAAAGGACAAGATCATGGTTTCCCTCAGAAAAGCACTTTAGTTTTCTTCCACGAGACTTCTCTGTTGTTTTCAGCAGGCAGCGACATCTGCCTGTTTACAGTAGGGGCTTCTCCGACCGTCACCTTTGTAAACAATGCGTTTTCTTACGTCCCGCCTTTACACTGCACAGAAACTTTGGACTGGTCTGTAGAAAGAAAGGGATAAAAGTGAGGTTCTAATGCCCCCTCCACATCAAATGTGAGGCTTCAGACTTTGAATAATAGATAATGGGGATTGGCAGCCCGGCTTCTGGATAGTAAAATCTGAAAAAAAAAAATGTGCATCATATAACTAGCAGAATATAGGAATTGAATTTGCCCTATGCATAGAACATGCACCAAGACATACTTTATTATTACTATTATTGTTGTTCTTGTTTTTTTCTCTGACGGGTAGGATGGTTTTACATAGGCACTTTATTTAGTAAATATTAATCCAGTGTCCCTTGTGTGTTGAGCCCCATAACCGGCACTGAGACACACCCTACAAAATAGCAAAGGACAAATTGAGGGTTCTCCCCAGCTGCTGTCATGCTTGTAAGAAGGACAGGTATGAGGGACAATTTTTAGTAATATATTCTGTGAAACTGCTATAAAGACATTGAAGTGGGTTTTAGAAAATCTTCTCCTCCCCCACCCCCCACCACCCCTGAGACAGTGACCCAATATTCCAAAAGGGCTAAGTCTATTACTGATGATATTTTTAATCCTTTTAATCCACACCCTTACTGACTTTCTCCAAAATCGAGGAAATCAGAGTCCATATTATCGGAGAGGAGGAAGGGAAGCTTTTCTCCATTAGTTATCAGGAGTGGAGAGCAGGTTTTATTTTATTGTTCTGTATCTCAAACACATGTAGAGATAAGATGACAGCTCCCACCTTGGCCAGGCTTCCACATCCTGTGTTTGGAGACTGTCCCTCATCTGTTATTACCCTGTGTCACTAAACAGTCATGAGAAAATCACATCCTATCTGTAGTAGGTTTTATTGCACAGCCATTAATTTCAACGTTTTCCTTGAAAGACAGACAAACATCGCTTTTGATTTTCCTGTACTAATCGTCACTAGAGAAATCCACTTATGTCCAGTAGGGCAGGATCGCCTATCATTAAAATATACTTCATTTGCCAAAAACACGGGAGGAGGTATTTTTGTGTGTCTACGATCCCATCCATAGGTGAGGCACTCCTGAAAATAGCAGAGAACACAGAAAATAAACACGAGCCCTGTAAACGTGGAATCCTGGGTCACTTGGTTTACACTCCAGTGATAACTGCCAGACCCCTGCAGAGAGGCCGTATGAAGTCTTGTGAATTGCGTACAGTGAGTGACGTTCTAGTCTGAGCAGATAGACACAGCTAGGGGGGACTGTCCACGGCACAGTATTAATTTCAGAGAGAGAGAGAGAGAGAGAGAGAGAGAGAGAGAGAGAGAGAGAGAGAGAGAGAAGTCTGTACAAAGTAAGAGAAAAGTTAGTTGGTGTTGGGGGAGGAGGAACTGAAGCCTTGAACTATCCACAGGTGTTAGCCTCAGACTGGCAGAGAGAAAAGGGCTCGGCACCATGAGTCCTTCTGCTTTCAGAAGTATTTCCCTTCTATACGCTTTTACAGGCAGAGAGATGCAGATCCTAGCACACTCACTGCCAGGGACACATGCATGCCAGAGCAGGTGAGGTCAGCTGTGGACATCTCCACACTTATCAGAGGAGTGAGTCAGCTTTCTATCAGCTAACCTCAAGAATGGTACGGGTGGAGACCGTTTGGCTCTGCACTGGTACTGTGTACACACAGACTTGGGGAACAGTAAGCAGGAAATTGCTAACGCACTGATTAACCTCCGTGGGAGCAGGGTCTGAGCAGCTGAAACCTTCAAGTCTGAAGAGGGGTGCCTTTAGGGTTGAAACCAGGTATGTTGGGGTTTACAACAGTACAAATTCGATGACTTTATTAAGCAGTGCTAATTTAACCAAATCTGTAAGGCTCAAATAAATCTAACTGAGGGCCTCTAAAGTGGCTCAGTGGACAAAGGCATCTGGCCCAAACCTGGCTACCTGTGTTCTGTCCCTGCATAGTGGAAGGAGCGATCCAACTTGACATAATTGTCTCCTGACCTCCACAAAATTGCTGTTGGATGCAAGCACAGATCACATGCGCATGTGCACACTTCCACACCCACACTCAGACTCACTCACACATACATATATACAAACACAATAAATAAGTAAATGTTTTAAACAATAAAAGATAAGGAGAAATCTTTAAAAAAAAAAAAAAAGACTTAGTTAGGCCAGGCACACCTTTAATCCCAGCACTCAGGAGGCAGAGGCAGGAAGGTCTCTGTGAGTTCAAGACCAGCCTGGTCTACATAGTGAGGTCTAGGACACCCAGGGCTGGGCAGAGAGGCCCCTGTCTCAGGAAACAAAACAAAAACTTACTAACGAAGACTAACCTGAGCCTTTTTTTACTTCAAGGCATTATTTCCTGTGAAATTACTTTCTGTTCTTCAGGTCCTGGGGGCAAGCTTTTAAGAAGTTTTTGCCCCGCGTTTTCATGGTTGGAAGTGTCTAGACCACACTGAGGGAACCCCCGATTTCTAAACGGCAGGACCTGGGCGGTCCCTGCCGGTGCGGACCTTGCCGATAATGTGTCGCTGGGAACCAAGAAAGTCCTCTTCCTCTCTTCCTTACTTCCTTTATTTTTGAGAAAGCTAGTCGGGTGAGTCAGCTCAGGGCTGCAGTAGAAGCACCATTGCTGTCAGCAGCCTGGACAGCTTACAAGGCACCCGCCCCGGCAGCTGGGCGGGGCACTCCCTCCCTCCCTCCCTCCCTCGCTCCAGAGCCAGCTGGTTCCAACCAGCTTTGGCTGCTTTTGAAGCACATCTTGTGGCTTCCCACAACTTTCCATCTGTGCACCCGGGAAATGAAGAGTTCTTTTGCTAAGGGCAAAGATTGACTGTTCACACTTTGACAAGAGTATAATCTTTGGGGGTCCCCTTCTGAAACTAACTCATGGATGCCTGTAGAGATGCAACTTTACAGTCACTGTCTTGGTTTGGATTTGGGGGGGTTTCAACATGTGATCTATCGTGGCTAATTACCCCCTGCCCCCTCCCCCGATGACTTACGCACAGTCCTAACTGATTCTCAGGGCCTCAACTAATCAGAGAGAGAAAGAAACTGTTTCTTCCAATAGTTTCCCAGTGGCCTCAGGCACTGGCTAGCCAGGTTAACCTTGAGTTTCTCTGCACCGTGGATAAGTTGATGCTCTACCGCCTTTGCTTTGGCTCCCAGCTTCCCTGTTTACTCATCTGTGCTTCTTCTGTGGCTTGGCCTGGGAGTTCCCAGGGAGGCCCATCTTGGCTTGTGTTCCTGCTCACACTTCTATCCCGTGACCTTCAGTGACCCCCCGAGACAGTTAGACAGTAGTGGGCCTGTGTTGTCTGCCTGCTAATTGGCGATTTAGACTGGAAGTGGTAGCACAGTTCCTTCCTTATGCAATCAGTACACCTCTTCGAGTGTTTCCTGAGGGCTGGGCTGGGCTGGAGAGGAAAACAGAAGGAAAGAAAGTAAGAGGCTTGTCCAATAATCCTTTTTATTTCAACATACTTGCTTCATCTCAGTAAAGCTATTTATTCCCATTTCTGTGGCCTCAAATATCAAATAACTGACCATCTTTTCCTGAAAGGTTTGGGAATCAACATCATGCCATTTCCATCTATGCAGTTTTTGTTTAGGGGGGAAATTGTGCTGAGCGGTGGTGGCACATGCCTTTAATGCCAGCACTTGTGAGGTAGAGGGAGGCTGATCTTTGGGTTCGAGGCCAGCCTGGTCTACAGTTCCAGGATAGTCAGGGCTATACAGAGAAACGCTGTCCCAAAAAAAAAAAAAAAAAAATCAGTAAGTTTGGTTTATTTAGGCAGGACCCCTTGTTCTGAGTTGGGTCCAACAAGAATTCATACTTCAGAAGATAATTTAAAAGCCACTGCCTGGGCTGAGAGATGGCTCAGTGGTTCCGAGAGCATACTGTTTTAGCAGAGGACCTGCGTTTGAGTACTAGTACCAACATCAGGTAGCTCACAGCTGCCTGTAATTTCTGCTCCAAGGGATCTCACACCTTTCTGACCATACCCACAAACGTGTACACACACACACACACACACACACACACACACACACACACACACACAAATAAATAGTAATAAAAATATTTTTTAAAATCACTGTCTCTTCTCATTTAAGATGTAAAGGAAGGCTGAAGGGATGGCTCAGAGGTTAAGAGCACTGGCTGTTCTTTCTGAGGTCCTGTGTTCAAGTTCCAGCAACCACATGGTGGCTCACAACCATCTATAATGAGATCTGGTGCCCTCTTCTGGCGGGCAGGCGCACATGCAGGCAGAACATCATATACATCTTGAAAAAAATTTTTAAAAAAGGAAACCTACTCCCCGTTTCAGTGAAGGCAGTGTGTGTGTGTGTGTGTGTGTGTATGTGTGTGTGTGTGTGTGTGTGTGTGTGTGCGCGTGTTAGATTATGATGTAACTACATCATTCCCCCCTTCCCTTTCCTTTCTCCAAACCTTCCATATGCCCTATCTTGCTCTCTTCCAAGTGCATGGCCTTTTTTCATCAGTGATTGCTAAGAAACCATTATCTCAGGCATTCTGAAATAGTTTCAGATAAAGTTTTTTAACCCTCCTTATCTGAAGTCCTGGAAGCACACAGACTTAAATTCCTTTTTAAAATTGGTGTGTATGCGTGTTTTGCCTGCATATGAGTATGTGCACTGCAAGCATGTCTGGTTCCTGTGGAGGTCAGGGGGGGAAAAAAAAGGACAGGATCACCGGAAACAGGAGTTTTAGAGGGCTGTGAGCCACCAGGTGGATGCTGGGAATCAAAGTCAGGTCCTCTGCAAGAGCGACAAGTGCTCTTAACCCACGGGCACCAAATCTCTCCAGCCCTGAATTTAGCTACTTTATTGCTTTATCATCTGAGTTCCTGTTGGCTAACCTAAGGCCCAGTGGATTCGAGGGTGTCAGCTATTGCAAAATACTGACCTGGCCAGGAAGATGGGGCGCAAGCTGAGATTCCGCCACAGACCTGCAGATGGTCTGAAATCTAATTTCATCTTCATCCTGTGAGCAGCTGGGACGGCAGGGGAAACAGGCTTGAGATAACATTGCACTCCTCGCATAGCTGTCATTTCATGCTTCTTTGTGACTGCAATTCCCTTGAGATAAACCTTTAGCGGAAGTTCAGTTTGTTTGTTTTCCTTAACTGGCCTCTCTCTGGTCTGCTGGGATCCGAACGATTTTCAAATAGAAAACAAATGACTGGTCTCGGTCAAAGTGGGTGCTGTTTACAGAATCCCTCATCTATCCTTTTATGCTAGGGCAGCTGTGCAGCTGGGCGAGAGTAAGGCCTCTGAGTGTACCCCCTTACCCCTCCACCCTCCCACTCCTCCCCACATCCCCACCCCCTCCACCCCCGCGGCCCGACCAAGCCGACCCTCCACTGCCCAGAGGCCAGGGCAACTTCCTGTGATGAGATTGTGGGACTCAGCTTCTCTAAGCACTGTGGGGCTTTCGCTCTTCAACAGTGGATCGCAAACAGCTGGTACAGATTTGTCTCGGACTTTGTGATTGCCGCCTTTTCTGCCTTCTTCTCTGTCTTCTCCTACTCTTTTCAAAGATAGGGTCTTATAGTCCAGGCTTCTCTTAAACTTGACCTTGAACTTCTGACCATCCTGCCCCTATCTCCTTCGAGGTAGGTATGTGCCACCAGGTATGTGCCCAGTTTTTTGTGGTGCTGAGTACCAAGCTCAGGGCCGTCACGCACGCTAGAGGAACACACTGCCCACTGAGCTACATCCCGAGCCCTGGGTATGACTGAAAGCCCCTTCGTATTAGTGGCATCTGGGTGGCAAGCTATTCAATTCATGGAATAGCTGGGAGCATCAGCCGGGACTTGGCACAGTGTGCTCTTGAAGCCGTTATTAAAATGACAAGAGTTTTCACCAGCAAGCTGAGACCGTCTCTTCCTGTGCAGTGGTAGGTGAGAGGTAGAGGGAGCGATAGGTTGGAAAGAGGGGCCTTTGCGTATTGGGAACTTCCTTAGAGACCACCAGGCATCTGTGGCTACCACAGCTTAGGGAAGAGGGCCTGGTAATGTCCACCTGGGGTGCCACCAGGGGCACAAGGGTTAAGTTGAACTATTTTAACAGGCTGGCAAGGAGCATCCAGGCTTCATAATTAACGCTTCGTTGCGGGGATCACTGATGAATCAAAGTGGTTCATTTGTTTTGTGAATGCAGATTGTGCAACCACAGGGAGATGGTAATTGGGCACAAATGGCGACAACCACTGTGCTGAACCTTAGTTGAATGAACCAATTGGGGATAACTTGGCAAAGAGGGAGAAAGGGATTTGGTCATGTGTGTCGGGTGAGGGCTAAAGAGAATGAAATGGCAATAATAAAACAAGCATGTGAGAGAGTTTGGGTGGAGGCTACTTAGAGGTGAACTACCACACGCCTTTCAGTTTGGAAATAAATATGGAAGCCCGTATGATGAGGGAAGTGATTTTTTTTTTTCCTAAGACCACACAGCTGGTTAATGGGGTGTCTCCTCCTTTTTCTCTTGTGGTGATTTTCTGGGACTTTTCAAAATTTCTGGAGCATTTTAATGTGGGGAACAGGGACCACACTCTGAAGACAGACCCAGGGAGGTTAGAGCAGGCACCTACCTATTCCTGCCAGTAAGGGACGTACAACTCAAAATCTCGCTTGATTTCAACAGCACCCTTGTCACTAAGAAGGCGAGGAAAGGTTTTTCCTTCGGTGTTCATGGCTCACCATCCCCAGAAGCCAACGACCTTCCTGGTTCGCCTTCCCTGGAACAGCCAGCCAGGAATTTCCAGCACCATAATAGCGGAGGAAGTTTCCCCGCTTAGAGTTGGGAGGGCTGACAAGGACTCTGGAAATGGGACTAGAAGATGGTCGCCGTGGTCCAGTGTAACTTAGATGCAGCGTCACAGTCCCCGGAGCTGAGAGATGCTTGGGCCCCAGACTCCGCCATGTCTATCAAATCGGTTTAGATGGCTCCTCTGTTTTCCACGATCCTGATATTCTGAAAGGAAACCACACCTGCCACGGGGCTAGAGGGCTGACTCAGCTGTAAGGTGGGGGCGGCTGTTTATCTACCCTCCCTAGTGCTTTGGGTTAATAAGCATCTGGAAGTACTAAGAGTACCTGCACTGAGACTAATCCAGGGAGCACCAAGGACTCACTGGGCCAAACAAAATAGCGTGTTCCGGAAGCGCACTCAATAGAACTGTTAGGGTTTGGACTGCCTAGGGAGGCGTTTCTCCCCTTCGCCCTGTGCCTCCTCTTTTCGTGTCTCTCTGGCTTTCCCGTCTTTTCTCTGATGTCTCATGATTATCTCACCTCACAGCTTTAAAGGAAAAAGAACCATGGCTTTCTAGTTTTTCTGGAGGAGCAACAAGTATCTGGTGGTTGTATTTGCTTCCTGGCTGAGTTTTCCCAGAGTCTTTTTTCTTTTAGGTCTCAGAGGGCGCCGCTCTTCGGCAAGCTGGGGTTGTTTGAGCAGTTCGGGTCCATGAATACTTCATGAAAGTACAGGGGGACTGAGCTGCAGAGAGTCCTGTTTTTCAACCCAAAATAAACACAAGATACCACAGACGTAATAGCTTCAAATTAGCAGAAGGGAAATATACTTATCAGTGGGGATCCTTTTAAAAATAAAATGCCTTGGTTTTTTTTTTTCTATTATAAAATTAATATGCTCCCACAGAGAATTTGGAGAGCCCAAAGATGCTTAAGGAATAAATTAAGTTACTCTGTTTTGTGGTTAGTCTTACAAAGTTTGTGCATGGCATGTTTTTTGTTTTGTTTTGTTTTGTTTTGTTTAAGAAGAAGAGAAGACTCATCTGAGAAAATCTGGCTTTCTTGTTTTGGTGTCTTCTCTGGCTGGGAACGCAACTCAGTTGGAAGGGTGATTGTCTATTAAGTACAAACAAAGCCCTGGGTTTGATTCCCCACCCCTGCATAATCCAGGCTGGAGACGCAAAAGGATTAGGAGTTCAAGGTCATCCTTGGATGCATAGTGAGTTAGAAGCCAGCACGGGATAGATGAGATTGTGTCTAAAAATGCCAAACATCCATATCTTCTCTTTTAAATAGTATTGTCATTTTAATGTTGATGCTCTTTGTTGCTATAAACGCAAGACACCAAATCATGAACTTTCATAATTAATGGAGTGATCATTTTACTCCACAGAACAGGATGATTATTGTTAGAGATATTCCAGGAAACACAGTACCTAATATAGGCTTTGGGAGCTTGTAAATATTAGGTAAGAGGAGGAAAGACATTTCTAGGAGCTTACAGGGAAAACCCAAGTAACTGTCAGATAGATCCGGACTGCAGCCAGGCGCCCAGAGCCAGAGAGTAGATTTTTAAAAGGATGCTTGTCACGTGGTCTCTGGCTTTAGCCATACTTACTAGCTAGCTCCAATGTGGTGATGCTTGTGGTGCCTCCATATTCACCTGGCTCTTGTTAACTGCGAGGCCACCAGCTCAACGCCTTGTGCAACTCTGCTGGAAATCCAGTATTTACTTTCCAACTTGTAGCCAAGTTGCTGGGAGAATAAAGATGGGAACATTTTAAATGAATGCGGGAAATACGTGGGTGGGACTTCTTTGTTGGCATCAGTCTGTGGGTGGGTGGGAAGTTTTTTTTTCCCCCCCTTCCCTCAAGAACAGTGCGCTATATTGATGGGCCATGTCAACCAGTGTAGTGTCCCTGAGAACCAGAATATAGACCAGTGTTCTTTGTCAGTTGGGGACACAAAGGAGGACGTCGGCATGAATGGGTGACTGCGTGCATTTCCAGGGAGCAGCACCCTATGCCAGGGCCTGTTGAATTAAAACTCAGAGCGTATTCATAACTCTTATCTGGTGGTCAGAAAGGCTCCTCCGGGCATGCGTGTTAACCAGTTCTGGAACCCTCTCTGGCAGCACAGCAGGTTGTGGGTGGTGGTTTAGAGGAACGTCCTGCTAGAGCGTCAGCGCGGTCTGCAGGGATCGGTGGCCTTTGCAGCTCTTCGATCTCTTGCAAAAACATGTTTCAGTCACTCAGCGGAGTCAAAGAGGCAGGCATGCTTCCTTCAAGTCTTCCGTAACCCTTTAATGTAGTCATTTAAAACCAGAGACGGTGTTTTGTCTGGAGAGGTTGACGGCCTCTGACTTGAAAGGCTTTTGGGAATCATGGGAGGAAGTTCCCAGGGTGGTCATCAGCAGCTTCAGGCGAGTGGATGTGGTCTTCCCAACACTGTCCTTTGGGACTGGCCATCTGCTTCCTGGATACTCATCCATGCTGAGTATATTAATTGTTGGGTTTGTTTTTCCTTTCCCTTGTTCCTGTGACCAAACGCCTGACAACAAGCAATTTAAGAGGGTTTATAATAACTTATATATTCAAGGGGATCCAGACCAGGGATGGCATCAGGAACCCGAGGCAGCTGGTCACACTGCCTTTATAGTAAGGGAACAGAGAAGTGGGTGCTAGCACTCAGCTCACTTCTTCTTTTAAAAATATTCGTTTTATCTTAGTTTATGTCTCTGTGTGGATATGTGTGCCCCAAGTGTATGAGGGTGCCTGTGAGGACCAGAGGAGGCCATTAGAGCCTCTGGAGCTGGAGTTATTAAGGCATTTGTGAATGGTAGGAACTGAGCTCTGGTCTTCTGCAAGGGCAGCAAGTGTTCCTAACTTCTGAGTCACCTCTCTAGCCCCACTCCCTCCCTTTTTTTGGCTTGGTATTCTGGCCAGCAATGGAGCAGTTCCTACAGTTCGGGTGACTCTCTCCACCCTCACAAGCATTCCCAGAGGTTTGTCTGCTGGGTGATTGCAGATCTTGTCAACTGGACAGTTAGTACTAACTAGTATGCCCGGAAAGCCAGAGAAAGCATAAAGTTAATGAGCTGGCAGATGACATAAGTGCCTGATGGAGTTCTAAAGCATTTCTTAAAAGAAAAAGGCAGAGTGGAGAGGTCAAATAGACTAGAAATGAACACTGGGTGTTCTTGGGAGTAACTGTGTACCCTCTCTGGGCTTTGATCTCTTTACCCTTAAAGTGAATCCATACACATTGTATCCCCACCCCAGCCCCCACTGCCAGCCCCACTGCTCATCCCCTGCATAAGCTGTGGTCATCCCTCACTGAGATACTGTAGGAGCATCTCTCCAGGTTCCCAGCTTCTCGCCCCCTGAAGCCATTCTTCACAGAGCAGGCCGAGTGGTGTGGACCTTGACTGTCTCCATCTGAACTGTCCCGTTTGTTGGCCCCCACTGCTCTGGCTCCACTGTGGAAAGCAAGCCCTGTGATCTCTGCCGCATCCTTGGGGCTGGTGTGCTCCTCCTGTTCTCTGCTGTCAGCCTCTGGAAAGGAAGGGCAGGAAGCCTGAGGTG
This sequence comes from Acomys minous, assembly GCF_964271855.1. NCBI lineage: Eukaryota > Metazoa > Chordata > Mammalia > Rodentia > Muridae > Acomys > Acomys minous. The sequence goes on along the minus strand of NC_140495.1, from coordinate 65,004,971 downwards.
TGATGTTAGCTCTGCTCCATGCCTGTTGGACCTTAAGAATCATGCAACCAAGCCTGAAGAGAAGGCTCCGTGCTTAAGAGTGCTTGCTGCTCTCACAGAGGACCCGAGTTGGAGACCCAGTACCTATCGAATGGCTTATAGCTGTCTAGAACTCCATCTCTGGCCAATCTGTTGCACTCTTATAACCTTCATAGTCATGTGCAGACCTGTGGTATACACACACATTGACACACCAATAAAAAAATAAAAATAAAAATAAGCCTTTAAAAAGAAAAGGGAGGGGCTAGAGAGATGGCTCAGCTGTTAAGAGCATGCGCTCCTGGCAGACCATCTGATTTTGATTCTCAACACCCACCTCAGGTAGCTCACCTGCAACTGCAGCTCTGGGGTATCCATCTCCCTCTTCTGGTCTCTTGGGTACCTGCACTAGTGTGCATACCTCACCCACCACACACACACACACACACACACACACACACACACACACACACACACATTAAAATATAAAGAACTTATTTCACATCTCCAGGCTGAAGTTTCTACATGTTTGGGATATTATATTAGTTTTGTTATTAGGTTATCCACCACAGAAGACCACTCGGACACAGATTTAAGCCAACAGAAAGTCTTTATTAACTGGCCAGTGATTTACATGGGGTGTTGGGGACACGAGCAGCCCCAAGCTTTTCTCGGGGGTGAGCTTTTCAGCACAAAATCATACCTTGGGTTGACATACCTCAGTTATCAAGAGCAGTTAGCTAGAATCAGAATCACAGAAGCCAAAAGGCAAGGTTAGTACATTTAGGGACTTTCCCAGAGCTATGGCTTTTGATGGATTAGGTCTTTGTTCTAGTTTTAGCTGCGGGGGCTGCCTGTATGCTGGATTCCAAGGCCTGAAAGGTACTTCCATCATGGCGTCAGTTGTGCTAAAGTCTAGGGGTCTGTTACAGTTTGCCAGGGCTACAGTAGCAAAGCACCGCAAACGGGGTGCCTTGTTTTCACCCTATTTTGGAGCCTTGGAGCAGACACAGTGCTTTCTTGGGGCTCTCAGTTTCGCTGGAAGCCAGTGCTTTCCCAGGACCCCACTCTGTGCACCTGTGTCTTTCTCTCTCTTCATTAAAAATGCCAGGCATGCTGGATTAGGGTCCATCCTCAAGGCCTGAGTTCCTCAATAACTTCTTTAATGGCCTTATCTGTAACCACAGTCTGAGGTAAGGTGCTGGGGGCTAGGACGTCAGTGTGCACATTTGAGATGAAATTCAGCTCATGACTGAGGGGAGCAGCTGGGGTCCTAGGAAAAATTCTTTCCTGTTGTTAGTTCCTTCTTACCTGTGTCCAGCTCCACTCTCCTGAGGAAACAGCTTGGTGAGTGTGGTGGCTCCTGCTGTCTGCTTGACAAGAGCTATAAAGGCTCAGGAATGGGCCTCTGGTTAGGTTCATGGTGACTGATGTGGGAAGACCACCCCCATCACCCCCACTTCCACCCCCACCCCCAGCCCCACCCCCACCCCTCGTTCACAGAGTCCCAGATGCCATTCTGCCTCAGCCCTCCATGTTGCTAGCACGAGCCACCATACCCTGCCTGAGGACTCATCTTCTTTGTAGTCAGGACCACTCCCAGGGCAGGGGTCCGGATAGCATGATGGAGGCCAGCACTAGAATTTCTGCTTCCATCGCTCTCTGCTGCTTGGCCTGAGTCTCCCAGCACGATGGACTGTGCCTTGAACTGTAGCTGAGGTGGGATAAACCCTTTCTCCCTTTGTCAGACAGAGTATTTTTATCACATCAATAACAAAGGTGACTAAAACCCTCTCAGTTTTTGTTTTTTGTTTTTTGGGTTTTTTTTATTTTTTTATTTTTTATTTTAGAGAGGTGCCTTGCTATGTTGCTCTTCAAGTTGGCACCAAATTTGCTATTTCCAGAGTAGGTGGGAATACAGGTACATGTCACCTTACAGGTCTCCTAAATTTTTAATATTACAATATCTGCACTCACGTGCTTTTTTTTTAGAAAGATAAAATCTTGTTAGCCCAGGCTATCCTCAAACCCAATATTAGTCTGCCACCCACCTAGCATCACAAGTATTTGGAATGCCTTGGGGGTAGTATGTGGTAGCATAAACCCTTACCCAGCACTCAGGAGATACAGGTGGATCTCTGTGAGTTCAAAGCCAGCTTGGGCTACATAGTAAGACACTATCTAAAAGTGAATATGTGTTTAATAATAAGGTAACAGAAAACAAAATTTCATATATACGGAAGAATAAAAAATATTTAATGACAAAAAATATTAAGGGAGGAGGGTTTAATTTCATTTTGTTCCTATATAATTTTGATTATATATAATAAAGTTACTTTTTTTTTCCTTTCCACAGTTGGAAACCGACAAACTGGCTCTCCCCATGAGCCCCAGTCCTCTTAGCCCGAGCCCCATTCCCAGTCCTAACGTGAAACTTGAGAATTCCGCTCTCCTGACGGTGGAGCCCTCGCCCCTGGACAAGAACAAGGGCTTCTTCGTGGATGAGTCGGAGCCCCTTCTGCGCTGCGACTCCACGTCCAGTGGCTCCTCAGCACTGAGCAGGAATGGCTCCTTTATTACCAAAGGTACCAGCATCTCTGAAGCCTGCAGCCACTTCTCTGGCTGCTTCCACACCCCAGTTTTAGCGGAGCCAATTGAATGGCCTGTTCAGGAAGACCTCCAATATGAAGTCCACATCACTAGTTAACACAGCTAGAAAGTCTGTACAACTGTGTCCCAGAGCTAGCTTTGACACATACCTTCTGTCCTCTGGATGCTCCCAAATGCGTCCTTGTGGGACATCTGCTAAAGTGCAGTGTAGCTGATTCTGAAAATGATATACCACACTTGGTAAGTCTAAGGATTAAAAGGATAACCCACCTGGAAAAATCAGAAGTAGTTTCGGTGTCTAGAATTGATCCTAAAATTCACTCTAAGCTGGATTGCACATATTTTTAGCAGAATAGATTTGGGGGGGAGCGGTTTGCTGGGGCCATGGGTCAGTTGGTAAAGTGTCTGCCTAGCATGCATGAAGCCCAACACCACAAAAACAGGACACGGTGGCACTGAACTAGTATCCTTGCACTTGAGAAGATAAGAAATTCAAAGTCAGCTGGATGTGGTGGCACACACCATTAGTCCCAGCACTCCAGAGGAAGAGGCAGGCAGATCTCTGGGAGTTCCAGCCCAGCCTGGGGCTACACAGTAAGGCTCTCTCAAACAAAAGAAAAAAGAATCAAGGAAAAATCCAGTTATCCTCAGCTGCATAGTGAGTGTGTGGACAACCTGAGATACATGAGCTGTTTAAAAAATATTAAATTAAAATTTAAAAATTATAAAATGGTAAATAATCTGTTGGCTTTGTTTTGAGGCGGGGTCTCCCAGTGCATCCCTGGCTAGCCTGGCATCTAAATGCAGACCAAGCTGAGCTGGCATTTGCTGTCATCCTCCTGCCTCTGCCTCCCCTGAGTACGGGGATTCTGAGCATAGGCCACCTCACACAGCCTTGATAGCAAGGTAGTGAATCTGATTACACACTATGCCAGTGACAGAGTTTCGCCAGAAGTTTCCTGCTTTTTAGGCAAGTCTTCACTACATCTCAGCTAAGAGTATTTTTTTTTATAGAATTCTTCTATATTTCATTTTTAAGACACTTCATGTTTCATATACTTTACACATTTAGATAATTCATTTATGTGAAATATTTCTACTGTAATCGATGTTACAATAGATTTACTTTATTATAATAAACTTATCTTAGAGAAAGTATTTGGCAGTTTTAATAGGAGTTGCAGTTCTTTGCCGAACAGTGTGCCGTCAGTCCCCCAGTGGTTTGCTTCTGAAGCACCACAATGCCAGGGCTGGGAGCACGGCCGGTGCATAAGAGTTCCTGCTGCTACTGCAGAGGTTCAGTTCCCAGCACCCACACGATAGTTCACAGATCTCTAACTCTAGTTCTGGAGGATTTTACCTTCTCTCGGTTTCCTTGGACACTGCTTACATAGGATGCAAATAAACTCACTAAGGCACATACACAGATATGCATAAATGTAAACATTTAAAATATATATATATATTAAGTATTTGCAATCATAAAGAGAGATGAGCAGGTTACATTGGCTTGGGACTTTGGTTCACAAGCACGTCAGCACTTTTTTTTTTTTAAATCTGAGTTTCAGAAGAATTCAGACACCGTTAAAGACTTGGTAAATGTCACGTTAACACATTAAGAATTCGTTAGAGGGTACTGGAGAGATGGTTCAGAGAGCACAGACTGATTTTTTTTTTTGCAGAGGACCTGATTCCTAGAACCTATATTGGGTGGCTTACAAACACCTGTGACTCCAGTTCCGTGGGATCTGATGCCTCTGGCATCTGTGGGTACCTGCATTTATGTGCACGTTCACACACAGACACATAAATATACACATAATTTAAAATAAAAATAAAAATCTTTAAGAGACTCCATTCACACAAGGTTCTTGCCTCATGGCTATTAATCAGACCTTTTTTTCTACTGGTGTTTTTGTTTTGAGACAGCGTCTCATGTAGCTCAGGCTGGAAGATGACCTTGACCTCCTGACCTCTCCTCCTCTACCTCCCGAGTGCTGGGGTTACAGACTTGGGTCACCACGTGCCCTCGAATCTTGTTCACTGTTCTTATATGCGACATGCAAATAAAGAGGCTTGCGCTGTTTAAAGTGTACCAGGTCGCTCGCTCGCGTTGGAGGGAGCCCACTAGGGTTGAGAACGCGAGCAGTTCCTTACCTGCTAACACCAATCCCTCTTGACCTCTCTCCTTCTCTTTCCCCGTTGCCTGCAGAAAAGAAGGACACGGTGTTGCGGCAGGTCCGCCTGGACCCCTGTGACTTGCAGCCCATCTTTGATGACATGATGCACATCCTGAATCCTGAGGAGCTACGGGTGATTGAAGAGATACCCCAGGCTGAGGACAAACTGGACCGGCTCTTCGAGATCATTGGGGTCAAGAGCCAAGAAGCCAGCCAGACCCTCCTGGACTCGGTGTACAGCCATCTTCCTGACCTATTGTAGAGTGCAGGCAGGGGCACTGCATTCTGCGAATCAACCTACCGGCAGGGTGGTTTCATTTTGTTTCTGACTTTTGTGTTTCGGTTGTGTGCGCGTATGTGTGTGTGTTTAATAGAGTTCGTGGCCGGTGCTTGAGTTTGTGGCTCGCTCTTTTACTTTCTTTCTTTTCTTTTTCTTTTTCTTCTTTTTTTTTTCTCCTTTCTTCCCCTCTTCTTGAAAATGAACTTATAAGGCCTTTTCGATGTATAACTGTTGAAAAATGCCCACCACTAAATTTTTTTAATTCCATATAGTCTCCACTTTTGCCTTCTTATATATTTTCAAAACTGTTCTGTGCACTTTAAAATCTTAACGTAAATGCAGTATGACTTTCCCCACATGCTGGGAACTGAGATTCTTAACTTGTTAAACACTTAATAGCGACTTCTATAAGCAGACATAAGTCTCTCAACATCCACACCTACTTTGTTTTTATTATTATTACTACTGTTATTATCGTTTGTCCTTTACAAGTGTTCTTACGGACCGGGGGAATTTGAGGCCCTGTTAATTACTGTACTGTGTTTAGACCCTGAGTTATCTTTTTCATGCCTTGTTCACAGTCATGGCTGAAACTTGACCACACTATCTATCGCTCATTGTATGGTTTTCGTCTGGACACCATACACTGCTTGGTAACTTGTGCTCTTCTAAATGCTAATATGCTCTGGGCTGGAGAATGAAATCCTCAAATCATCAGGACTCGCTGTTTCCGTGGCTTGACACCTGGGCCATCAAAGAACTTGATCTTTATCTTTTAGGAACACCTTGCTGCACCTTGGAAAGTCAACTTTGAGTGCCAGTGGCACCTTTGCCCAGCTTTGCTTTGGAAGATATCTTTCAGGGTTTTTTTCCTTTCTTTCTTTTTTTTTTATACACATAGTCAATAGGTCCAGTCCGCCCTCAAGGCCTTGCTGGGTTTTCTTGTCATTCAATCACTTTAATTAAAAATGGCTGCAGCTGTAAGAACTCTTGTCTGATAAATTTGCAACTATGCTCTTCTTTACCAACCTGCCCTCTAATGCTCAGTTGTCAGATTCTACTGCAGAGGTGGGCGTGGACTGCCTTTGTGTGGGCGGGCTTAGTGGTGAGGAACTGAGATCAGAAAAATGCCTTCAAGTATACTAATTTATTAATAAATATTAGGTGTTTGTTACTTGAGTGATTTGAGTGAATTTACTACTTAACTCTCCCCCTTTGCCTCTGCACCCAAGTTCTAGCCCTGATCTTCGCTTCTGCTTCCGGAAGGATGTGTGCTCTGAAACCCTCCTCCTGGCTACTCTATAAATCATGTAAATTAGCATGGAGAGGTACCTGGAGGTTCATCGCACAGGGATTTGGTGAGAACTGCCAGGCTTTTACTTCCTCCAGGTGATTTGTTACCTGTACACAGCTAGGGGTCTAGCCAAAGCCTCCGTGTCCTGTGTCCCGAACAAACTCCAGAGGCCTTTCTCAGCAGTGGGGAGAGGGGGGGGGCGGTGGGTGTGGTCTCGTGTTGGTGGGACATCTCAAGCTCACACTGCAGGTTTCCCTTAACTTGGGCTCCCCTCTGCAGAATCCCAATGACCAAGCGCTAGCAATTTTAACTTCCGCTTTTGGTGAGAACCTGGAAGTTCTCCGTCCTTGTCAGCAACTTGGGAGTGTCTTCTGGTTTCACCCATCGCCCTGAGGCTGCGTTCTAGAAGAACACCCTGACACACCCTGCTTCTCAGGCTGGCTTTCCCTTCCTTCTCGTCGGCAGAAGACAAGAATTCTGAGGCCAGGTGGTGGTGGCACCCACATTTAATCCATTAGGAGACAGAGGCAGGAGAATCTCTGAGTTTGAAGCTAGCCTGGTCTACAGCGGGAGTTCTAGGACAGCTAGGACTACACACAGAAACCCTGCCTTAAAAAAACAAAACAACTGTGCGTGGTGGGGCACGCCTTTAATCCCAGCACTTGGGAGGCAGAGGCAGGGGGATTGCTGTGAGTTTGAGGCCTCCCTGATCTACAAAAGGAGTCCAGGACAGCCAGGGCTATTACACAGGGAAAGCCTATCTCGGGAGGGGGGCGGGGGTGATCTAAAAAAAAAAATCAAAAACAACAAGAATGAGTCAGTGATGGAGTGATGGTCAGGGAAGAAACAAACTGAAGGTGTTCATTGTTGCAGAGATTTTAGGACTCCGAGAAATGCAATACATTCATAATTACTATTATGGTTTAGTTTATAGATTTTTATCTATAAACTATATGGGGATGCTTTTATTAACAACCCAAATGTGTAGTTTTATATTTTACAAGATACTCTTTATATTACTTTATTGAATATATCCGTCTTGTAAGACAGGTACCTATTATTGTGCCCATTTTAGAGATGAAATAGGCTGGTAAAGCTAAGTATATTAGGCAGTTTCTTAACACTAGAACAGAGTACCTGAGTTGGGGAAATCGCTTTAAGGGAGGAAGGATATACCTCGAGTCATGGTTTCCAGAGTCTTAAGTCCATGGCCAGCTGGCTCTGTTGCTTTCAGTAGATGATAGTAAGACAGAAGAAATATGGTGAGAAGACATGACAGTGGGGGAAAGTTGCGTACCTCGTATTGGCCAGGAAGCAGAGAGATAAAGGAAGTGTCTTGGGACAGGATAACTCTTCAGGGGCACAGATCCAGTGACCTTCTAACCAGGGACCCACTACCTCAGTCTATCAGACATGAGCTCAGCAATGGCCTAACATACCACCAGGTGAAGCCCAAATCTTCAATAGATGAGCCTTTGAGGGGCCACTTAATAGCCAAAGCATAACACCAAGGCACTTGCTTAAGACCTCACCGAAATGTTTAAAAGGTTAGGCTTGAATCTGTGTGGTGTGTGCCTTGGGGAGATGGGGTGGATGGAGTGGCCTTAATCTAAGACTGTTCATTGTTTTTAAGGCCATCGACCAGAATACATTGCCAGCTGAACCAATGGGCAGACATAAGTGGTGGGAATGTAGGCGTGAGAACGAAATATAAACGCTATACTGTAATCACATGGTACATAGTTTTTCCAGGAGACAGAGAGGACCATCAGCTGCTTTATGGAAGAACACAGAGCCGAGGGTGGGGGCACATACCTGAGACCCAGCACTCAGTTGTAGGCTGAAAGACCAAGACCTTACGGTCAGCCTGGGGAGATGGCTCAGTCAGTAAGCCGAGAACCTGTGTTTGGATACCTCACACAGTACAGCACAGGGCTCCATGGTGCACACTTGGCAATCTCAGTATTGGGCACGGGCATCACAAGTTCTCTGGGGCTTTCTGGCTGAGCAGCCCAACTGAATTGGTAAGCACTAGGTTCAGCCAAGTCACCAAGTCTCAAATAATAAGGTATAGACTGACTGAAGGAGGCATTTAATATTCAACTCCAGCCTCCAGGTATGCATGCATATATGTGCACAAACATACACCACACATGCATGCGTGTGCGCGCCCGTGCGCGCGTGGACGCGCCCACACACACACACACACACACACACACACACACACACACACACACGGAGATGAGGTGGAGGAAGGTTGTCAGCCTGGGCTACATAGTAAGACTCTTGTTTCAAAATAGCCACCTAGGGGTTGGGGTTATGACTCATTTGGTAGAGTGCTTGCTCTGTATACATGAGGCTCTGAGGTTTGATTGGCAGCCCTGCAGAAACTGGGTGTGATGGTTGCCTGTCTCCAAGCCCCATGACTCCAGAGGTGAAGCCAGGAGGATAAAAAGCTCAGAGGGATGTTTGGATGCATAAGCCATTGGAGACCATCCCGGGACATAGGAGATGCTGTTAAAAACCAAGGCAATCGAAACAAAACAACATAAAATACCAACATATGCAAAGTGCTGATCAAAACTGATGATGGCCCTCATATCATTTGCACCATAGAAAGGTCTTGTGGTTTGGGCTGCCCTTCCTCGAGGAGGGTAGAGACGCCGAGCTGGGAGGCTGTGAGCGTGAGGAAGGAGGGCGTGGCAGGGTACCCAGAAGAATAAGAAACAGAAGCAACTGTTGGAAAGTCGGAGCCCGATGGCTGTCATGCAGGCAGGAAGATGGCTGTTCAGAAATTTGAAGGACCAAGGAAGAGACTGTTAACAAACTTTGTGACCCTGGGAAAAAGACTCACAGACTCAATTCAGTTATAATTAAAAGATGTAATCATCAGCTGTTAGCAGGACAAATGATCCCTGAGCCAAATTTGAGATTGCTGTGAAGGGGGTAGGAGGTATGGCGAAGGATCTTAAAGGGAAAAAACACAAGAAGACCGTCAGTATCTTATGCAAGCAAGCAAAACTGTTCTGTTCTGCCAAGTGGTTAAGGCAACTCAAAACAAGCTTTGGGCATCTGTGTGAGCAAGTTACAGAAGAAAAAAAAATCAGTCATATCATAATAAGTGTGGGTGGGGGCCACTGACTCAGGGTGACTTATTGGGAACTTATCTTCCAGGGACTGGAGTCAGACGGCTGATGGGTACCAAGCTTAGCATAAAATGGAGCCTTAACAAGACCATTTCTTTTTCTTCCTGGAGTGATAGAGTTTACTACTGACTGCTTTGGGCTAATGTCGTTCAGATGGGCTGCTTTTCAAGCAGAGAATGCTTCAAGGAGAAGGGCAGGCATCTGTGGTTCTCTAACTTTCCTGTAAATAAGTCACCCGGGAATCAGCAGCCTGAGTGGTGAGGTTTGTGGTGAAATCCCAAATGAAGCCATTGCAGGTTTTTGGACCACACTTAGAAAGCTATCTTTAGAGAATTTCCACTGCTCCTGCTGGGGATGAGACCAGCTAAGGGAAACTGGTTAGACCTGCGCCCTCTGAGGCCTCCTGTCTGCCCTTCTAATGTGCAAATGAGACACCTGCAGGTCCTGTTAAAATGCAGACTCTCAGTTTTCCTGGGGAAAGAGCAGCAGGCATCCTGTGTTTCTTCCAAGCTCTTGGGTGGTGTGGGCACTGCTGGGTGTTTGTTTGTTTGTTTTTTCATGAAACTGGGTAGCCTGAGATGGTGCCCCCCTTTCACGAAAGGGGCAGAAACAAATATGGGAGGTGATTACAACCATTTCACAAGAGGGAAGAAAATAAATTCTGATGACCTGAAGAAACGCCCAGAAGCAAGCAAAACTGGTCAAAACTTGTAGCTGGTTGGGGCTGGGGTGACAGTTGGTAAAGTGCCTTCAGCACAAGCGTGAGGACCTGAATTCGGATCCCCAGCACCCGCGTTAGAAAATAAGCCAGGTATAGTGGTGCATGCCCCGCACTCCCAGTACTGGGGAGGTAGGGACAGAGGACACCAGGGGTTTGTTGGCTTCCCAGCCCCAGGTTCTACGAGGGACTTTGCCTAAATAAGGTAGAAAAGTGATCAAGGAAGACACTGAATGGTCATACGACCTCCAGCAGCAACTCTGGAGAGGAAGGGTACTCCTCACAGGCCCAGTATGTGGAGTTTATGCAGGGATCTCTAGGGGTGCGGGTTTTGTGAGTGGGCTTCTCCGTGGTGCATTTGCCATTGAGTCACCCACACTTCTATAAGCAACCACAATAAACTCAGCGAGACTTGAGAAGAATCGTTTCTTTGTTCTGTTGTCGGTGCCCTATCTGAGGCAAATAGACATCTGCTGAGTCTCCCCCCCCCCCCCGCCCCCAAAAAAAGTGGTGCTACAGTGAGGCTCCCTGGCAGAGGATTCCTGTTCACCTTGTGGCGAGTCCAGAAAAAAGAAGAGACAAGAAGCGTCAAAGAGTCCATATCCCCCTAGATGAGCATTTCCCCAATGGCGGGACTTCCTTCCACTAGGCCCCGCCCATTAACATCTCCACTGCTTCCGACTAATTAACTGGCCACTAAGATTTTAGCACAAGGCCTTTGGGGCTCACTTCCAAACTGAAGCACTGGGCTGTGGAGCGGGTACTTTGCTGCTGCTGTGACAAAGTACCGCGACCAAAGACAATCTAAGGGGAAAAGTTTGAGCTTCCAGTTCCTGAGGGAGAGCCCGCACTGACAGGGCAGGCCGCTAGAACAGGAAGATGACATTTTCAGCTTCAGTCAGGAAGCAGACGAAGTGGGCGCTGGAGAGATGGCTCAGGGCAGTAAGAACACTGGCTGCTCTTCCAGAGGTCCTGAGTTCAATTCCCAGCAGCCACATGGTGCCTCACAACCACCTATAATGGGATCTGATACCCTCTTCTATAATGCAGGCATACATGCAAATAGAGTGTTCATATGTATACATGAGCAATTAAAAAAAAAAGCAGAGAAAGCGAACTGGAATTGGGCCCAGCAAGGTTGCACCATCTCGCCCGGTGTTCAGATATCTGATCCTGTCGTGGGTACTTTTCTATTGCTATAAAGAGGCACCACAACCAAGGGAGCTTATAAAAGACAGTCTTTAATTAGTCAATTTATAAATAGCGTATAAAAGAAAGCTTATAAAACGTGCAGTTTCAGAGAGTTAGCTTATGATCGTCGTGGCGGGAAGTGTGCGGCAGGCAGGCATAGCACTGGAACAGCAGCTGCGAGCTTACGTCATACCTGGGAGACAGAGATAGGCAGAGAGTGAGACTGTGCTCCTTGTGGGCTTTTGAAAACTCAAAGCTCATTCCCTCTTACACACCTGCTACATCAAGGCCACATTTCCTAATCCTTCCCAAAAACCAGTTCCACCAACTAGGGAGCAAGCATTCAAACATGTGAGCCTACGGGAGCCATGCTCACCCAAACCGTGGGTCTACAGAGCTCGCAGGCAAAGTGCTACGCTACAGCAAGGCCTGTACGAGCCGTCCTGCCGTGCTAACCATGGCTTGGTGAGAAACAGTCTGGGACTCTGCCTAAGGAACCAGCCTTTGCTCTGCCTCTTCTAAGTAGCCATCTTTCCCCACTCTCTCGCTTTTTCCTGAGGATTCCTCCTCAGTGAACACACAAACAAAAGTCCAAATGCAGGGGTTTTAAACTCAACATTTAGAAAAGTGAAACACCATAGGTCTTTTCTTTATTATCTTTATTTCTTAGAACAGGAATCCCTCATACTTGATGTCTTCCTGAGCAAAGAAGTGAGAGATTTCTGGAATTTTCTGCCATCCTCTCACCCTCCATTGGAGATGCACCTGTTCTGTATAGCTAGCGTGGTCTTACTTGATCATCTTCTGTCTCACCCACTGCATAATGCCCATGGGAAATCTCACAGAGAAGGAACCTGAGGCAGATTCTTTCCTTTCTTTTCTTTTCTTTTCTTCTTCTTCTTCTTCTTCTTCTTCTTCTTCTTCTTCTTCTTCTTCTTCTTCTTCTTCTTCTTCTGGTTTCTCTGTGTAACAGCTCTAGAACTCTCTCTATAGACCAGGCTGGCCTCGAACTCACAGATATCCTCCTGCCTCTGCCTCATAAGTGCTGGGATTAAAGGTGTGCACCACCACTGCCTGGCTGAGAGTTCATTTTCAAAACCACGTGATGGGTTTTTTCCCCCCAAAACTGCAGGCAACCGGATTTCACATCGCATTTCCATTCCGTTTGTTTGAACACTGCACACGCATCCACAGAAACGCACATGCGTTGTTCCAGGCAGCCAGCCTGAGACATCTGAGCAGCTCCCGGGTTCTGAGCTACGGGCTGACTGAGCGAAGAATGTGATGGAGTGTTGTAGCTGCCGGTGGAGAGAGGGAAGCCCTTTGCTCACTGCTTCGTCCTGGACATCCAGAGCAATGTACACAACATGCATTCACTCTAGAGGCCGAATAAGTGAGTGGATGCAAGTTCCTGACTTCAAGAAGTTCGCAATCCACAAGAGATACGAAGAATGACATTTATACAATAATGAGAGATAAGCACACAGTAGTTAATTATATACAAATATAATCACTATATGTTATAGTATTTGAAGAGCTGGAAGCCAAATATAACTCAAGGAAAAGGGATACTTTAAAACTCTCTAGCCTAAGCCGTCCCTCTTAGTATTGTCACAGAAAATCATATCAGAAGTTAGGAGCTGATGGCTGTGATTCTACCCACTTCAGATCTTCGACCATGATGAAAAGGGAGAGGGCGGCTAAACTTCAGACTCTAAAGCAGGGGTTCCCAGCCTTCCTAATGCTGCGACCACATTAATTCAGTTCCTGGTGCTGTGGTGACCCCCCAACCGTAAAATGACTTCGCTGCTCATTCACAGCTGTAATTTCACTACTGTTCTAAAGCGTAAGGTAAGTAACTGATATGCAGGGTATCTGATATGCAACTCCCCCTAAAGGGGTTATGACCCACAGGTTGAAAACCACTCTTCCAGAGTAAAGTGCAGGTGAGCCGTGGAACACGTGGGAAGGGCAGGTGTGCTGTGGGTCACATCACATAAGCCAGGGTGTCAGATCATAGCTTTTCTGCTCTCGCTATTCCCCCATTTCCTGGCTTATTATTAACCGTTGTCAGGTGAGACGAGGACCAGTCGTGTGGCTGCATTGCAGAAGACAGGCTGTGTGCAGCCCCTTTATGGAGGCTTATTCTCTGAGAAAGTGTTCAAAGGCTCTGGCAGTGCTCATCGCTCAGTTGTACTTTGGAGCTGACGCTGTAGGAACAGGCACTATTTCTATCCCGTTGATGAGGACGCTGAGACACAGATTGTGACTGCCCTAGCATTATACAGCTAGTAGAGGGTGGGGCCAGGAAGGGCATCAGTAGAACCGAGTGACTCAAGGTCATAAAAGGACAGGTGGCAAGTAAGGTGATTTGACGCTGGCCTGCCTGGACTCAACAACAACAACAAAAAATCCCCTTATTGATTTTTTAAAAGGTATCTTTAAAAAGATGTATATGTATATGTGTGTGCCTGCATGAGTTTATGTGTACCATGTGTTTGCAAGAGCCTGTGGAGACTAGAAAAGGGCTTCTCGAGGCATCCTCTGCAACTATGAGCTGTCTGTGGGCCCTGGAATCTGAACTCCTGTCCTCTATAAGATCAACTCGCACTCTTAACCACTAGAAAAATCTCTGCAGCTCTTCCTTAACCACTGAGCTATCTCTGCAGGCATTCCTTAACCCTGGACTATCCCTCCAGCTTTTTTTTATTGATATATTTAAATTTTTTAAATTATATGTGTGTGTATGTGTGTGTGTGTGTGTGTGTGTGTGTGTGTGTGTGTGCAAACGCACATACCATGACAGGTATGTAGAGATCATGAACAACATTCAAGAGTTGGTTTTTTTCCTTCTATCATATGGGTCCCAAGCTTGGTAGCAAGTAGCTTTATCCACTGACTGGACTTGCTGGCCACTCAGTAAAAAAAATTCTTTTTACACAGGTTATATCTTGCTATATAGCTAAGGCTGTCCTTGGACTAATGAGCTTTGTGCCTCAACCTTCCCAGTGTTACAGGCACACATCATCATGTCTGACATTAATCATTGGATTTTTTTTTAATTTTTGAAGTAAATTAATATTATAATGTTCACATTTTCTACTCATCCAGTTTCACCCAAATAAATTAGCCTTAGATGTAATCAAAATCAGGAAATTGACTTTATTATAATATCAAGCAAAATGCAGATGTTATGTGGTTCACTAGTTTTTGGTGCATTTTAAACTTTATCAGATATATTGATTCACATACCCACCAGGAATTAGGAAACAGCACTACAAAATTTCCCCAACGACATTCTTGTTCACAGTTGTACCTTCTCCTTCAACCCAAGATATGGCCATTGTTCTACACTGCTGCGCTTGTCATTTATGGAGTCTTACACACATGAGGCCTGGGGAGAGTGTGCCAGCCACACAAGCACAAGAACCTGAGTTTTGTTCCAGGAACCAGTGGAAAAGCTTGATGTGGTGGCACTCACTTGCAGTTCCAGCCCTGGGGAGGCAGAAACAGTGGACCACTGGGACTTGTAAGCAAGCCACTACTACTTAGTCTAACATGTAGGCCCACTAGGCCTGCCCAGGCCAATGAGAAATTCTGTCTCAAAAAGCAAGGTGTGCAAGACCCGAGGAAGAGCACTCAAGGTTGACCTCTGGCACTCGTACGTGTTTATACACACCCACACAGCAATAAACTTGCGGGCCCCTTTGCACACACCTACAAAAGTGTTTAGAAATGGGATCATACAACATGTACATCTACAGAGACTGGCTTTTTTTCTCACGTTTCTCCCTGATATGAATGTACCATAGGTTGTTTATGCATCCTCACCTTGAAGGGCTTTTGGATCATTTCTAGTTGACGCTATGACAAATAAAGTTCGTAGGACGATTTAAGAACAGCTTTGTATAGACATGCCTTTTCATTTCTTTGACAAACATCTGGGAGCAGGATCACTAGGAGTATTAGTTACTTTTATAAAAACACCACACCAAGAGCAACTTCTAGAGGGTCTATTTGGGGGCTTACACTACAAGAGGGAGGAGCCTATCAGCATCACCGCCATGGTGGGGAAGCATGGCAGCAGGCAGGCATGGCGGCTGGAACAGCAGCTGAGGGCTCATGTCCTGAACCATAAACAGGAAGCAGAGAGAGCAAACTCAAAGTGGCACAAGCCTTTTTGTGATCCCAAAGCCCATTCCCAGTGACACATTTCCTCCAGTGAGGCCACACCTCCTAAGCCTCCCCATATAGACATCAACCGGGGACCAAGTAGTTAACTGTCCAGACCATGGGTGACATCTCACTCAATTCACGACACTAGATAAGCGTAAGTTGAATTTATAAGAGACCTTTCTGATTTGAATGAGAAATGTCTCCCATAGGCTTGGGCATTACACACTTGGTCCACAGTTGTGGGTGTTGTTTGGGGAGGTTTGGGGTGTGTGGCCCCTGCTATAGGAAGCATGTCCTCAGGGGAGAGCTTTGAGAATACATGACCTCACTCCACTTATTGTTTGCTCTCTCTGCTTCTTGTTTGTGGTTGAAGGAGTAGCCAGTCTCTCGGCTTCCTGTTCCTGCCACCGTGCCTGCCACTTGCTGACGGAATTTCCATCCTTCTGGGTCCAGTAGCCCAAGTAAGCTCTGTATTCCATGAGGTGGCTTTGTCGTGATATCTTATCACATCAACAGAAAAATAATGAATGCACCTCTCTCTCTCCCCAAGGTTACATGAGTAGTAAGGACTGCTGGGGAGACAGGATACTCTCCACTCTGTTGTGTTGTCTGCAGATCATGCAGAGAGCTCTTGGGGGTACAGCATTCATGACTCACTGATGGGTTTTTGAGTGTTGCAGTTACCTTTGTATTACTTGTTGTTCCTGTAAGTAGCTCCTCACCCACGTTTCTGTAAGCAATCCCCATAAACTTGCTGGTGTTTGAAGGTAGACTCTGGTAGAATAGTTCCTTTAGTCTGTAATCGGTGCTCTATCCGGGCTGAGCAGATGCTTGCTCATGTCTCCCCGGGAAACGTCCCACAATGAAGTCTATCCTCATACAAAATTTCAAATAGACCTGTTGTAGTTTCCTCTCCTTTCTTTTTGGTTGTGGTGATAAAACACTGTGACCCAAGGCCAGTTAGGTCAGGAAAGGGGTTTCTTATGGCTCACAGTTCCAGGTGGCAGTCAGTCACTAAGAATAAGTCAAGGTAGGAACTCAAGGGTAGTCACATCACATGCAGAGCAAAGGGCAGAGAGAAACAAGTGTACGCATGCTGCCTGCTTGCTGGGTAGCTGCTTTTATTCTTCTCCGGTCACAAGTAGTTTAAGGTCTCCTGCCTAGAGAATGGTGCTGCCCACAAGGGGCTGAGTCTTCCTATGTCACTTAACAATCGGGACACTCTCCCATTGACATGCTCACAGGTCAACCTGATCTAGGCAGCTTCTCAACTGGGGCTGATTGTGGGTTGTGACAAGTTGACATTTAAGGCCAGCCATCCCAGTGCATGTCAGAACTTGGCTTTCTTTTGTAGCTGAAACTGATTAGTAATTCCCTATGTGTCCTTAGTTCTGGCTGGTAGGGATGATCTTTGGGAGGCAGCATATACTTTGTTATTACAAATTGACTATGTGTTTTGATACTTCATATATGCTGACAGATGTAACATTTGTCTTTGTGTGGCAATTATTTCACTTAGCATGTCTTTAAAGTTCACCTATGTTGTCATATATTACAGAAATATATAATATTTAAGGTTGACTAATTTTCCCAGGCATGTGCGTGTGCGCGCGCACACACACACACACACACACACACACACACACACACACACACACCGACTTTCTTTGTCTATTTGTTGGGGAAATCATTTAGGTTGTTTCTATGAGTTGGCTCTTGTGATTAGAGCTACAATGACTATGGAGTGCAAATATCTAATTTTGAGATTTTGACTGGTTCTTTTGGGTAAAATTCTTTTGAATACCGAATCATGTGAGAGTTCAAATTTTGATTGTCTTGAAAAAAAAAGATTATTTATTTTTATTTTGTGTGTATGGGTGTTTTGTGAGCATGCATGTGCACCACATGTCTATAGTACCTTCTTGTAGATACCAGAAGGGGGTGTTAGATTCCCCTAGAACTGGTGTTACAGGCTGTTAGGAGCTGCTTTGTGGGTGCTGAGGAACAGGCATGGGTCCTTTCAAAGAGAAGACAGTGCCTTTAAGCCCTGAGCCATCATCTCCTGGTCTCATGTATTTTAGATTTTTGAGGACCTTCCATATTCTTCTGTGGTGGCATTTCTTATTCTGTCAGGAGTATAAAAAGCTTATGGAATCTCGCTGTACTCAACAGCACTGATTCATTATGACGAACATTATAACCAATTATCATCATCATTTTGATAATGGTAATCCTGAGAGATATGAAGCAATATTTCATGTTGGTATTCATTGGCATCTTTCTGATGCCAGTGACAATATGTTTGTGGTCTAGTCACATGACTCCTCTGTAAAAATATTTCAATTATTATACTTTTTTTTTTTTTGGATAGTACTAAGCATGCTTGCACATGCCAGGCAAGAACATTACCTCTGAGCTGTATTAACCAGCACTGTTCAGTTCCTCAGCCTAGTTTACACTTGATCTTAGCCAAAAGGCCGAGAGACAATTCTTCAGCCTATTCTAACAACAAGATATTAATGGGTTTGTTGTTGTTGTTGCTGCTGTTTGTGAAGTCTTGGAGTTTTATTAACTTGTGGGAGTTCCTTATATACTTTGATAATTAACCCCTTAGTGGCTGGGTGGTTTGTAGATACATTTGTCCTTTTTCCTGTGTTGTCTCTTTTTTTCCGTTATGTTTTTTTTTTCCAGGACAGACCTTTCTTGTGTGATGCTCTATTGGTCTGAGTGAGTAGAGTCCCCCCCATAGACTCAGGCCGTTGAACACTTGGTCCCCAATTGGTGGTGGGTTTTAAGGAAGCAGCACACACTTTCTGGAGAAAGTATATGGCTGGGGATAGACTTTGAGAGTAGATCGCCACACCTCACACCCTGCTGGTTCATCCCCCTGCTTTGTGCCATGGTTCAAGGCATGTGCTCTCAGCTCTTCCTCCTGCCGCCATGCCTAACGGCTGCCATGCCTCCCACCATGCCTGACGCTTATCCCTCGGGAATCAGAAGCCAAGTAAGTTCTTCCTTCTATAAAGTGCCTGGTGTGTTGTCACAGCAGAAGGGCGGTAACTGATGCGGACAGAGTCCCAACTGTCTACGTTTGCTTTTGTTGCCTGTGGTTTTGGTGACATCATCATGAACTCATTGCCCAGAACAGGGGCAAAGGACTTCCCGACTCTGTTTTCTTCTAGAGTTTTATAGCTTGGGGTTTTGCCTTTAAGTCTCTAATTCATTTAGAGTTGGCTTCTGAATATATCATAAGACAAAGGCCCAGCTCTTTTTTTCAAAATTTAAATTGATATTTTAAAAACTTATTTCCTTTACATCCGCACTGGAGCCCACTCCCTCATTTCCTCCGGCCCCACCCTCCCTCCATCTTCCTCCCCTAGTCCTTAGAGATGGGGAGCCTTCCTCTCCTACTAACTGTCCCCACAGCTCTTTTTAAAAATGAGGTAGTCTTGGAGACTGAACCAGGGACTACACATCCCAGGTAGGTACTATTTCATTTAATGGTTAGGGAAGCCCCAGCTATGCCTGACTCTCCTGTTCAGTCAAGGTTCTGCCAATGGCCCTTTCCTCAGGCAGCTCCTGCTTGGTATCAGAAAATGACCCTTAGCATAGTATCTTTTACATGGTGTTTTTGGGGAGGGTACTTATGGTAAAATATGCAGTGTACCCTGAAAAACAGCTACATCTCTGACTACCTCTACCAACTTATTGCTGGTATTTTATTTATTTTATTTATGATGAGTGGAGGTAGGGTGTGTGTGTGTGCCATGTCACATGTGCACAGGCCAGAGGACAGCTTCATGAGTCAGCTCTAGTCTACCTTTAGCTGAGTTCTCGGAATTGACCTGAAGTCTTAAGGCTTGTGTGTACAAGTATTTTATTTGCTGGACCATCCCACCAGCCTGGATTGCCAATATTTTCATGCTCACCAGCTGTATATTAAAGGACCCAAGAAGTCTATAATGCAGTAACCCGTTTAACATTGCTGACCCAGAACTTAATTAAGTTCGCATGACGATGTAACATATACTAATTAATATATAATCTAATTTTAAAATCCCTTAATTTGCTTGCTTCTACAAATGCAGTTTGTAAAACTGTCTTGTGGAACAGCTCTTTTCTTCAGAGGCAAATATAGGACACACTGAGATAGGCAACCCCGCCTCACATGGGAAGACAGCCCCTGTCACTGTTAATGAAGTCTTTACAGTTAAGCCAAATTCAAAGTAAGAGGATATCACAGTTCAGAGTAAGAGAGCCTCCTAGGGAGGTTTTGAGGGTTCTGAGGGACCAAAGGTCATGTGACAGACATGATTACTATTGTCAGGCCAATTCTGGTTAGGAATCAGAGTCCGGAGTTAGAGAATCCAACAGTTAGAAGGTGGTAACGTGGCACAGGTAACCCAGGCAAGGCCTGGCTGAGGCAGACATGTACACTTGCTTTCTCTTGTGTTCACAGGGCGATGAGCCTGGTTGAGCTGTAAAGCAGACTAGGTCTGAAGGTCCACATGTAACCACAGCTGGTGATGTAAGGAGGCAGGCTCCAAAGATACGGTGTCTTGGGATACAGCACTTGCAGGCTGCAAGGACTAACTCCAAGGTCTCACACTTTAAAATCTAGAGTCTAAGCAGTAGGTGGGAGCCCAGCCTAGGCCCTGAGAGCAGACGCTGGTATAGCGTGCTAGTAGCGTATGTTGGACAGTCAAGCCTGGAAGACGGGGTAAGACAAAAAACCCATCATGACATACCGAGGGAAGAGTCTATTAAAGACGGGGGACTGTAGGCTCTAAGTAATTCCACAAACAGTTCTTCCTCTGTATGACTGGATCTGTTCCCAGGGTAAGGGGCACAACTGAGCTTCCAGGTGATGTAAGAGTTGGGAGAACAGCCATCAACCAAAATGATATAATTAGAGCCTAGAAACAAAACAAACCAACCGAACAAAACACCCCCCCTCCCAAAACATGGGCCCCAGGGAAGAACACAGTCCTGTGGACTCCTGGCTCAAACAGGGCGTTACAGATAGGTAGAAATTAACTATTGTCTGGTTGGGAGGGGGACTGGAGAGATGGCTGTGCTCTGTCTTGGGTGGAGACCCTGAAACTAAGTTTGAGAAACCCAGATGAGGTTGCCAACTTCAGTCTTTGTCAAGTGTGACGCTGCATCCAGCAGTCAAACACTCCCTCCCACCAGCTAAACTAGTCCACGACTTGTGGGTTAAAATCTGGCTTATTTTTAAGACAGAAAAAAAAATTGCTGGCTATAAATTTAAGTGCTTTAGCTATCCATGACGTGAAGGCTGGAGCATTATGTAAAAGGAAGGTACATTAGAGGTCATTTAATGACACTTGTCACTTCAGAGCTTTCTATTACATAGTTCACAGCAATTCAAAGTCACGGTCCCTGAAACTAAAAACATTACCCATCAGCCTTTGAACTCGGAAACTGGTGAAGCGCAGCAAGCCCAGAGCACAGGATACTATTTTCAGAGGCTAAGCACAGGCATTGAACAGACCGGACCGGTGACAGTGAGTGCACGCGCACTGCCCCGACGCCGAGGGTATTCACTCAGCTTAGATTCTATTTTGGTTTCTATAGACGTAGCCTCAAACGTCTCGGCTAAGTGGTTTGGCAGCCCTTGCGCTGGGAGATCAACCATTCTAGCTAGGTTTCCACAGGTGCGCTGCAAATTGCTGTCAATCTAATAAAAACACTCACTGCAATAAAATGAGTTATTTACACCAGCGCCCTTCCGTGTTGCTGTAGCAGTGAAGCAAATGGGTAAAAATAATATCTGGGCTAGTTTCTGTTTTGAGAACATTTTTTTTTCTGGGAAAGCAGGTGTTTGTAAACTAAATAGACATGCGTTGCCATTGGATAACAGTCTCAGAAGCCAGGCCAGTTAGTTCTTCATTGAGGACAGATCGTAGAAGGAGATTACGTGGAGCTGGGCATGGGATAATATATTCTAATAGGAGACGGTGTCTAAGGTAAAAACACCTTGGAGAAACCAGGTGAAGGCCAACTTCCTCAGAACTGTTTCTTTTAAGAGGAATTCTTCTCTCTACTATTAACCTTCTCCATCCAGCTCCCCAAATTCTAATGAGCATTGCGACCCAAGTCTATTTGAAGCTTCACTATCTGCCCCTCTATCCAAGCCAACGTATTGAGCCAGCCCTGTGGCACATTTTTTTTTTCCTGTTCTCCGATAGCCCTGGATTTCTCCAAGCTCTTCTTGTCAGAGATGTTTCCTTTGCCCTACAAATGCCTGTCATCCACCAACTGTTTCTCTCCCCCCTCTTCTTTATTGGCTAATTCTTTCTTCCCCTTACGAGAGATTGGTTTGGAAGGAAGGCAGGACACTAAGAAGGAAGGATGAGTGGGTGACAAATCATATGGAGCTACACGAAACCAGTGTTGTGTGCAGTCAGGGGAGAACATGGATCTTGCTAATTGGCTGTTCCCAATGCAAGGAATGTTCGAGAGACAAACCCAAGAGTGAGACCATTAATGCGATAAAGTACAGGGCAACATATACAACAGATGTACAGAATAAACTGGAACCTTGGAGAGATGGCAGCAAAAAGACTAGAATTTTAGAGCCTCAGCATCGTGTGCACTCTGGGTGAGCCTGGCAGCCCACTGAGAGCACCAATACTAAGTAGGCAGAGGCAGGGGATTTCCAGCGTGCTAGGCGGCTAGCTGAACTACCAAAATCAGAGAGCTCCAGCTGCAGTTGGGGACCGCGCTTCAGTGAATAAAGTGAAGGTGATAGAGGAAGACACCCAAAGTCAACCTCTCTTTTCCACACCCACACTCACACGGGCACCTAGGAGTGACCACTGGTAAGCATTCACACACACACATGCACACATGCTCGCCACACACATACACATGGGAAAGAAAAGGAAAGACAAACAAGGTAACTGTGGAGTTAAGAAGCAACCTAAGTAGAGCAGAATTGTTGTAGTGGTTATAAAGATGCTTTTGTTTTGATCCCAAGTGTGGGTTGTGAAACAGACTTGTGTGAGCATGTGCTGTATTTGTCTGCTGGAAATAGACATTTGAGAGAACACATGGTGTTTGCCCACTAGAAGAGGATCTGTCTCTTGCTGGGGCTTGGTCTTTGACAACTGATAAACATCCTAGTATGGACTCTCTGAAAGGATATATATATCCATATTTTTGGCTGTTCAGTGCCCCACTTCAACATGCTTTTAGACAGAACTGCTCCAGATTCCTGCTACTGCGGTTGCAGTCACCTTTGCTGAATTGCTGGTCTCTTGGCTGCTAGACTTTGCTGTTTACCGGGTCTACTGGAATCCTGACAACGCAGAGTGGAGTTGCTCCAAGGAACAGAGTCTAAAAAGGTCTACTTCTCCTGTTCCCATTAACTTCTTTTCTCTCCTATCTAGGGTAGGTGGGTTGGAAGGGAGGTATAAGCATTAAAAGAACCCCAAATAAAGTTAAGTTTGAAAAAAATTCAAAGCCTACAAATTGTTTTCTGTCTGTCCTGGGAAATGTGTGTTTTAGTCTTTCATAGGGTCTACTCTTCATTTAAGGAAAAGTTAACTTCACATGAACTTTTTGTCGGGTCTCTTACACCGGCAGGTAGGGCTGGAACGGGAGGGGACCCTGACCCACCGGTTCCTCTCCCTGGGGGCTGAGCGGGATGGTGAGTGTTGGCGACCCAGTCTCCTCCTATGAGGCCCTGAGGAAAAATACCGTGGAGCAAGGTCTCAACTTTATTGTGGCAGGTTTCTCTTATATAAAGTATTGGGAGTGGGCAGGGCATAAGTCTCCCAGGACAGTGGCCTGATATTGTGGGACCAATTGGTTTGTGTTACGTGGCTGTTGGCAAGCAGGGCTCTCGCACCAGGATGTACCCGGATAGACCATGCTGAATCATTCCTATGTGGAAGTATTTACCAGAGACTGTTGCTGAAACTTGAGCCAGGCTCGGTTCTGTCCTCAAGGCCTCAGAGAGCTGACAGATTCGGCCATAGGGCCCAACACTTGTCATTTATTTTTTCAGCTATCTTCACCTTGAGACAATGTGGCATCTAGGATTTTGTTCACAATAGCTCAGGGTTTGGAGCCCAGTATGTGTGTGAGTGGGGAACAGGTGTGACAAACGTCACTGTGCACTGATTCTTTAGGCCCTGGGTGACGGTTGCATTGGGTTCATGTGGTGCTTTTTCTTTTGTAGGGGTTTGACACTTATTTACAATAGAACCACAAAACAACTCCTCACTGGGGGCTATGAGGTTTTTTTTTTTTTTTCAATCAGAGGGCATGAAATATTACCCGAATGTTTATATGCGCCTTTGACAAGATGGAATGTGCGTATGCACTGTATGAGATTCCCTGACAAGGCACTGGGTAGTTAGGATGATGAACACAGATCTTCCTCAGCTCTTGGCTTCAGCCCGAACTCTGCCTTTCCTGGACTGTGGCACTGTGCAAGGAAGATTTATTTAGGGGCTGAGGGTGGAGTACTGCTTCCTCCTGTCACACTCTCACTGAAGACCTATTATATTCAACAGCCACCACATCTGTGAGTTGTTACCACGGCCAATGCTGTATCCTCTTTCTTATTTTCAGACATGAAAAGTGGAGAAAATAAAAATGCTCAATCATAGGCCCAATGGTAGAGTAAATGTATTAACATACAAAATTACCTAAAGTTTAGTCTAGTGAATAGTTAGCATATAATACCCGTGCTTTACTATCAGAATTAGTGTCTGCATTAGAGTTAGTGTTATAGGTCAATAGTTATTGGGCAGTTTAGAATAGCATTTGGAATCATAAGGGAAGAGTATGGGTTGATAACAACACACACTATGATGGGTAGGCAGTTTATAGACAGAAAGAAGACACAAGTTTCTGGATATAAGCGGGGGGGGGGGGGGCATACCAGAGGTAGGAACAAACAGAGAAACTATGCAAGGGTGCAGTTCTGTATAACTTAGGCAGGGTGTGTAGGGGTGGGAAGGGATGTGGACTGGGAGTGAGGCAAGGCTGGCTGGATAATGGTGGGCCTGGAATGGGGCAGCAAAGTTGAAACTTGAAGCAGGAGGCCCTGTGGGGCCAGGGAGTGACCCAGGGAGGGGTGAGATGAAAGCATACTTCAGGAGGATTAGGTTGGCATGAAGTGTAAGGTATCTTGGTTTTGGGCAGGTTCAGACCAGGGGATGAGACGTCTCTATGGAGTTGGAGATTTCTAGGCTTCATCCAGCCTGAGGCTCCAAGCTGCATTTTTTGCCAAGCTGCTTGGGAGTTCTGGAGATTTCAGGGGACCCAACAACTCATCTCCATGTTCCCTATAACCACTAGCTTCATTTCTAAGTTGTGGCATTATGTAACACTTCCAGGCCACGTTAGCCCAAGGAAGCTAGGATTTTCAAAAGTTAAACTCCGGAACCTGCCTGGCCTGGCTGACTTCTCCTGAAGAGCAAAGAGGGAACTCCCCCCCCTTCCCCCCCCCCCCCCCCCCCCCCGCCCATTTAACCAGGGATCCTTGCAGACCTTGTAGGCCACAGCCGATCCTGGCTTCTCTTTGGTCCATCCCACAATGCCCCTCTCCTCTTGGTAGCCCTTTCCTGACCTGTTTATACACCAGGCTTACACAAACCTTATCCACCCCCCCTTTGCTTCCTCAGGTAGAACCTTTAAGGAAAATTCTGTCACTAGGCCAAGGGGCATAGTTTGGAAAGACACTTTGTGCTGCCAAGCCCAGGAAGGCAAGTTAATGAGAAGGGGAGATTCCATCCTCCCACTTGCTTGCTTTCTTTTTCTTTTTTCTTTTTTCTTTCTTTTCTTTTCTTTTCTTTTTTTTCTGTAACAAATACAGATCAGGGCAGGTGTTTGGGCTTCACTCCCAGGCAGAGCAGGAGGTGAGCCTGAGCTGCAGGTCCTACTCAGCCATCTTGTGGCCTAATGTCTGCACCAACTCCAGATCCCCAGGTCTGATTCCACAGCAGTGATTCAGGGCTTTCCCTCCCTGAGCCCTTTTGAGCTCAAGCCTTCTCAATGTCAGTGTGTTGACCCGGTTGACTCCTGGGTCTAACCAGGGTTACCTAGAGAGGGCAGATAAAGAAAGAACCATAGAGGAGCCAGAACTTCTAACAATAGTCATACCCACAGGGGGACAAGTACGTGCACACCCATGTGCACTCACATGGACGTATACACATGAATACACACACACACACACACACACACACACACACACACACACACACACACACGCAGTGCCTTCTATGACTGTATCAGACTTCATTTGCATTTCTCAGAATCTTATATGACTAAAGCACCTGTACCATGTCCCTAATAAACTTCTGCACCTCGCTAGGGCACTTAGTTGAGACAAAGCAAAAAGGAAATCTGCATACTTAGTACGCTCCTGTGATTCTAAAGTCCCACCATCCTTTGGTTCTTGGGTTCTGCTCAGTTCCCTTCTCTGCTATTCTGTCTTCACAAGAGCCATAGTCAGTAGGTGATGGAATAGGTTGGACCCAGTGTGCCCACACAACCCATGGTGCTGTACAGATCAGTGCAGGCCAGGGGTTCAGTATGGGTAAAGTTTATGTCTGCTTAAGGAAGACAGGTAATGAACCCTGCAGAGGATGGATGTGGCAGCTGTCCTGTGAGGGGGAAAACTAGCAGTACCATAAAAAAAATCTTTGAAGACCTGGAGAGCTGAGAGGGTGAGGGAGGGCTCCCATAGGACATGAGTGCAGTGTGTCACCTTGCCCAGCTGCTGTGCATTTTATAGAAGGTCGTCTTTCGATGGCAGGGATTGTATTATGAGTTAATGCCGCAAATGAATCCAGAGCAGCTTTGTATTGGGCATGGGGTGTGGCTACGAATTCAGAGCAGCTTTGCTATTGGGGGTGGGGCGTGGCTACAAATCCAGAGCACCTTTGCTATTGGGGGTGGGGCATCTCAGTGCAGTTGCTTAAAGTGATTAACCCAGTAGATTTTCAACATGGGTTTCCTGTGGACATTACAAACTGAGATTTGGGGGAATTCACTGAGGAGGCACTCAGGGGTAGGGGGGACAGGACAACGATGTCTCACTACTGGTGACTACTGGTGCTAAGTTCAGTTGCTGTTCAATAAATGTTGTATTGAGCGGGAAGAAAGGAAAAGTTTGGTGTCAGGAGGAGCATCTGGTCCCCATCCTGGCAACAGAGTGCTTGGAAGTCAGCTCTCCTGGGGGCTCTTTGGCTCATCTTTGTCCCTAGGTTCTGTGGTTCTTCATAATCCTCGGGTCCATTGAGTTTACTTTTGATAATACCAATGACCCTGGGTTGCCCACCTTACAAATGAAGGACCTTGTGGGCATGAGTGGTTCTATGTTGTCAGTACTGTCACAAGGCCATCATGCAGCCAGCTTGTCTGGCAGGGATGAATACAGTCTACGGCAGTGGTTCTCAACTAACGCTGCCGCCCTTGTATACAGTTCCTTGTGTCGTGGTGACCCCCAACCATAAAGCTATTTTTGTTTCTACTTCATAACTGTAATTTTGCTACTGTTATGAATCGTAATGCAAATATGTGTGTTTTCTGATGAACAACAACATGTGAAAGGATTGTTTGACTCCCCCAAAGGGACTGTGACCCACAAGTTGAGAGCAATTGTTCTCAAGAGATATTTAGATTGGCTATCAAGCTATTGAAAGAATGGACCCCAAGAAGAATTTCCCTGAGAATCTCCAGCTGAGAGAAAAAATAGCCAAAGCCTTGGCGACATCCATAGAAGGACCTTACCTCCTTCTGAAGAACCTTGTGGCTTACTAGAAGACTTTGTAAAAACTTGCAGCAGAGACAGGAATGGGCAGAGGTCACTCCTTGACTGGACTGTTTAATCACATGTACCTCTTGTTTTTTATGTACACCCTGAGCCCTGAAATTGGTGTTGGGTGTAGTGGTTGCTGTATCTCCTTTGGTCCTTTTTCCATTGTGGCCTCCTTAAAGAAGTCTCTATTTTTTTCTGCTTTTTACTGTTAATTTGGCACTTTTAATTGGCTTGTTGAGGATAGATGGCCAAGCCTGGCTGGTTGGTGTGCAGGTTATAACCCTAATGTGGTAACAACAGGTCTCCTGAGTCTGGACCTGCACAGCTACGCTCAGTAACAAAGAGAAAGCAGCATATAGCATCTCTCCTAAGGGATTGACTCTCCCCGCTGCTAATTAAGCAATTATTGATCAAACAAGGACTAGCTGAGTGCTCTTAATGCTCCTCAGTATTTGGGGACAGCCGCCTCCTTTTTCGATACCTCAAATTCTCATTCTCATTTGAGATTGGAGTTGTGTTTACTCCAGATCCACCTGGTTTCCCATAATTATTGTTGCATGCTTCAACCCTTGAAACTGAAGAATTATCTGTTCCCTACATGTTTGTGCAGTAAGCGAAGAAGCACATCACCCAATCAATACAAAAACTTAATTCTTGTTTTGCTGTTGTCGAGTGAATTTGAAGTCATGAGTATTTCTCCTTTTAGATGTACAGTTCATGCTTAGAGAAAGGAATTGAACAATGCCTCAATTGCCTGGATACTTACTGTCAGGTCGCCAGAAATGAACATGTAGCCACAGTACTTCTGGATTTCTCTCTATGTAGAGAAATAGAGCTTTATACTTAAGCCCATCTCTAATGTGAGAACTAGGACAAAGCGACCCAGCCGTGTGCTTGGTATTTAAAATGTGGTGATGGGGGCTGGGGAGATGGCTCTGTGGTAAAGGGTTTGCTCTGCAAGCGTGAGATCTTCTCTTTAGACTCCGAGAACAGCAGAATCAGTGAGCTCTGTCATCAGTGAGAGAACCTGTCTCAAAATAAAGGTGGAGGGCTGGAGCAACAGCTCAGTGGTTAAGAGCACTGGCTGGTTTTCCAGAAAATCTGAATTCCATCTCTAGGCTACACAGTGGCTCATAACCCTCTGTAATTCTAGCCCTAGGTTATCTAATATGCTTTCCCAACCTCCAACAGTACTGCATGCATGTACATGGTGCACAGACACACATGCAAGCAAATACACATACACAAATTAATAATGTTGTTGATGATGATGGCAGACAGACAGATGATACTGAGAGATAGAAATAGGTGTGGTAGCACATCTGTCTGAGAGGCAGAGATAGGTAGATTTCTGTGACTTTGAAGTCAGCTTGGTCTACAAAGCAAATTCCAAGGCTACATAGTGAGGTGTCATCTAAAAAAAAAAAAGGAGTAAATAAAATAAGGTAGAAGCAAGAGCAAGGAAGACACCCCACATTGACTTTTGTAACCCACATATATGTACACACTTTTACTCACACGTGCATACACATAATCATACATAATACATATATAATACAACACACACAAAGTCTAAGAATCTAGGGCCAATGAGATGGCTCAGGGGGTAAGGGCACTTGTTGCCAAGCATCATGGCCCGAGTTTGAGCCTTGGGGAAGAGAACTGGATCTCACAGATTTCCTTTGATTTCCACACACATGCAAGTAGGTATGTATATGAGAGGGAGAGGAAGAGGGAGAGAGGGAGGGGAGGGGAGAGACAGAGACAGAGACAGAGACAGAGACAGAGGCAGAGGCAGAGACAGAGACAGAGACAGAGACAGAGACAGAGGCAGAGGCAGAGGCAGAGGCAGAGGCAGAGGCAGAGGCAGAGGCAGGGGGAGGCAGAAGATTCCCTGAAGATGGAGTTACCGGTGGCCGTGGGGACTGAATCTGGGTCCTCTAGAAGAGCAGCCAGTTCTCTTAGTCACTAAGCCATCTCTCCAGCCCTAAAACAACAACAACATTGGTGTTTTGAGAAAGGGTCACAGAAATACTAAATTCAGTACGTTAGTTTCCCCAACCACAAAATAGTTTTGGAAGTGTTTGGAAACCTTCCAACCCACAGCATAATAAATCCATCCATCTTTCCCTCATTGTTGTCACTGTCTCCAAATCAGTCATATCTGGCACTTAGAACTTACCCCTTTCATATACTTCCTTAGACATCCCTCGGTTCAATGTCACTTTTCTTGTTTGGACTGGTTAAACAATTCCCTAGACTGTTCTGTGGAAAGACAGATGTGTGAATAATTAACTCAACCTCATTAATCAGTTGCTACCTCAGGCTCTAAGCTTCAAAGCAGAGTTATTTGCCCTTGGATCATAAAGTTGGCTTATAGATGGTGCATGCATTCATATATGCTAAGGAAAATGATCTGATTTACAGAACTGAGAATATGTAAAGCATGTGAAAAGTAGGAAGAAAAATTTGAGATGATAAAGATGATTTTTTAAAAACAAATTCTAAGAGTATAAGTCTTATTATACTCTTATTATATGTTAAAATTTATTATTATTGTGTGTGTCATGTGTGTGTATACATCTGTGTCCATGTGGAGGTCAGAGGACAAGTTTTGGGAGTTTACCTTTCATTTCAGGCTCAGAGGCATGCAAAGCAAGCATCTTTACCTGCTGAGGGATCTTGCAAGCCTGAGTGTCCTATCAAGACTATTAAAGGTAACTGTCTTCAAGGGCAACAGTGATGTCATATATAGCTTGTGCTAAGTCAGCCAGACACAGAGAACAGTCTGCCCCGTTCTGTCCTGCTGACAGCAGTGCTCGATGCACTTAGCATGGAGCTACGAAAGGCCCATAGATTACTAATGCACAGACACTTCACTGAACCCTGTAGCCAAGGAGACAGGTGCACACAACCAGACAGACTAGAAGCTAGCAAGGAGCAGATGCTGTGACAGTCACTCAAAGGAAATGTCATGAGACTAGGGAGATGGGAGCAGGTGCTGATCCGGCGAAGTTCCTTGTGCTTACTCAAGGTCCATTCTCACTGGGGGATTGCAGGAGCACTCAAGGCAAGGTGGTAGTTGATTTGGTCATGAAGGACGAAGATACTTCAACAGGAAGAGAAGTTGGGAGTGAAGACGTCAGTAGTGAAGGGAAAGAAGGAAATGAGCAGGGATCTAATCTGGACTGAACAGATAAGTGGAGAACATAGTGCTTTAAATCTTCATTGAGATTAGCCAACGGCTCAATCTTTGGTGTGCCAGTGTCCCCCAACCACCCCCACATCCTCCACTATCATGTTCTCAGCATTTAGCACAGTGTTGGGATAGTCAATATCAAGTACTTAATAAATACTCAATGGATAAATGCTATTCAGACAACATCGAGACAACTGGATTGATTAAATAGGGTTATATGGGAAGAAACAATAGAAGAAATTGGCTGAATCTTAGCTTTCCAGCTAAAGCATTTCAGGCTATTCTCCTTTGTTAACTGGTGTAGTATAACCTATGAGACAGTTTGGTTGAGGGTTGATGGGGTAGACCACACAACTACTGTAAGAACAGCAATACAGATAGATTAGACAGGGATGATACCCAAAGGAATGCTGGGAGGTGATGGAGAGGCACCCACGCCCCCCCCCCCAACTAACTCAGTATCCTCTTCTACACTTTCCTCTTTTACTAGGAGAAAGGGTGTCTAAGGAAAGCCAGACTTAGAAGGGAGAGAGGCAGATAGCGCATTTCTTGATGCAGTTGGAGCTGGCGGGGTTTCAGTCTGTAGCTCAGGAGATGTTTGAGCAGGAAGAGTGGATCTGAGAGACAGAAGGAAAGAGGGAGTAGATGAAGATGTGGAAAGTCATCAGGAAGAGTAAGCAAGGGGCGGGAGAATGAGTCTAGGGCTTTATGTACAAACTCAAAAACAAAAAAAAAAAAACAAAATTCTACCTTTACACGGAAAAGCACATGCCCCAAAGGAGAAAGGAAATTATTATTATTTTTAATTAAAGAAATGATCACGTTTAGACATGGTGCTTAGAATGTTCAGGATGTGAAGGGTGGCTTGGAGCTTGACACAGAGCAGGGACAAAGAGAGAGAATTTGGCAGTCGGGTTTAGTGGGTAGAAAGTGACATAAGGATGATCATACAAGAACACGCATGGGAAGGAGTGACAATATCTTTCTTCAGACACAAATGAGGAGAAATGAGGACGTAAGCACAGCTAAAGGCCTGGTTAGGTAGAAAGTTGGGTTTCCATGAGTCCAGGGGGTGGGAAGGAGAAGAAAGTGTTTAGGGAAAAAAATCTAATATGTGAAAATGTGTGGCCAGGAGAATGAGGGCCTTCGGTTATAGTGTCTGTAAATATAGCCAGCCTGTAAAATTTCACTATGTCACACTAATCTGACATTATAGCTTACCTCTTCAGTAAATTAGAGGATGGCTCCCAACACAGTTGATTGTGTTTCCTCAATATAATTATTAACTAGTCACTGTCAGTCCATTGTTTTAGCTTGTTCATGCTGAGAACACCCTCCCCCCCCAACACACACGCACACTGCTACCACCTTGTGTGTAGATGCTTTTATACAAAAGAATTGTTATGCTCATTCTAAACAATAACATCCCAGAAATCACTAGTTTTTACCTTTTGTTTCCATATGCTATAAATTAAGTGTGTAGCTATTAAAACACAAAAGATCTAGGATAGGCCCTGATAATTGATAACCTGATCCCCATTTTCTATTTTCTACCTACAGCACTGGGAGACTACTTAACCCCTCTGTGTAGCCATGTCTCTCAGGGCAAACCACATCAGTGGATGGCTCGGCCCATTCTAGTCCTTTCCTTTTCTCAGGCTTCTCAACAGCACTTTCTGTCTTGTTTTATGTGTGACTTGCAATGTGTCATTTACAATTTGCACCCTTTTTCATTAACCAAACCAAACCAAAATACAAAAGCTGCCAGGTGGTGGTGGTGGAGGAGGTGTCATTAATTCCAGCAGTCAGGAGGTAGAGGCAAGTGGATCTCTGAGTTCAGTTTGAGGCCAGCCTGGTCTACAGAGTGAGTTCCAGGAAAGCTAGAGTTGCACAGAGAAACCATCTCAAAAAAAACCAACCAACCAAAGAGACCAAAACTAAAGCCAAACCTAAAAACTTCCAGGACATTTGCTGTGTCTGCTACTGAAGGAACACAATGTTTAAGACCCAGGTCCCTCTCACGAGTCCCAAGCTTGCTTTAGAAGGCAGCGACAAATGGGCAAATTGACCCACCAGTCTAGATAAATGTCAGAAAGCAACTGTGTCGCATAGGAAGTCCTCCAAGAAACTGTGACCTTTGAATTCACAGCTCACATGCCAAATGGATTTTAGGCATGGAGGGTTGTGTTTCGAAAGAGCGAACAGGCAAGGGATAAGAAGGCAGCAAGTTCAAGGGCACAGAGCATCCTAAGTGTCAGGTGCCAGAGAGATCAGAGAGGACAAGTTAAAAGCCTAGATTATGCCGCATACCTTGTAAGGTTAAGTGCACTGACACTATAGCTGTACTTACAGGACGCAAATCCTATGTTACCTGTAAGAGAGTGGCTGTTATTGGGAAAGGAACGGAACTCTGTATGTTTCAGTTTCCCTAGCTGTAAAATGGAATTGAATATGGTATGACATATTTACCTCACATAAAAGTATTCAAAACAACATCTAGGGCATGGTAACAGCTATGGGATGACCATTGATTCTGGAAACACCTTGAAGACTCAGGAAGGGAGCAGTGGCTTCAGATTTGAGTCTTAGGTTGAGGAGTGTGAAGCATGCATTGGAGAGGCACAAAACTTGGAGTAAGAAGGCCCAGAAAACAAAACAAATGCAGTCATTCAGTAGAGAGCCCTGAGATGCAAGTGGAGCAGGGTGGGGGTGGGGGTGGGGATGGGGGTGGGGGAGGGGGAGTGTGAAATGCAGGAAGAAGGAAGAAGGCCCATCCGATGGAGATAGTAGGAGAGTTCATTAATACCCAGGGTTCTGTTTCAAATGCATAGCTTCCCATTTGTACCATGTACACATGTGGGGGGGGGGGGGAGGGAAGAAAGGGGCGGGGAGAATAACGAATAAGTCACAGGCTTTAGGGTCAGGAACAGGCGGGCCTAGGTCCAAAAACCTCACCTTTTCTTGATTTAATCATGTCACCTCATCTATGTTATTTGATCAAGTTAAGTTTTGATAGTTTCCTCCCCTCAAAACGAGGGTTGACAAACTTAGCCTGGCACAGCTGTGAGAAATGAAACGAGACCAAGTAGGAACCAGGTCCCGGGTCATGCTTGACTTTCACACATAGGCAAGCCAGGGAAATGGTGAACCGGGTGTGCATTGAGGCCTGAGAGCACTGAGTTCCATGGAACGCCCCTGTGGACAAAATATCTCCCCAAATCTGACAAAAAGCATCATAAAACGTGTCCCTCCCAGCACTCAAGGGGCTACACCTAGAACACAGCCGCTTTCCAGGTGTTCTTATCTTTACCGTCCTATTTCTGGGAACCTGGGACTCTTACCTTGTTTGAACTCCGGGGCGTATTAGAATTCACTGATAAGACAGTCAGGTGGGGATGAGGTGGGGACTGCTACTCTGAAGAGAGGGACAGGTGCCCAGAAAAGTAGTGGCTCAATAGACAGAAGACCTGTCTCTCTAGCTGCAGATAAGACTCCCGGTGACAGGGTGACAGATTGGCCTCCTCCGCAGCTGCCCCTCCCCTGCTGAGGCCTATTGACAATTCTAAATCTCACTCTGAGGCTCCAGGTTTAGCTGCTGAGACAAGGTGAGCAAACAGCAGGCCTCACCCGAATGGGTTTCCTGTTGCTATCTAGAAAGGTTCCGGGCTGTGTCTGAACCCTCCCAAGAGAAGAAACTCCTTTCAAAAGCAGCCACTCCCGGCCTTGCGCGGAGACCGTGTTTGTTAGCTTGAACTTGAGGTGACACACACAGAGGTCATTTCCGGTTTGCGCTCAGGGGCAAGTCCTTCACTACGCAAAGGGTGAGACACTTGAGGAATTTGCGGACTGTCCAGTTAATCAGATAAAATCTGAGAGAATCCGAAGGGAGCTTTCTCAGAGGATTTCACAATTTTACTGCAAACAGCTGAAGAGGCTGCAGCTAATCTGCGCTTTCCTTCCCCACCCAGTTGAAGTTTGCCTTGAGCAAACACGAGCTAACCTCTCTCTCTTGTCTCTGGAAGCACAGAGGGAGTCTTCATCTGAATCCTAGGGAAGAAAAGATCTGACTCCTTCTAGCACGAACATGGATTTCAACAGGGGATGAATTGATCTATTTTCCTCTCTCTTCTGTGCCTCAATAATACACACTATGAAGCCAAACCAATCGTGGTCAACAGCATTTAATTATAAAGTAGATTCAAGCCGAGGTCCAGCTGAGCCTCGCTAGAGCTCCACGGCACACCCTGGCATTTCTTACATGTCATCACATTTAATTATATTAATCTTTGCCACAAGCAGTGGAGTGGGTACTATGAGTCTTGGTCTAGCGAATGGGTTCAAGGTCACTTAGCTAATATGTGACTCTAAATGGTACTAGTGTCTAAGCCAAGACTATGTCCTTTTCTCAGACTGATGTCCTTTGATGGCCTTCTAGAATGCTAGCTCTTTGCCTTCTGCTCTGTGGCTACTTCAGCTCCCTCTCACACCACACCACTAACCCCCTGAACTATCCAGATCATATTTACATTCCTAGTCTCCTGTCCTTCTGGTCCTGCATGCTTACCTCAGCTAGAAATTATAGGTCTTTTAAAGAATTTTTTTCTTAGTATTGTCTTTTCGCATACATATAATATATAATTTTTTTTAAAGGAATTTTCAAGATAGGGTTTCCCTGTTTAATAGCTTTGGCTGTCCTGGAACTCACTCTAGACACCAGGCTGGCCTTGAACTCACAGAGATCCCACTGCCTCTGCCTCTACTGCGATTAAAGGCGTTCACCACCACACTGGCTGCTTTTATATCTTTATTAAGTTTTTTCAAAATTGGTGTGGAGTGTGCACATGTGAGTTTGAGTGTGGGAGCTTATGTGTAAGTGTGTAGAGGCCACAGGTGTCTTTCTTTATGGTTCTTTACCTTATTACTTTGAGGCAGGGTCTCTCATGATCCTGAGGCTCACCATCTCATCTAGGCTGCCTGGCCAGCACACTCTTAAGGTCTGCCTGTCTCTATCCCACAAAGCTGTGGTTACAGGCATGTATGGGGATTTGAACTCAGGTCCTCATGCTTATACAGCAACTGCTCTTACCCACTGAGCCATCACCTCAGGTTCAGTTTAATTGTCTTACTATTGCCTTGTTGTGCCCACAAGCACATGTGTGTGCATAATAGGGGAAGAAAATATTATTTTAGCATCTGATGATCCAGGCTTAGTTGGGACTGGGGGTGGTATTAGCAAAACCACTCAGATCTAGCATGTGTTTATTCCTGTATTTGTATCCCAATTTTGGAAGAGGAATTGTGTGAGAAAGAGCAGTAACTCGATTTATGGTCACAAAGCTTGGCAACTCCTGGTTAGGTGTGGTGACACATGCGTATTCTCCCACCACTCAGGAGGCTGAGGCCAGGAAGTTCCCAAGATGGAAGATAGCCTGGACTTTATAGTAATTTCTAGGTAGAGCCTGGGTTACGTGGTGAGTTTTTGCTTCAGAAGACTCATGGAAGGGGTCTAGAGAGAGACCTCAGTGGTTAAATGGGCTTGCTGTGAAAGCATGATGACTGGAGTTCAAATCCCGGAACCGGTGTAACAAGCTGACAATATCGTGAAAATTGTGCTCTGGGGGTGGTGGAGACAGGAGGATTACTGGAGTTGGTTGGCGTTCAGCCTGGACAGGAAAACTTAAGCCTCAGGGTCATAGTGAGACTCCACCTCAAAGGAACAGAGGCAGAGTGATAGAGGAAGAGACTCAATGCCCTCTTCTGGCTTCCCAGTGTGCACATGCACAGGTTTGTGTACTTTTGCGGAGGGTGGGACATACCATACTTTTACAAACACACACATGCTCACAAATTTTCTAATGACACCAATCTGTTTATTTGTGTGTGTGCCCGTGTGCACATGCCACAGAACACAGGACCGACAAAGTGTAGGAGTGGGTTCTCTCTCTCCACCATGTGGATCTTGGGAAATGAACTCAGGTAGTGCTACAGCCTTAGTGGCAAGGATCTTCAAGCCAGCCCCAATTTAATGATTTTTAAAGTCGTTGTCCACTGAGGCACAAAACCAAAGAGATGGCCACAATTGGGGGTCCTGTCATCCCCTCTTGCAGAGACTGGGCCTGAAGCTTTGCTTTGCTTTGGATTCGGAATATTTTTATCTCAGTGTCTGTTTATCAGTCCCAGAGACGTGTGTGGTTTGTGCAACTGGAAGTTGGTTGGTATAACCGGAAATGTGAATATAACTAGTCAGCTGTTCCAAAGCAGAAGCGCCACCATATTCTCTTCTGCCCTTGTGTGGAAAATGCCTCAAAAATACATGTTAATATATATTTTTGTTAGCACATATATGTTAATATAATATATAAATATATGAGTGTGTATGTATGTGTATACGTGTATATATGTATATATTTATGTGATTTTTTCTCTCCTTATGTTTGATTTCTTTGAAAACTTGCTGCTGCATTTTACACAGTGTTCTGAAACCATCTTCTGTTTTTTCTTTTATTGAAAATATTTTTTCCCACATAATATATCCTGATTACAGTTTCTACTCCCCCCAGTATTCCCAGTCCTTCCCTTCCTTCCCTCCCACCCACATCCACTTCCTTTCTCTTTCTCATTAGAAAACAACAAGCTTCTAAAGGATAATAATAAAATAAAATATATTATAATAAGACAAAACAAAAACTAACACAACATAATAGGACAACAAAAAGCAGAAGGAAAAGAACCCAAGGGAAGGTACAAGAAGAAACAGATCCACTTGTTCCCACACTCAAGAATCCCATAAAAACACTGGACTAGAAGCCATTGTATATATGCAAAGGACCTGCAGGGTAAAAAGAGAGAAGAAAAAAGATGCATACATAAAATAAAATAAAAGTAAAGGAAAACCCCTGACACAACACTGTAAGACAAGGAACCATCAAAGATGCTGTTGCGTTCATTTTCTGTTGGCCAACTACTTTTGGCATGTGGCCTACCTTTACAAGTAGTTTCCCCAGTGAGACTCTCTTGGAGGAAACTAGATTTTTCACTTGAAAGTGGTTATCAGTTAGAATCGTTTCTGGTTTAGGAATGGGGGCTTGTGTCTACTTCGTTCAGCTCTAGAGCCCCATCTGGTGTAGACCTGAGCAGGTCCTGTGCAGGCTGCCGTAGTCTCTGTGATTTCGCATGTGCATTGGTTATGTAGACCTACAGGGCCTTGCTTCCTTGGTGTCCCGTGTCCCTTCTGGCTCTTACAGTCTTTTTGCCTCCTTTTCCCAGGGGTCCCTAAGTCCTGAAGGAAGCGATTTGATAGAGACAGTCCATTTAGGGGTGTGTTTCAAGGTCTCTCATCCTCTCCATGATGTCTGGCTGTGGGTCTCTGTATTTGTTCCCATTTGCTGTAGGAGGATGCTTCTTTGATGATGGGCGAGTAAGACGCTGATCTATGAGTGTAGCATAATGTTGCCTCTGTTTTTTAACAATTAGACTTTATTATACAACCCAGCTATCCTACACAAGTGGGAAAAAAGGTTAAAGGGAAATAAGGGTAAACCTTCTGGTATCTGTTCCACAGGATGGATCTCTAGGTGTCTCTGGCATGAACACTGGTCATCTCCCCAATCCACGTGCACTCCGAACCTGCAGCCTTCTCCCATCCTCTCTGCTTGCTGTCTCTCTCTAGCCTACAAAGGCCAGTCTCCTCCCAGGATCCCTCCTTCCATCAATGTTCGATTAAAACCCAACCTCCTGGCTGAAGTCTCCGGTACATTTCCTGAATTCCAGACCCAGTACGGTTCCTCCCAATTTTTAACAATGTTTATTTTAGTGAGGTACTAGTGGTGTTTCCAAGCAGCGGAGCCCGAGGCAAGACCTCCTAAACTGCCTTCACCTGGGATATTGTTTATAATCCTTGCACAGCATAATGTCATTAGGCGTCATTTTACTGTTTCATTTTTGTTTGTTTGTTTAAAAAGAGTAATGTTCGGTTTTACCCTAGGACCCTGGGCTATCTAGTTTCAGGTTCCTGGTCATCCAAGCAGTGTCAGGTACGGGTTCCGTCTCATGGAGAGAGTCTTAAATCAAATCAGATATTAGTTGGTTACTTCCATAAGATTTGTGTCACCATCGCTCTGGTGTCTTTGACAGGCAGGACACTGTAGATCAAAAGGTTTGCAGCTGCTTGGAGTTTCCCTTTCTCCTCTGTTAGTATTTGGAGTGTCTTCCTGTACCAAAGATGTTAGAGTAAAGGTGTGGAAGCTCTATGTGGGCACAAGCTCAATTTCTCCTCGTTCAGTGAGTTGCGTAGGTGTTGACTTCAGCAATTTTTTAGGAGCACTTACGGATGCTATCATATCATCTGCACATAAAGATACTTAGACGTCTTTGTTTCCAGTCTGTGTCCCCTTGATCTCCTTTAGTTGTCTTATCGCTCTAGCTAAGACTTCAAGTACTATATTGAATACATATGAAAAGAGTGTGCAACCTTGTCTTATTTGTTGATTTCATGTTTTTTTTCCCTATGCTCACTATAGGGGGATAGGACACAGAGACCTGTTGCATTTATAATAAGCTTTAAAGAACTATAACTGGGCAGATATTGATCTATTTTTAACCTGTCTAAGACAGTCTAGGTACTTCCCAGCCAGTCTTGCTCTGGTTGCTCCTGCTCCACCTTTGTCCCCATGATGACTCCTCATGGTGACCTCCTCCTTATTGCATGACACCCTCCTTCTTCTCCTTCTCTCTCTGTCTCTCTGTCTGTGTCCCTCTCTGTCTTTTTCTCTGTGTCTCTGTCTGTCTGCCTGCCTCTCTGTCTGTCTCTCAGCCTGGGAACCCCAGACTCAGAATGGAAGTCCCGCTGACTGTCTCCTCTGCCTGGTTATAGGCTCTTCAGCTTCTTTATTAACCTGTCAGAGATAATTGGGGAGCGGCTTTAACACAAAATCGAGACAGGAGAGCCCTCAATAGCAAGGACAATACCAACAATACCAGAATCTGTTAGCATTTAGCTCACTGCCAGCTCAGCAATTAACCACCTTATACAATGTGGATGAAGGTCAGCTCTACGCTTGCTTCAGATTTTTGGTAGAATTGT
Source organism: Acomys minous (assembly GCF_964271855.1). NCBI lineage: Eukaryota > Metazoa > Chordata > Mammalia > Rodentia > Muridae > Acomys > Acomys minous. Next base: position 64,965,274 of record NC_140495.1, on the reverse strand, counting down.
TTTGAGTTTCTTCCCATTTACATTGATGTTGGTTATGGTCTTTCTGTAAACTGCCTTTGTTATGCTGAGGTATATCCCCTGTATCCCTAATCACTCCAGGACTTTTATCATAAAGGAATGTTGGATTTTGTCAAAGGTCTTTTCTGTACCCTATGAGATGATTATGAGGATTTTTTTTATCTTTCAGTTTGCTTAAATCGTGAATTACATTTACTGATTTTCATATGTTGAACCATGCCTGCATATCTGGGACGAAGCCTCCTTGAGCATGGTGGGTGATGTATTCTTGGGTTTAGTTTGAGGTACTTTATTGAGAATTTTTGTATCAATGCTCATAAGGGAAATTGGTCTGAAATTCTCTTTCTTTGTTGAGACTTTATGTGGTTTAGGTATCAAGGTAGCTGTGGTCTCATAAAAAAGTTGGGCAATGTTCTTTCTTTTCTTTCTTTTTTATATTTTGTGAAATAATTTGAGGAGTATTGGCATTAACTCTTCTTTGAAAATCTGGTAGAATTCTGCACTAGATCCATCTGGCCCTGGGCTGGTTTTGGTTGGGAGACTTTTAATGATGGCTTCTATTTTACTAGGGTATATAGATCTGTTTAATTTGCTTATTTGATTTTGATTTAACTCTAATAAGTGGTATGTTTAGAGAAATTTATCCTTTTTATTTTTTTCTTTTCCTTTTTTAGATTTTCAAATTTGCTGGATTATAGGTTTTTAAAGTGTAGTTTTATGATTCTCTGGACTTCCTCCATGTCTGTTGTTATATCCTTATTTTCATTTCTAATTTTGTTAATTTGGATATTCTCTCTTAGTTTGGATAAGGGTTTGTCAGTCTTACTGATTTTTCTCAAAGGTCCAACCCTTCATTCAAATGATTCTTTTTTTTTTTTTTCTGTCTTCTACTTTTGGGTCTGATTTGTTCTAGAGCTTTCAGGCTTCTAGATACGCTGTTAAGTTGCTAGTATGAGATCTCTCAATGTGTGTGTGTGTGTGTGTGTGTGTGTGTGTGTCTAAGGTACTTAGTGCTTTGAACTTACCTCTTAGAACTACCTTCATTGTATCCCAACATAAGTTTGGGTATGTTGTATATTCATTTTCATTCAGTTCTAGAAAGTCTTTAATTTCTTTTTAAAATTTCAGTCTTGACCCATTTTTGCTTCCATAGTGAGTTGTTCGGTTTCTCAGTCTTTGCAAGTTTTCTTAAAATCTAGCTTTAACCTGTGGTGGCCCAATAGCCACATTTCATACATTCAGATATAAGTATATATGTAAAAATTAAAAATAAATAAATAAGCTGTGACTACAAATTCAATGCTATATAATGGCACACATGCTTCCAAGTTTGGGGCAAATGACAGTTAGTTTGTCTACTTGACACCACACAGAGGCCCCTGGGAAGTGAGTCTCGGGCAAAGATCATCCAGGCTAGGCTGGCTTCTGCATAAGGCGGTGAGGGTTTGCATTAGTTGGGTTAGCTGAGGTAGGAAGACCTATCCTGGTCATGGATGGCACCACCTCATGGTCTGGGCCCTGGACTGAGTGAAGAGGGGAGAACAAGCCTAGGCCTGGCATGCATGCACTTATCCACAGCTCTCCGCTCTTGACTGTGATGCTGCCAGCTGTGTCACATTCCCGTAGCCGTGACTGCCCAGCAGTGACGGGGATAACCCAGAACCATGAGCCAACTAACCTCCCTTTCTCTTAAGTTGCTTTTTATTGCAGCGACAGGAAACCAAGTGGAACAACACTGAGATGAACCAAAACACCACACACGGAGATGAGCAGATACGTAGACGTGAGCTGAAGTGAGCACAGTAAAAGCTGCCACAGCAGGGTGCAGAAGTCAAGACCTACGCTCTGTGCATCTTCAATGTAGATTTGGATATTTTTATAATATGTTGGAAGGAAGACAAAATAGGGATGGGACAAGCAACACCTTAAGCCAGGAAGGGTTCTGCACATTGGCTCCCGGGGTCCACAGTGCTCAGCTTCAGCATTTTATGCAGAGCTCCTGGGTCCTCTCCCAAGGCTATAAGAAGCACTGTGACCACGTCCCCTGGATGGGGAGACCTGGTGGCACTCAGAGGAAGGATAGCAGGCTATCAAGAAGAGACTTGATACCCTATGAGCATATACAGGGGGAGGAGGTCCCCGTTAGTCACAGTCATAGGGGAGGGGGGAAGGGGAAAGGGGGAGGGAAGGTGGAATGGGAGGATACAAGGGATGGGATAACAATTGAGATGTGATATGAATAAATTAATAAAATATATTAAAAAATAAAAAATAAAGATTATAAAAAGAAGCATTGTATCTGCATAAAGAGAAAACAGGTGTTGATGTGAAAACACAGCTCTCACCTCAAAGCAGGTAGCAATTAGTTTATTCTGGAGCCAGCTATGAATCTCCATGGCCTAGCAACACAGATTTAGGTTACCCTGCAATCCACATCCCAACGCGATGAGATTTGATAATGTTTTTATGGGAACAGAACAAAGAAGTCATAAATCAAGATGCTTTTCAAATACAGTGGTGGCCACAGCAGGTGGGCAGATGATAGCAGAGCAGGAATAACTTGGCTCCAGGCTCAGATGCTATCTGACAGCTCTTTGGTTGGCTGGAAGCTAAGAGTTTGTGCATTCCACAGACTTTAACCCAATGGCACACACAAAGGCAACAAAGGCTGTTGACTACCCTAAAGATGCCCCCAAGATAATTCAGCTCTGGACTTGCAACATTCTAACCCCTCTTTGTCATCGAAGTTCTAGCCAGTTCTGTCACCCTTGCCAGTGCTCAGAGGAAGGCGAGGTTCTCGGGCACTTCCTTCACAGAGGTCTAAGGTGGAAAAATAGCAATCAAAAAGATGTGTGAGAATGAGAAGTAGAGGCATGCTGTCCCCAGGCACGTAGGGAACACCACCCATCCAGGGGCTGCAGAGAAGCGAGCACAGGACTCTGACCTGCAGCTATTAGACCTCATGTGAAATCATGAGGTTGTGGCTATCCTGAGCCCTGGACCCCTTGGCAAAGGGACCACTTGGCAACCATGTCCTTGAAAAGTGTTTATGATGCTAACTCTGGTTTTTGTATAATAATTATTCTCTTGGGTGAAGTGATAAAGAATTTGGTACAAATTTTAAAAATATCGCTCTCTCCAAATTAAGAGTTTTTAATAATTTGCATACAGGGCTACTTCATGGCATGTGTGCTTGGTATGATTATCAGAGCTTTGAAGAAAGGAAGGAAGGAAGGAAGGAAGGAGGGAGGGAGGAAGGGAGGAGAACGAGGAGGGAAAGAGGTGTGAAAGAGGAAGGGAGGGAGGGAGGAGGAATGGAAGAAGAGAGGAAGTCAGTTACGGGCTAAAGGCAGTTTTCAGGTTTATACACACACAGATGTTTACAGATGTAGCCTGGCAGTCTAAGGACACTTGAAGACCTTCTCCTCTTGGCCATGGGCTGCTGAAGATGTGCAGGAGGTCTGTAGCAGGAAGCCAGAATTCAGTAGTCACAGCTTGAAGACTGAGTGAAGGATCACATTGTGGCATTAGCCCTTGAATGTCAGTTGGCAACTGTGTTGCTTGTCTTCTTCTTTTGTTTGTACAAATGAAAATATTTTCTGGGTTTATATGTATATATATATATATACACACAACGAAAACTAGTTTAACCAGGAAATAGTGACCATTAAGGACATTCACAAAATGTATGATTTGAGTAGGGGAAAGAGACAAGTGCAAACTACAGGAATCCTGGCTGGACATGTGCCTAAGCCAAGGTCACTGCTAGGTTCTGTCAGGACCCGGGGCAGACAACAAACAGCCTTCGTCATATGATTGGATGTGGGGATAGACACATGTCTGGGTTAGAAACCGCAGAACACATGGATGTGTACCCCAGGTCAGATTTTGTGTGACAGGATCCTGCTGATGTACCCTGTACAGGGATCAGGACTCTTCTAGCACAGCTAGGTCTTTATAGCCTCTGGATGGATGCATTGCAAAAAATGCTGCTTCCTGGGGTGAGCCAGTGGGGGGGGGGGAGAGGGCTCCTCCTTATAGTGTCTTTGTCAAGTGGACACAATATAGCCTTAAATGGTGATGAATTTAACTACTTGTGTGTGTGTGTGTATGTGTGTGTGTGTGTGTGTGTGTGTGTGTGTGTGTCACTGCTCACCAATGAGGATGTCAAGCCTTAGAAGCCTGAGCTACCTTATTGAAGACTACTTCCTAAATGGGCTTCTCTTAGGAGACATCCCATTTCCACATTGGTCATCACACATGACATGCAAAGTACTCTGAGAGGTACCGGGCTCGGAACTGCACGGATGCCTAGGTGTTATTCATCTGGTTTTGGAGATGGTGTGGCATGCCCTGTGCTGCTCAAGCTGCTGCAGGAATAAGGGGGACTCTCAGGGAAGGGTCCTTCTATGGTAGAGAGGAGGTTCTGCCCTGGAAACACCTTTCCAGGTTTGAGCTGTGCAAAGAGTGGGCAGGGCTTAGAAACCCAGCAAGGGCCAGTGTGGGTAAAGGTATAGAGGGAGGCTCTACCTTAGTGTTCCCATAGTCACCTGTTCCCTATTAACCACAGGCCCTCGGGGATTTTGTAGACCCTTTACCATCGACACCACCGCCACCAGCTGGAAGCACCTGTCCCATGGTCAATGTGTATGTATCCAAGATTTGCTTTTCTGAAGTCCTATAAGATAATGTGGGCGGTGTCATGTACATTGCAGACAAATAACTTAATAAAGGATTTCTGGCCTATTGTCATAAAGAATTTCTAAACTGGAATTACAGTAGAGCAGAAAGAGCTCAAATTTGATGTTTGCTGGGTACCCCCTGGTGGTGGTTTGAATAGGAACAGCCCCCATAGACTCATGTGTTTGAATGCTTGGCCCACAGGGAGTGGCACTATTAGGAGGTGAGGCCTTGTTGGCTTGGTGGTCTCTTATATACTCAAGTTATGCCCAAGGTAGAGCACAGTCCCCTTCTGCTGCCTGTGGATCAAGGTGTAGAACTCTCAGCTCCTTCTCCGGCACCATGTCTGCCTGCACGCTGCCATGCTTCCCGTCATGATGATAATGGATTAAACCTCTGAAACTGTAAGTCAGCCCCAGTTAAATGTTTTTCTTTATAAGAGCTGCCATAGCCGGGCGTGGTGGTGCACACTTTTAAACCCAGCACTCGGGAGGCAGAGGCAGGTGGATCTCTGTGAGATCAAGGCCAGCCTGGCCTACAAAGTGAGTCTAGGACAGCCAAGGCTACACAGAGAAGTCATGTCTCAAAGTCCCCCGACCCTCCCCCGAAAAAGAGTTGCCATAGTGAAGGTGTCTCTTCACAGCAATGGAAACCGTAACTAAGACATCCCCAACTTAGTAGCTTCATTTATCTATCTATCTATCTATCTATCTATCTATCTATCATCTATCATCTTTTATTTTTGTGTACAGGCTCCCACCGTGCATGTGTAGATAACAAAGGGCAGATTTGTGGAGTCAGCTCCCATTTTTCACCTTTACGTGTGTTCCAAAGCTCATACCTAGGTCCTCAGAAGTGAGGCAAGTGCTCTGCCCACTGATATATCCTGCCAACCCCTTAGCCACTTTAAATAGCAACAAATTATAACCTCATTTGGAGCCTGAGGATCAGGAATTCGGGTGTCCCTTTGCTGGGGGGTCTGGCTCCAGTTCTCTCAAAAGGTAGCAAACAAACACTGGTCAAGGCTGTGTCACTTGCATGGGGACTCTTCTCATCATGGGCATATGTTTTCCAAATGGCGCATCTCTGTGTAGGTGAGCATCCCTAAGGCATGGCAGTTGGTCGCCATTGAGATGACTTACAAAAAAGCAGGAAATGAGTACTTTGGTGCCTTAGTTTCTGACAAACCACCATCCCTGCTGCATTTTATCTACCACTCTGAGCATCCTTGATTCAATATAGAAGAGGATTATGCAAACAAATACCAGAGGATGTGCACCATGGGGGACTAAGGCCAAGGCCACCTTTGAGTTCATGTTCTGGGAAGACAAGCTTTCAAAACACAAACTGGGCACATGCCTGTATTCTCAACACTCAGAAGACTGGTTCAGGCCAGTCTCAGTTATGCAAGTCAGTTAAGGTCATTCTAGGCTACATGATACCCTGTCTGACAACAACAAAATATATACGCACACCAGAGATGGTGTAGTGAACTGACACCCCCAAAACATTTTACCCTTAACATAACTAAAAATATTGAATAAAACATTTTAAGGATTTATTCTGATGTTTAAGCTTTATGTCTGGGTGTATTTGTCAGAGTGTATGCCACATGCATGCAATATCCACAGAAGACAGAAGAGGGCGTCAGAACCTTAGAACCGGAGTTACCGACAGGCTGTCACCATGTGGGTGCTGAGAACCAAACCCTGAATCTTTGCAAGAGCAATATTAGGTCTTAATTGCTGAGCCGTCTCTCTAGCCCTAAAAGCTAAAGTAAAATAAAATAAAATAAACACACACACATATATATTTAAATCTTTTAAAACTGTGTCCTAGCTGAGTGATGGTAGTGTATGCTTTTACTCCCAGCACTGGGGAGGCTGAGACAAGTGGGTCTCTGTGAGTTCAAGGCCATCCTGGTCTATAGAGTGAGTTCCAGGACATGTAAGACTACACAAAGAAACCCGAGAGAGAGAGAGAGAGAGAGAGAGAGAGAGAGAGAGAGAGAGAGAGAGAGAGAGAGAGAGGGAGAGAGGGAGAATATCATTATATTACCAGGAAAGTAAGAGGTGAAACAAACACAGGGCAAATGTGGGTTGGTAGACATAAGTGGGTGTGTATGCTAGAGGTTCCTCTAGGCAAATCCCTGTACCCTCAAGTGACAGGGAAGATTGGTCAGTTTCCTCAGATGGCTACAAACAAGGCTCCACAGCGTAGCAGACAGGAGACAAGGTCTGGAGGATGTAGGAGTCAGAGCAGGAAGCTGTAAATGACCTCCCACCCCCCATGGATAGCCCTCAGTGATAGTTGACACCATGACGTTCTTAACTCCCTTTCTTCCTGCAAGGAGAGAAAACCTTTCCTGTTTCCACCCTGGCTCTGTTGGCCTGGGAAAAGTCAGGACTTAGAGCCAGAGGCTGGACTTAAGTGGCTCGCAGCCACATTCACATGCTCAGCATGACTTAGAAAAACCAAGCTGATAGTTTGTTTTAAAATGTGACCCAGCCTGGAGAGTGCTCTCAAACGGAAGCCCTAGTGAAGGGACCTCAGTTCACACAGCTGCCAGAGACTCCCAGGCAGACATTTGCTTTGAACTAGAGCTGGCAATGAATGAACATACGAGAGAATCACAGCACATAGTGAGAAAGGGTCAGACAGCAGAGGGCCAATGGAGGTTGACAAGCCTTTCAGACAATGGGTGACTGATTATGAAATAAACCTAAGCATTACATTTTTATTGAATTTATATGATTTCTTTTCTTTTCTTTTCTTTTTTCAAGACAGGGTTTCTCTGCATAGTCCTGGCTGTCCTGGACTCGTTTTTGTAGACCAGGGTGACCTCAAACTCACAGAGATCCCCCTGCCTCTGCCTCCCGAGTGCTGGGATTAAAGGCGTGCACCACCACCGCCTGGCTATATGATTTATTTTTTTCTTATTACTTTTATGTGTGTGCCATGGTGCTCTTAGAGAGATCAGAAGACAACTCCAGGGAGTTCCATGCCATGTAGGACTTGAGGATCAAGCTCAGGTCATCAGGAGTTGGCAGCAAGCACCTTAGCCAGCTACACCATACCACTGGCCCAAAGTTAAACATTTTTCATATGCTGAACATGGAGAAGGCAGTATTAGCCGAGTGACTAAAGAATGAGAGAAATGAAAGGCCTATGTGATAACCAGATAGAACCCTTCAAAGTAAAAGTAAAAACATTACATTGAAACCCTTTTGCCTAAGACACATATCCAGGCTGATTTTAAATTGTGGACCCTTCTGCCTCAGTCTCCTGCAAGCCATGATGACAGGCATACGCCGGCATGTTTAGCTAAAAATTATACGTACTCTTTTAACAAAATTTGATATTTATATTTTGATTTTGATTGCGCAATCATGTGTAGGGGTATGTGTGCTTGGAGGAGTGTGCACATGCCACAGCATGTGTGTGAAGGTCAGAGGACAGCTCGCAGGCGTCACTTCTCTCTTCCACTAACCGTGTCGGTCCTATGGTCAATTTTTTTTTTTTACCTGCCTGGTCATCTTACCATATGACGTCTTTGCTTTTGCCCCTTGGCTTAGAAAGCATAAAGCGTTTATGATCTGGCTCTTTGTTCTTTAAAAAAAAAAAAAGGCAACATTTGTTGCAGAATACCTGCATGGAAGCCCCCAGTGAGCCCGGCTTGAACTACAGGAAAGAGCCACACATCAACCCACCCATGTGCAGCAGGAGGAACTGAGCAAAGGAGGCTGGGCAGGAGGAGGCTTGACTACCTGCAGTCTTGGGCTTGGTAAAAGAAAGGGGCCCATTATGCACTGAGTATGTATAGTTAACTGGGTACCTGAAATGGCCCAAATTTGCTTCTGAGCGCTGAGTGTTTAATGAATGAGGATGAGGAGCCTGGGGAGGAAGATTGGTTCCAGCACGTAGTTACTATTCAGTTGTGAATGGAGTTCTGCAAACAGAGAAAATTAAGAGGAACAGAGAAAGGAGAATTCCTTTTGAATAATAGCTCTTTGCAGCATGTACCCAGGTGCTCTGATCCCTAAACACATCAAAGCTGCTTTGTCACCCTGTCTGTGCAGAGTGGGCTCCCAGCACGCTGTTGAGCACCAAGTGCTAACACGCTCCCTCCCTTGAGAGCAGCAGGGGAGGGCTGAAGGTGGTGGCATTGAGCTGCAGTGATTGCTTCAGGCTGGTAACAGCAGGGCAAGCCAATTAGGGGAGTGATTTAGAGAAAGGAAGGCAGGAGGCACACCGAGCCTCAGGGCTCTTGTTTGGAAAATGGAAGACACACCTGGCTTTTTCCACTCTCCATGAAGTGTGTGTGCAGCCCTTCCCCTGCTCTCCTGAATGAGTCAGCAAGGACTGGGTTGTAAAGTAAGGGGCTGGGTGATCGGCAACCGCCTTCTGAGCCTCTATTCGATGCTTGTCTTTACACACTGACCTGGCCCTCATCTTATCCCCAGAGGGCAGATATTGGCCCCTTGTTTTGCAAACAGGGAAACTGAGGCCCAGAGAGACCTAGACTACACAGGGAGATGTCACTCCAAAGCCCTATTCTTTCCTCCTCTCCATGTACAGCCAACCAAGAACCAGATGCGTGGGAGGGTGGGGCTCAGGCCAAAACTCCCCTGCTAAGAAAGGGAAGGACTCATGACTTCCCTTGTCCCCACCATTCCTTCTTGAGAATTTATAGGCAGTTAACAGTTGCCGGTGTGTGAGTGTGTTGGGGGTGGTGGTAGTGTAGATCAGCTCATGAGGCCCAGACCTTCCTAAGAATCTAAGGCAGGAAATAATAGCTGGTGGAGGGAAAACACACCATCTTTAGTTGTGTGACCACTGCTAAGTGGCCCGAGCCCCTATTAAAAAAAAAAAAACCAACCTCTCACCCCTGCCAAGTTGCTTCTGAAGGAACCCTAAATTAAACTCACTGGGTAGCACACCCGGGGGTGGAAAGACAGGGGGCTAGGTGAGAAGAAAGGAGAGGACCGGCAGTGGGGGGGGGGGGACAAGAAAGGGTATCGGTAGGTGAGTATGGTCAATCTATATGGGATACATGTATGAAAATGCCATGATAAGCTCATTAGTATGTGTAATTGATCAATGCTTTCACAGAGACAGAACAGGAGGAAAAGCTGAGATGAACTTGGAATCACAAATGGGTATGTACAGTAACAATAGCATACTTCTTCTCTCTCGGAAAATTATTACATAGATAGTCTCACGCTGGCAGCAGGGACCTGAGGTTTTCCTATTGGGCTAGATGAATTGAGTAGTTACTCAGGGAAAGCCGGGAGAGTCTAGCCTGAGGTCAGAGAGCGCGAGCACTGCCTAGAACAGAAGGAAGGTTCCGAGGAGCTTAGAGGGTGGATGGGGGTGGCTTATCGATGAGAAGGGCAGGCTGGAGGCCGGTGTATGGAGACAGGTTTCATTCCTGGACCTCATGACTACCTTGTGTAATAAACATGTCAGGGCTTGTTTCAAAGCCCAGTGTAGGAAGCAGCTACATGTCAGGGCTTGTTTCAAAGCCCAGCGTAGAAAATAGCTGACAGCCCAAAAAGCTGACGTCTGACCAGATGTGTGAGTGATAGATAAAACCTTAGTAGTAAGTTCTGACCTAGGAGCAGCCAGGACTGCAAGTTGGTGATAAGAGTGCCGCAGAAAGCTAGATGTGTGAATTAGAGAGGGTAAGGTTAAAGTAAGTATAAAAACCCTGAGAAGAAGCAGCCAGCTCTCTTAGCTCTTAGCTCTTCTCTCGCTCTTCGCTCTCTTCACTCTCTTCGCTCGCTAGCTCTCTCTCTCTCTCTCGCTGTCACCATGATTACCTAAAATGCTACCAGCCGATGGGCGCTCTCCCAGGACAGAGCAGACAGACATGCTGTCAGAAAACAACCCGAGAACTGAATCAAGTCGCAGCAGCGAACCTGTTCGACAGAACTTCGCGATATCAGGTCGTATACCCTAATGGCATAAACTCCCAGAACATTGATATTATAAGATGCTAAATGCTACTCCTATTAGAATTAAGATAGTTTTAAGAGTGTAATGAAATGGTATTGGTGGCTTGGCCTTGGAGCCTTAGCCGCTGCCTATTGTTGTAGTTGCCTTTGTATTGCTAATAAACCTCTCTTGCTAAATCGTACCACTTGCTCTTGGCCTGACTCTTTTGTTCCGGATTCTGAGTGTAAACTCTCTGCTCTCGACAGCTGGCGTAGTCGGCAGGATCTGGAACAAGGCTGGGGAGAGGATTAGTTTATGCTAACTTTCCCCAATTTTCAAAAGGCTTGCATGTAATCTGGCTGAAAACTTATATCGAGTTACCAGGTGATTACCGGACTCCTCGATGATAGGAGCGGGGAAAGCCTGGGTCCGAAAACACCACCCTCCCTAAGGGTGCGGAAGTAGGACGAACTCAATGCCCGATGCCAACTTAAGAGCTGGTTAATGGCACAGAGGAAAGAAACTCAATATAAGGCAACTAAAATTCAAACAAATGCTGAAATTTTTCAGTAAACGAATTGAAAGATTGGCCGATCTAAAATTTGAAAAATTAATCAAGAGCACTCAAACAAGTAACCTTCAGTGGTACCTTAGGAAAAGAGAGATTAAACTGCTATACTGGTTGGCAAATAAGCTGTGGAAATGAAGTCTTTAATTAAGAAAATGAGAGGTTTACATCTAAATCCAGCCACAGGAAGCCCCCCAGAAACTGCAGAAGAATAGAAATGGTTGGGAACAGCCCAGGCAGTTAAAAATAGAATTGGCATGAAACCTACTGATGTAAGAATAGATCTTATTGACCCATCAGTAGTGCAACCGCTGGTGAACAGGCGCCTAAGAATGAAGTACCAGCAATTTTGGTGAAAACTATACAGGATATAGACAAGGACCGAATTATGGGCAAAAGGCTAGCCATGAATATAGTGAGGAAACAGAAGAACCTGGCCAGTTCATCTGAACCCTCATACTCTTTCCCGGTAGTAACCACGAATAAAAGGACTCCAATCAGGAACATTGCCAGTCGTCTGAATCCCCTCAGCGATGGCAGACAGCCCCACTATACCCCGGGAACAGAGGTCAAAGAGTCCAGACCATACTCCCCACAGGAGATGGCAGATATAAGACGGGAATATGCCCAAAATGGTCAGAAAGATGCACAATACATGGTCAGATTGTGGGAAAAAGGGGCTGACACAATCATTCTAACAGAACAGGAGATGGGACGAATTAGGGGAATCATAGAGAACCCGTCTATCTATGAAGCATTGGAACATGTGTTGGACACTGCTAAAGGTGACACACACCCACTCCTGGATTGGATAACTGCAGCCTGGCGCTTAGCTTTCCCCACCCTAGATCTAACACAATTTGAAACAGCAGGTAGATGGACAACTTATGCAGAGGCAATTAACATTTGTAGAAAACTGGGTATTCTATGGTTCATATATAATGAGGCTAACACACCCCAGGCAGCACCATTTTTGCCATCCTTCAAGCGAATTATAGTTAAAGGAGCTCCACAACATCTAAAAATGAGCTTGACAGGAAGCATTCAGGGCTGCCAAACAGTGGCAGAAGCTATTAATTTCTTTAAAGGCTTCAGAGAATTAGAACAAGAACGAGTGGTATCTTTCCAAGCGAAAGTCAAACCTAGAGAGCAGTGATAAGACCTTTCCTGAGGACAAGACCTTTTTTAGGCTACGGAGGCCGCAGGGCTCCTCACCCACAAGCACAAGTCAGACAATGGCAACGGAACCAGAATGGCAGGACCTAGATAGACTCCAGACCATTTGTTAACTTCCCAATAGATATAAATGGAAAATTACAACCAGTAAGGTGGCTACTGGATACAGGAAGTCAAATTAGTATTATAAACTGTCACCCAAACCAAAACAAAGGATTTAAAAATATACAGGTACAAGGAGTAAATTCAACTAAAACAGTACCAGTTATTAAGGTAACAGTAGACTTATTTGGTAAAAAATATGAGTTAGATATGGCTAGCTTTACTGCACCCTCAAGTGTTTTAGGAATAGATCATATTAAGATGCTTTTTCCAAAATTTTTGCAAATCAAAAATATTAAAAAATTCTTCACTAATTTAGCAGAAGTAAAAATAGAACCCGTAAGGTTACCAGAAATTAAGCCCTCCTTCACCCCACAATATCCTATAAAAGGGGGAATAGAGGACATTACAAACACCTTAAAGGAACTGCTTAAAGAAGGCATAGTAACACCTACTCAAAGTTTTAATTATAATTCACCCGTTTGGCCAGTATTAAAGCCAAATGGCAAATGGAGATTTACAGTAGATTATAGGAAAATTAATGAATTAAGTCCTAAAATGCCAGGAACCTTACCTGACATTGAGGATATATTTTTAAGAATAAGACAAGCAGCACCAAAGTGGATGGCAACTATAGATCTCTCAGATATGTTCTTTGGAATACCATTGCATCCAGCATCACAAGAAATAACAACTTTTACCTGGCAGTCAAAGCAATATAAATTTCTCAGACTGTCTCAAGGCTATTTAAACAGTCCAATTATAGCCCACACCACCCTAATGAAAACCCTGGAGGACTTTGATAGTCAGGGGGTGGAGTTAGTATCTTATATTGATGATTTGATGATTTATGGACAGGACAAAGACAAAATTCAGGACACAGTAAAAAATTTAATACAACATTTAAGAAATAAAGGATGGACTATTAATCAAACCAAGGTTCAAGGACCTAGCAAACAAGTAAAATTTCTAGGAGTACATTGGTCCACAGAAGGACCTAAAATACCAGAAGAAGTTATTAGTAAACTAGATACACTGGAACAGCCTAAAGATAAGCAGCAGGTGGAACACCTGATAGGACTGTTTGGCTACTGGCGACAACACATTCCTTATCAGCAACTCCTACTGCAGCCTCTTTACAAAATTATCAAAAAAGCTCAAGACTTTGAATGGTCAGAAACACAGGAACGGGCGGTCAGAACCATGATTGACCTAATCAGACAGTATCAATCCCTTGGCTATATTAATAAGGAAGATACAGTAATAATAGAAGTATTGTATACAAAGGGATATGGTAATTGGAATATCTTCGCAAAAAGGAAGTAGATTAACACCAATTGGCTTTTACTGCAAAAAGTTCCCATGGTCAGAAAATAAATACTCTCTATTTGAGAGGACCATCTGGGCTACATATGAGGCATGCAGAACTGCCCACTCACTAATAAAGAATAACCCAACTGTGATCCGAACAGAAATGCCCATTATAGACTGGATTAAAGCACCAGGAGAAGCCTGGGCAGGACAACCCATGGAAGGCAAAGTACTTCACTGGAAGTGGTACCTGTCAGACTTTCTCAAACATAATAAAGTATCAACCCAGGGACGTATATCCCAAACCTCAGAAGAAGTTCTGAGATCAGGAAATACTGAAAACCCAACCTGGTTGATACCACCCAGTCTTATACCTAAGGGCACTGAACCTGGCCCAGATCAGACCATTGGTCTGTGGGGCACTAAGGAGTTCAGCAAGAATATACCAAATGCATGGTTTACGGATGGGTCATCAACAACTACTAATAATATAGTGAAGTGGAAAGCTGCAGCCTATAGGCCAGAAGATGGTAAGGTCATAACTGACCAAGGAACTGGAAAGTCAGCGCAACACGCAGAAGTAATTAGCAGCTAGACAAACAAAGCAGGAAAATAGGATATGTTCCCCACTATATGGATGGTGGGAATGGTTTAAAGAAATGGTAATGGTAGCAGGCATTGCTATTGTTGTCATTATTCTTGCAAAATTTGCTTTATCATGCAGAAATAGAAGAAAATATGCCAAACTTCAGAAAAGGACCCAGTGGAAGACGGTGTGACCCATTACAGCGCAACGGACCCCACATTTTCATCTCACACTTCTACCACAGGCATTTTGACCAAATCAATGATACCCCAAATAGCTTACAATCATGGGCAATTAGAACCCTGATAGCACCAATGATGGATGAAATGTTATTAGAATTTGCAGCTTTTAAAACATGGTATGAAATGAATAGAAGATATAGAATTTTAAAACGTTTGCATATTAAAGCTAATTTAAGGAAACCATTTACTTTAATTACTAGAAGTTTGCGCCATTATGACTTTGTAAACCCCAGCCCTGCGAGGCAACTGTTTAACCATCAATAGCCAACAATTGATGGCTAACCAGGATGACACCTTTCATGTTGACATCATTTCAGGTGTCAGGGGGTGGAATGTAATAAACATGTCAGGGCTTGTTTCAAAGCCCAGTGTAGGAAGCAGCTACATGTCAGGGCTTGTTTCAAAGCCCAGCGTAGAAAATAGCTGACAGCCCAAAAAGCTGACGTCTGACCAGATGTGTGAGTGATAGATAAAACCTTAGTAGTAAGTTCTGACCTAGGAGCAGCCAGGACTGCAAGTTGGTGATAAGAGTGCCGCAGAAAGCTAGATGTGTGAATTAGAGAGGGTAAGGTTAAAGTAAGTATAAAAACCCTGAGAAGAAGCAGCCAGCTCTCTTAGCTCTTAGCTCTTCTCTCGCTCTTCGCTCTCTTCACTCTCTTCGCTCGCTAGCTCTCTCTCTCTCTCTCGCTGTCACCATGATTACCTAAAATGCTACCAGCCGATGGGCGCTCTCCCAGGACAGAGCAGACAGACATGCTGTCAGAAAACAACCCGAGAACTGAATCAAGTCGCAGCAGCGAACCTGTTCGACAGAACTTCGCGATATCAGGTCGTATACCCTAATGGCATAAACTCCCAGAACATTGATATTATAAGATGCTAAATGCTACTCCTATTAGAATTAAGATAGTTTTAAGAGTGTAATGAAATGGTATTGGTGGCTTGGCCTTGGAGCCTTAGCCGCTGCCTATTGTTGTAGTTGCCTTTGTATTGCTAATAAACCTCTCTTGCTAAATCGTACCACTTGCTCTTGGCCTGACTCTTTTGTTCCGGATTCTGAGTGTAAACTCTCTGCTCGCGACACCTTGTTGAGTTCACTTTCTGCCAGTGGAAGAAGTGTACCATGAAGATACCAGAGATGAGCATAGAAAAGCAAGACAAGTGTTGTCATGGCTACTTGTATGTGCTGACTTACTTGGGCTACAGGGCGCTCATACATTTAGTAAAGCATTACTAATGGCTGTGTCCGCAAGGGTGCCTCTTGATGTGAGTGACTTGTGAGCTGGAAGACAGAGTGCGGTAGATTGCTCTCCCCAGCAGGGATGGGCCTCACTCCAGTCATTGGATGCCTGGGTTGTGCAAAATGGCAGAGGTAGGGAAATGTCTTCCGTCTGTCTGTCTTTTAAGCTCAAACGGCCTTCGGAATAAGATGCAACCTGGAGCTTCTCCGTGTTAGACTTTCCTGCTTCTTGGATTAGGATTTGGATGGGAATTTATCAGCCATTCTGACCTACAGGTCACCGCGCTCCTCAGCCTCCCTGACTCTGTTATAAGAGCTCCTGGGGCTGGAGACAGGGCTCAGCAGAGAAGAATGCTTCCTGCTCTCTCAGAGGATGAGCGTTCAGTTCCCAGCATCTGTATCAAGTGACTCACAAACACCTGTAGCTCCAGCTCCAAGGGATCAGGTGCCTCTTCTTGACTCTGTGGGAACCCGGGCGTGTGCACAGATGTACACACACAAAACAAACAAACAAATACATTGAATCTTAAAAGAAGAAACCCAGTCAAATCAATTAACACCTATCCTGCATCCATTCTCTTGGTTCTGTTTCTCTGGAGCACCTGGGTGGCCTTCACACACCATCTTCTCCTTGCTGCCTTCTCTACATGCTGAGACTCAACATGGAAGTTACCGGTAGGGACAAGCGTGAGACAGACCAAGAAGGAGGAAAGAGCAGCTCAGGGCCTTCACAAGCAAGGTAAATGTTGGCAGTTTGCTGATGTAACAGTATGTGCCTGTATGTTGACACGGCAGCAGCACCGTGCACTCAGTCCGGTCCAGCCACACTTACTTTAGTGCTCTGTTGCTACAGAGATGGAAGTTTTTTGTACGTTTGAACAAGGGGTAATATCTGTTTATATTGCTCTGGTCCCTGCAGATGGAGGATATTCAGTGATGATAAACATGTAGGGTGGTATCCCTTAGAGAAATGGTGACTAGGGTGGGAAGCCACAGTTAACAGCTATTGCCATAGCAAGGCGAGGGAGTTGTCCCACCAAATAGCCCTGAGTCTTAGCATCAACCTCAGTGTCCAGGAACTCCGGTTTTTAATTCAAACAATTCTATGAAGGGGGGAAGGAAAGCGTTGATTATGCAAACTGTAAAAGTTCCCCTGTGAAATGAGTACCAGCCTATGTCAGGCCCCAGGCTGAGTTTCACTCACTCTTTCGTAACACAGACCTTTGTCCCGAGATCTGACTAAGACGTTAAGCAACGTGAACATGTTGGCCAGGCCCTTCCTCTCCCCAGAAGAAAGACTTCCCCAAGGCAATAGATGTGAGTCAAGTGCCTTATAGACGAGGGCATTAGAGCAGACCTGGGGAAAGGTTCTGAGACTGCACTTATGGCTGTTGGCTTGATCAGACTAAGCACCAAACAGCACTGCCCACAGCTCTGGCCTTCCTCCAGGATTTCAAGATGTGTGCTTATGAAGTCCAGCTCCTCTATGAGTGCCTATAGGCAGTAATGCTAGGGAAGACAGATGCTTTCTTCAGGGGTGTCCCCACTGACTGGTAAGTCGCCCATGTTCTTGTAAATAACCCCTCACCCATGCTTCTATGACTAATTCACTGGGACACCCAACACCACACACACATACACACCGCCCATACGAATGTGCACGCATAGAAACACACACAGAGTCTGGGGAGAGAGAATAATAACCAAATTAAAATGTAAAAATCAGCTGAGCGTGGTGGCGCACACCGGTAATCCCAGCACCTGGGAGGCAGAGGCAGGTGGATCTTTGTGAGTTGGAGGCCAGCCTGGTCTACAGAGTGAGTCCAGGACAGCCAAGACCACACAGACAAACCCTGTCTCAAACCACCCCACCCAACTCCACCCAAAAGTTAAAAATCATCTAGTGTTTGCTTAGTAAGGATAATGTATTGTGTGGTATATGTAAAACTGTTGGCAAAATCAGGCCAATCAATAGTGCATATGGAAGGGTCCACAGTCTGAGTGCTCCCTGCTCCCTGGGGGCTTTAGACCCTGTAGTTACAGGCAGCTGCAACACGGTGGATGGCAAGAGTCACCACCATTAGTGCTAGCCAGTCACACAGCTAGGTCAGGGGAGAATTGCTGGGTGTGTAGGGAGATGTGGAGTGAAAGTTCAAACTCAAGTGATATCTCCTTGAGAATGACATGGAGACAAATCTAACCTCATCATCATTAGTAGAAAAGAGTGAGCATGACGTCAGTCAAGTAAAGGCCAAGTAAGATGATGTGCCAAAGAGTCAGGAAGACCAGGGCAAAGTTAAAAATGACCCGGAATAACTGGTTGTGTGTGGGTGTATGCCTTTGTGTGTCTGTCTGTGATGTGATATGATGTGTGTGTGTGTGTGTGTGTGTGTGTGTGTGTGTGTGTGTGTGTTCGTATATAAATGGTCTGTGGATGATATACCACAGAACAGCCATTCTTCCTTCCAAAAACTTAAGAAGATTTCAAGAAAGGTGATCATTATTTAGGGAAGAAGGAAGGTTGTGCATCATATTGGAGAGATTTTGAAGCCATATATATTTATTCAAATACAATCTGGGATGAGACAAGGTGGTGCACACCTCTAATCTCAGCACTTGGGAAGTAGAGGCTAAGGATAAGGCACCCAGTGCCACCTACATGCATGCACACCTCCCTCAGGAGTAGGTGTGGCCTCCCCCCTCTCATAATGAAAAAGGCAGATAGAAAAAAATGTCCATTATTCCTTGCATTAATCAAAAACCTGCCTGTGGATTTAAGGATAGTTTGATATACTTAGCAAATTCCAGGTAAACTGGTGCTACATAGTTTGTCTCAAACAAACAAATGAACATGATTTGGGTCATTGACATGGATCAGGAATTCCTTAGGCTTCAGATAACAAAGCTCAAGAATCAGCTTCTCTTGCCACAGCTGAAGGTCGAGTCATCTCCTCAAGGGAGACGTCTGCAGGAAGCTGCTTCCGGCGTCCGCACAGCAGCAGCTCCACGATGTCAGAGCTCACAGTCTCTGCTCTTGTAGTTTGTTTCACATTTCCCCTTAGACCTGAGATGATGCCCACAACTTTGGGTGACAGATTCTCATATCTCAGCTTCTCGAGGCATGATAGAAGTGACAGGGACACTGACAATGCCAGAGGATTGTCTACACACACACACACACACACACACACACACACACACACACACACACACACACACAGACACAGACACACATACACACACACACTAACAGGGAAGAGCCATCACTGCCATGCCAAACTGCCTGCAGTCATCTTTTCTTTTTTTAAAAAATTTTTTAATTAATTAATTTTTCTTTACATCCTGACCGCAGTTTCCCTTCCCTTATCTCCTCCCAGTTCCCCCTCCCATCCACTCCTCTTCTCTTTCTCTTCAGAAAACGGCAGGCCTACCATGGGTATCAACCAGCCTTAGCAAATCAAGTTTCATAAGACCAGGTGCGTCTCCTGGACAAGGCACCTCAGTAGGGGAAAAGGGTCCCAGAAGTAGGCAACAGAGTCAGAGATAGCCCTTGCTCTTGCTGTAAGGTGTCCCACATGAAGACCAATTTGCACAACTGTTACATATGTGCAGAGGCCTAGGTCAGTCCATGCACGCTCTCTGATTGGTGGTTCAGTCTCTGTGGGCCCCTATGGGCCCAGGTTAGTTGATTCTCTCGCTTTTCTTGTGGTGTCCTTGACTCTTCTGGTTCCTACAACTCTTCCTCTCCCTCTTCTGTAGGATTTCCCAAGCTCTGCCTAATGTTTGGCTGCGGGCCTCTGCATCTGTTTCTATCACTTGCTGGTGAGGCCTCTCTGATGACTGTTATGCTGCGGTCCTGTCTATAAGTATAGCAGAGTCTCATTAACAATATCAGGGGCGGGCTCCCTCTCATAGCATGGGTCTCAAAGCTGGACCAGTCATTGGTTGGCCATTCCCTCAATTTCTGCAATTGAGTCATCTCTTCTCAATGGTTAGATCCTCAGATGAGTCATCAGCTGAAGAATATGGACGGTCATGATTGGCTTACACTATACTGTTAGCTGTTTTTCCTTTCTCCCATTTGCAATGCAATGGGGATCATTAAAGCTAAATTGAAGGGAAAACTATTCATTTAAAAAAAAAAAAAGGAACTACGGAGAGAGAGCTCAGCGGGGTCAAGTGTGTGTCCTGAAAACACGAAGACCTGGGTTTAATTCCCCAGTAACAAGACAGAAAACAGTGTGGCGAGGCCTGCAGTCTTGGCACTGGGAGGTGGAGCTGGGAGGATCCTGGGGCTTGCTGGCCAGTCAGCATATCCAAATCAGAGAGCTCCGGGTACTGTGAGAAACCCTTCCAAAAAAGCATATGGCAGAGAGTGATGGAGGGAGACCCCTGTGTTAACATCATGTACATACACACAAACATACGTACCCCCCCTCATGTACACACACACATTCAAGATCATAATGGGGATAGAGAAAAGTAGAAAGAAAAAGAAGACTATTATTTCTTGTATTAGTGAACACCTCCACTAAGTGGTACAGACTATTGTACCCCAAGCCAGGTATGGCAGTGCACACCTTCAGTCTCAGCTGTAGTGGGGCGCAGAGACAGCAAGAATGCCTACGGGTTTGAGCAGCCTTGGCTACCTAATGAATTCCATGCCAACCAAAGCTGCACAGTGAGATCCTAAACAAGCAAACAAAGTAATAAGAAACCAAGTAAAAAGCTAGATTGGAAGGAAGGATTTTGACCTTTGGAATGTAAATAATATTCACCACTCATGAATTATTTATTTATTTATTATTTATTCTGGTTTGTTGAGGCAGGGTTTCTCTATGTTATCTTGGCTGTCCTAGACTCGTTTTGTAGACCAGGCGGGCCTCAAACTCACAGTGATTCGCTTGCCTCTTCCTCCCAAGTGCTGGAATTAAAGGCGTGCGCCACCACGCCCGGCTTCAGCATTATCATTAATCCTCAATGTTGCCATTTTCCTGTGATATGGCAAACATCTTGATTTAAAGCAAAAGCTAGCTATCCTTACCTCCATTCATGTTTTCCACTCCTTTCCCTGACTTACAATGAATAATCTAGAAAGAAAACATGTATTCCTAGAAAGGACTTACTATCCAGCTGACTCCTGGCTCTCAGATGAGGAGTCTGGTGTCTCCCTTTCTATAAAGTGAGCTGGGTGAACTAGACACGTCTTAAGCTTACCCACCCTGCGGTCTGAAACTCGAGGGTTCTAAAATCTGCAGGGACTAGTGTCTCTAACCTCCAGTGTCATATTCTGTTCCCACTCTTCTTACGCATTATCTTCTCTGTCCCCTCCTTAACCCAGACCTGTTCGTGCAGTGTCCCTGAATGAGTAAACCAGGTTCTCTGATGCTGTTGTGAGGTGCTCCTGAGTCTTCACTAAGCACTTGTGAAGAAACATCTATACAGTATGGCCAGACTTCCTGGAATGCTAGTTTGCCCCAGGCCTTAGAAGCTGCCTTGTCTCAATGACTTCAGCCTGGTGGAGGTAGACATATAGCCTGTGCTCGACGGCGCACGCGTCAGTGTGGAACCACCCATCTTTACGCTCGACTATGCTATGTCTCCTTGCTGCACCGGAGGGAACACAAGCAGGTAAACTCCCGAGTCTGCAGCCTGTGTTTGTAGTCACCAGAGAGAAAGGCGATGCTAACCGGTAGAGGAAGTTTTTAGCAATTTTCTGAAAACTTATAGATAAGGAATCAATAACAAAATCAATGGCAGAACCCGTCTTTGGTGAATGGGGTAGCTCTAGAAGGTCAGAGAAAGATTTCTGGCTAGTTCAAAGAACAGAAGAAAAACATCAGCAGGGCTGTTTCAAGCGTTGACTTGTGCCTTCACACATTTTGTGTTGCTAACGGAATAGCGTGCACCAGGAAGTTTCTAATTGAACGGCTTGTGACTCTGGAGGCCAAATCCAAGACTGAGACACTGACATCTGGCAGAGGCCTTTTTTTTCTATGTCTGATATTGTAGATACAGCCCAGGGGCAAATGTAGAGAGAAAATGAAAAAGGGTTTACACTCATTCTCCATTAGAAACCCACTTGTGCAATGGTGGTTTTAATCCCTTCACCTACTCTTTCAGCTGAATCATTTTTCAGCAGGCTCTTCCTCCCGACACTTTTGCATTGGGAAGTACTTTCCAATACATGGTTACGGGAATACATTATCACCACAGGAGTTGGTAGCTTTCAAGGACACAATATAAGGGAAGGCTGTAGAAATATTTAAGAGGCAGCCTGCTTGGTCAGTTAATGAAGCCAGAACTCTAAAGGGGAGCGTGATGCTCACCAAAAGGACTCCCCACTGGGTGAGGTTCAGAACTCTTAGGTGCATGCTGATCCCCTCCTCCTGCAATGACAGAGCCACAGAAAGGAACTAGACCCAGAACCCACTACACTTGACCTTTCCCTGTTGACGGTGGCATATGACAAAAAGATACAATATAAAAAGTTATATTAGAGGCTGGAGTGATGGCTCAGCTGCCAAGACTACCTGCTGTTCTTCCAGAGGACCTGAGTTCAGTTCCCAGCACCCACGTCAGGCAGTTCGCAACAACCACCCCTGATTGTTGGTATATCTTGAAGAGATCTGATTCCTTCTTCCAACTTCTGAGGAGGCACCTGCGTTCTTGTCCTTTCCCTCTCTATTTAAAACAAATCTTTAAAAATCATATTAAGAAAAGAAATGATTGGAAGGCATGGGAGTATACAGATAAACTTAGCAAAGAAACCAAGAACACTTGATTTCTGTGCCAGAGAGTCACACTTCCCTCAAAGAAATCCCAAGGAGAAACAGTAAAAAATAAACACAGCTCTTGGCACTAGCCACTATTAGGAGCACTCGGAATTTCATCGGCTTACTTCATTCTTGTAACGGATGCCATGCCAAGCGAAAGTTTGCACATCAGATTTGTTATCCACTTGGGAGTTGAAGCTGATTTCATGGCACGCCATGGGACACAGAGAGGAACATGGGCTGCTCCCCAGAAACCATGAATGTAGAAGTCACCAAGAGACACCGGGACAAAAATGAGAAGAGATAGAAAGCAGCCTGGCTTACTGGCCGGGCTCACTTATGTATTCCTTCTACATCGACTGAGATGTGTTATAGGCTATGTCTGTGCTCAACATAGTCACGAACTTGTTTTAAATGGTCCCTGTGCTTAAGCTACCTCCAGGAATGCATCGGTCCCACCATTCTTAACACTTGGTACTGACAGGTTTTGATTTTTTTGACCTTGTACATTTTGAAAAAAATATTTTTGTTTCTTTTTATTTTACTTATGTGAGTGTTTTCCTTACGTGTATGTAAGTGTACCACATGACTGCCATGCCCACTGGAGAAAGAGCAGAGTGCCAGCTCTTTGGGAACTGGAGTTACAGATGCTTGTGAGTGCTATGTGGCTGCCAGAAACCAAATCCGGGTCTCCTGCAAGAGCAGCAAGTGCTCATACTGCTGAACTGTCTCTCCAGCTCCCTTGTAAATATTTTGATGACAAATGTCTACCTGATCCTTCATTCGTAGTTTTCTAATCATTCCCAGAGATGTGCATTGGCAGATACATACAATAATGTGGATAGCAGCATATTTCATGATGATTAAAAAAGCTCGAAACAATTTCAGCCTTCCACCGAATGGGAAAACTGCTGGGACAGTCACACCATGCAATATGTTGTCCAGCCAAGAATATGGATGAATTATCATTGTAAACAGTAACATGAAGAAGGAGGGAGAGATGGCTCAGCAGTTAAGAGCATGTACTCCTCTTGCAAGGGACCCAAGCTTGGCTCCTAGCACCATGCCAGCCAGCTCACAGCTGCCTGTAGCTCCAGCTCCGGGGGAGCGGGAATCCAATGCCTCTGGCCCCTGAGAGCCCCTACATATACCTCCACATACGTGTACATGTACACAGCATTAAAAATAAAAATAAAAATAAAATTTAAAAAGATTTAAAAAAAAATAAGAGGACGGACAAAGGCTGAACATCAAAGGCAGTTCCAGGCAAATATTGGCCCTGTGGTTTATCTTTTATAATGTTTAACTGTCAAAACAATAGTGCTTAGGTATTTGTTGTTCAAGCATTCTGTTGCTGTTTTAAATAAATTTTCAGCAGTTTTATATGTATGTTAAAATTGATGTTTTTAAAGCAAGAAAGAAAACTCAAGGCGGAAGATATCTCAGCAGAAGAGGAAGCTGTGGAGAAAGTGGACACAAAGTGAAGTTGTTGACTGTGTCTTCATTGGGCTGGATGGTAGAGACTAAATAAATATTCAGTAGAAAAATAATTAAACTCAAGGGAATAAGTGGAATGAAAGAGTCACGCATGGGTGAGTGACGAAGCCATTTCATGAGCGGGGAGTTGTAAGTGTTCTCGCTCTGGCACCTGCTGAGCTCCTGGTGAGATATAAGACCCAAGCTGTAGATATATTCTGAAATAACAAGTGACCCTACCCCCTCAGCTGTGAGATGTCTCACATGGGTGCTGGGAACCACATGTAGGTCCTTGGGAAGAGCAGCAGGTGCTCTCGAGTTCTAAAGCCATCTCTCCAGTCCCAGGATACAGAACTTTCGATCTTCAATTTTTTTTTTAATGTACACAATATTTTCCTGGGCATCAAAGGTGTACTTTCTATAGCTGACTCTGGGTAGGAGGCTGTATTCATAGTGAATAAAGGTGTTCTTCACTGAGGCATCCTATGCATGAAATAGATCAGCTTTAGACAACACCCATGCTTACTCAGGTGTCTCTGCTAATTTGTTTAACTTTTTCTTGATAATCTCTTTAAATTAATTATTAACTAGCCCAAACCAGGACGGAATTGAGCATTACAGAGTTCCTGGTCAAGTTAGGAACCATTCAGTGCAAGTTACTAGAGGATTATTCCCTTTCAGTTTTTCACATTATGATCTCATAAATGTACACAATGAGAGTTCTTTGAATTACCAGATGATTGAGTGTGCAATGTCCCCTATGTGCTCACATACATATGGGGCTGCCTGGTGCCAGCCGGTGGCACTGTTTCAGGAGGCTGTATGGACACAAAGCCTCGCTCATAGATGCTGGGCCGTAGGGATGCACATGAAGGTTAGGGGTGGAGTCCTTCCTATTCTGATTCTGGCTTGGTTGTTCTGTTTCCTGATCCAGTCAGATGTGAACATTCAAATATTGCTCTAGGAAAATAATCTACCACTGATACCAGAAATCAGAAGTCTCTGAGGACTTCTTGGCAGTTGTGTGGGAGATGGTTATATTTTTTAGATTTTGACTGCTATAGCCATTTCTTTCCTTGTGTGTTGGCTATTGGGCAAGAGGTAAGCAATGCACCAGTGCCTAGGACAGGATCATCCTTGCTCTCCTAGGACTGACATTATCAGGAGGATGCCAGACAAGCAACACATGATCATCCAAGCTGGGGTCTGTTTATAGCCAGATCCACCAAGTCTAGGGGACAGCTGTAACGTCGAGGAAGTTGAAAAGTGCTCACATAGCCCCCTAAGATGGTCTTCCAGCTTCTGACAACAGGAGTACAAAGGCTACCAAAGACCTTTGTCCGCTGCACTTGCTTTCTGCAGGGCTCTCACTCTGACCCAATTTACAGCCCCCCTGCGGCCGTCTCCTGCATACTTTCCCATGTGAAGTTACTTATCTTTCTTAACAGTCAACTCGAATTTATTCCAAGAGAATGCTCTCCCAGCTCTGCTGGTAATCTATTCCTGCACTAAATTGCCATTGTAATCAAAAGTCCTAAAATAACTTATGTTTTTCCTTCTGCAGCTGCAGTCACCTTTCCAAGTCTTCTCATTGCTCTGGAGTTAGTGTCATCGCGTACCGTCGGACGCCCCACCCCATCTGGCTCTCCCTGCTTTTCTAGACTCCCTTTGTGCCCTTGCATCACTCCAACTCAACCGCTCCCCTGGCAAAGCTCCAACATATTTTCTCTTCCTGGAACTACCTACCTCTTCTTCAAGCCCTATGTGGTTGTTTTTCTTCCTCTGGTTCTTTTCCTTTCTTTCTTTCTTTCTTTCTTTCTTTCTTTTTTTCTTTCTATATTCCTTCCTTCCTTCCTTCCTTCCTTCCTTCCTTCCTTTGTTTCTTTCTTTCTTTAAAAAGATTTTATTCATTTATTTTATGTGTTAGTGCTCCGTCTGTGTGCACGCCTGCCTGCATTCCAGAAAAGGGCATCGGATCCAAGTGTAGATGGTTGTGAGCCACCATGTGGTTGCTGAGAATTGAACTTGGACCTCTGGAAGAGTAGACGGTGCTCTTAACTGCTGGGCCATCTCTCCAGCTGCCCATCTGGTCCTTCCTGGAACCCGCTTCTTCAAAGCATCCTCCACTCACGTTGAGACTTGGTCAGATTTCCCACCATTTGCAACGCACAGAAGACATTAGGATTTTTATTCGGGTACCTATTTGTTTCATGTCCAGCTTCTCTCCACACCGTGAGTTCTATGCCATATTGCCTAGGCCTTGAACAATGTCTGGCACACAATAGGAAATTACTAGATTTGATCTCTGGCTGAAGTTAGAGGTTGGTTATAAGTTTTCTTATGTATTATCTATAACTCTAAGGCTTCTCTCATGCATGGCTTTGTTTTTTGTTTTATTTGTTTGTTTTTTAATTTTTTGAGATAATCAGGTTCACATGCAGTTACAGAAAACAGTACAGAGGGGCTAGAGAAATGGCAGTTAAGAGTATCTAACTGTGCTCGCAGAGGTTCTGTGATGGCTAATTTTGTCAACAGGCTACACCTCAAGATGCTGGGTACTTCTGTGAGAGAATTTTTAAAAATCACATTATCTGAAGCAGAGAGACACATCCTCAATCTGGACCCTGCTTTCTGATGGCAGCCCAGATGATATGCCAGGCAAGAAGAGAACTTTGCTTTTCGCTTGCTTGTCCCACTCTCATTGGCATCTCTCCTGTTGTGAGGCATCTCTCCTGTTGTGAGGCATCTCTCCTGTTGTCAGGATCCCAACAAAAGCTGAAAACCTGTAGGTTTTCAGGTGCCCCCTGGACTCCAGTGTCAGCTGAGGACCCTGAGACATCCAGCCCTGTGGACTGAACAGCTCCAGTCTGGACTCTTGGCTTTTCCATCACAAGACAGCCATTGTTAAACTACCTGGACCATATCCTGTAAGCTTGTCTAATAAACACACACACACACACACACACACACACACACACACACACACACACATTCTATTTTTTTTAATGACTGTGTTTTGAGGGTTCTTTACATACCTTAGATGCTACCGACCTCCAGTCTGTCTCCTTTAGTTTTAGAAGAACAGAAGGTCAATGGGGTTAAACGACTTCTTGAGTCATGTAGTAACCAAGAAAGGGAAAGTTGAGATGCCCCCCCATAGTCTTTATGCAGAGTTCCCCACAGCTCACCTCAGTGTCTCCCTGACTCAGTGACCTTCATTTTAGCGCAGATAGTCTCCTCAAACCAAACACTCCTATTTCCGGAACCCCCTTTAGCTGGGAGCTGTCTAAAGTTTGCCTTCAGAAGTTTCCTGCCTGTGTTAGTCATCCCATCTCCCTGCATAATCAAGAGAGAGAAGGAGTTGGTGGGACACAACACCTAAGTCCCCTGTTAGCAGTGAAGGACTCTTTTCCCACAATGCAGTAGGTGGTACTGTCCACAGCGCCTTCAGTTGCCGCTCCTCTTCAAAACTATTTAAGGAGGGTCATCCAGCCCTAATTTCAGTCCTCTTTGATGGATTAGGATATAGCTGTCATGAAGGTAAAGAAGCCAGTCCAGGGGCTGCGGAGATGGCTCAGTGGGTGGAGAGCTTGGTGTATAAGCACCAGGACCCAAATTCATGGTCTCAGCACCCACATAAAGTCAAACTTGACACCATGTTTCTGTAACCTGAGGTGTGATGTGTGGAAAGCAGAGAATCCCAAGGACTTGTGGCTCAATCTAGTGGAAATGGTGAGTTCCGGGTTTAGTAAGAAACAATGTCAAAATAAACAAGATGGAGAGAGATCGAGGAAGACACTGTAATATGATCATCTGGCCTGTACATGCACATGCATAGGTCAGCATACCAACACACACACACACACACACACACACACACACACACACACACACACACATACACAGAGCCCAATTCTTTATAGCCCCATGTGGTCTCTGTTTCCCATGGAACCAATTGAACCTTAATTGAGAAAGTATCCCCGATCACGTGTCTTCTACAGGGTAGCACCATACCAGTGGCTTTTCTGCACACATCTGTCCCAGAGTCTGTTTTCTAACCACCCAATTTGTGGCAACTGGTGCCAGGCACGGCTTGAACAGCCTGTTGGAATTGGGAAGCCAGATCATTTGCTCAGTGGACAATGAGGCACTCCACCTGCGGCCAATAGCAGAGTACTGATTAAACCTTGCACCAGAAATGGACTAGGGAGGCGGGTTATAGAAGAGAATGGCCTAGCAGATGCCATGATTCAGTTGTTCTGAGAAACAGGGAGGAAAATGACTCTAGCCATAGGGAAATTACATGGTTGGTATTGAGCACAACTAAATGGTGAACTAGCCAATAAAAGAATATGAGAGGTCATTTGGTGATTAACAGCTAAGTGTGAAAGCCAAGGGACCTCTCTGGGAACTTATAAAGATGCTCTTGGCTTTTGCAGCCTGAGGGCCGAGAAGTTGTGGCTCATGATTTGATAGTAAGAATAGCAAAACTACAACAAAGGATATGACTTGACATGAGGCCACTTCACAGGGCCACTGTTCTCACCCTGGTTAAGAAACAATGGGACCTTGACACATATGATGGTATTGGATTGTTGGAATTAAAAGTTTTTCTCTATGCTGGCTCTAGCTCCCAAATAATGAAACAGAAATCTGTAACATTTATTAATAAGCTTTAAGCATCCTAACTGGGCAGACACTGATTGAATTGTAATCCATCTATATATAAGCCTGGCCTACTTCCTTACCATGTGCCCCATGCTACTTGCTATCTACTCTCACTCTGGGCTGCCCCTGCTTCATCGTTGTCCATATGGTGACTCCTAATGGTCCCAGGACCTTTCTTCCCCTACCCCTACCTCTCTCCCCCTAGGATCCCCAGACTGGGAACAGAAGTCCCACCTACTCTCCCCTCTGCTCAGTCATAGGCTCTTCAGCTTCTTTATTAACCAATCAGAGATAATTGGGGAGTAATTTTTAAACAATATTGAGACAGGAGATTCCTCAATAGAAATGAAAATACCAGAATCTATTAGCATTT
Source organism: Acomys minous (assembly GCF_964271855.1). Lineage (NCBI taxonomy): Eukaryota > Metazoa > Chordata > Mammalia > Rodentia > Muridae > Acomys > Acomys minous. Next base: position 64,936,121 of record NC_140495.1, on the reverse strand, counting down.
AGCTCAGTGCCTGTTCAGCAATTAACAATTGAATACACAGGGACACACCTTAATAAAATGTGAATGAATGTCACCTCTATGCTGGATTGTGGCAACAACAACAAAATTAAATTGAATGAATTGAGTGAACTGAATTGAATCCCAAGTTTGTTTTTTTTTTATGCCATATGCTTCCAGGAAGGAGAGACTCCTTCCTGTTAGACACCAGTGCTCTTCTGAAGTATCAAGACTGTATTAGTTACTTCTCTGTGGCTGTGGTAAACACCATGACCAAGCCAGGCATGGTGGAGCATGCCTTTAATCCCAGCACTTGGGGAGGAAGAGGCAGGTGGATCTCCTTGAGTTCAAGACCAACCTTGTCTACATGTGAGTCCAGGACAGTGTGGGCCCTGCTTCACAGAGAAACTGTCTTAGAAAAACAAAAACAAAAACAAAAAACCCCCCAAATACAAAAGCAAACAGCAACAAAACCCTACCGTGGCCAAGGCAACTTATAGAAAAAAGAGTTTGTCTGGGTTTAGAGGGATTAGATCCCATCACGGCAAAGAGAGATGGCTATATGTAGACATGAGAGCTGGATAGGAAGTTCACAGGTCAGCGGCAAACACGAAGCAGAGAGAACAAACTGGAAGTTGGGTAAGACTATATATGCTCAACGCCTGCTTTCAGCGATGTAATCCTACAGCAAATTTATACCTCCCTATAGCATCTCCAAACAGTTCAACCAACAGGGGACCAAGTGTTCAAATGCCTAAGCCTGGGCAAGGGGATGGGGCTGAGGCGCTGGGAGCATTTCACATTCAAACTACCACAAAGATCCTACAGGGCTCCACTAGTTAGGGAGGCAAGTCTCCTTTATTAGAATCTCTGCTGGCTAACCCCATTTGGTGTAGGCCCAAAGGAGTAGCAGGACCTAGCCAGTCTGGCTTCCAAAAGCCAGGAGACTGTCAGTGGGACTGGATTGTGTAAACCTTGCCTCAAGGGTAGCAGTATTCAAAGTTAGATGCTGGCTGGAGGATTTGCTTCTCGTGGCAGTGTCTCCTTGGATACAGGAAGGAGTTAACATCCTATCAGGGCAGGATACATCTGTGCATGGCATGAATATGACACTACATGATTTAGAGCCTAAATGAGGAACGGAAGACGCACATGCCTCATAGTAAAATGGAATTACATTACTGTCATTGTCATGGATGCTTTCTAGGCAATAAAAGACAATGGTAGAGGGCATATGGTCAGTAGAGTTACTGGATAAGTGTTATTATGATGCTGTTGAGTAAAGCTTTAAGATATGGACCCATAAGGCGAGTTCCAGCATAATTAAGAAGTTCAGCATTAAGTAGCTTCTGAAGGTGGTCAGACACACCGTTGCAGAGATTAACGGATGGGTTGGATCACGACACAAATGGGAGGATCCCAGCACAGCAGCCGCAGGGGTTCCACTTAGAAACCTAGATACCGGGTGACAGAATTTATCAAAAGGAAGGTCGAGAGCAGGAGAGCAATGAGGAGATCTGACCCACAAATGACGATGGCGGTTATCAACACAACCCCACAGCACCAGGAAAAAAAGAGATGGCAGGCAACAATATAACTATTCAACCCGCCAGAGCGAAAGGAGCCGGGAACACACGATCGAGATGCTAGAGGCAAGATTTCTCCACGACAACTTCTATCACCCGTGTTCAGAACTTGGCCAGTCTTAAAATATGGAACCCAGTGATGAATTGGTCAGATTTCCTGGGAAAAGATTTCCTCAAAACCGTGTTGGCTTACCAAGTGATGAGATCCCAACACTTCCCTGATGCAATCTACGAACATAGACTCAGTTAACCATGTGCAATGGAAACACTGAGTGCAAACACGTGAAGTTTGTTGGAGTTAAGGTCAATTGAACCCTAGCATGTGGATTCAAAGGGTTGACATGGACCCTCTGTTACACCAGGAGCATATGACACCTGGAGATACATGGGCGCTCAGGGTGGCTTCAGGATGACAGTGTGTCCATTGCATCCATAGACTCAACCAGTGGTCCTCTCTCCTGTTCCCAAGTGTAAAATTGAGGAAGACGCATTTGGTAGCGGATCCGGCTTGGGTCCCTTGACCTGTGGATGAAAGTTAGTTCAGTGGGTCAGGGATGGACAGACACATTCTGAAACTACATGGCAGTGCTGGGAAAGCATGTCACCCCACCACGTCCAGCTTTTATTGGGCTCTGGTGATCTAAACTCAGGTCCTCATGCTTGTACACCATGGCTCTCTACTCAACCAGCCATCTTCCCACCCAGAAACCTTTCTTGAATGAGCACCCACCATTGTGACTCCATCTTCCATAAGGTCCCTGCTACAGCTCTGCAGAGGAGAGTTGCCTTGCCCGAGGTCACATGCTCTTCCTCCATGGCAGCCTACGTTCAAGGATGAATGAAGGCTGTCATCGAAGAACACTGGCTTCTTACTGATTGCTGTGTCTTCTAAACAAAGGAAGCACTTTGCTCCTGTTAATTCATTAATACATCTCTGTTTGTTGGGGCTGGAATCTGGTAAAGAATGATTGTCTAAGGGCTGGACCAACAGCTCAGTGGCTAACAGTATTTGTTATCTTTGAAGAGAACTCGGGTTAGGTTCCAAGAGTCCATAAGGCTGTAACCCCAGCTCCAGGGAGATCTGATGCCCTCTCTGACATCCCTGGGCACCAGGCATGCACACGGTATGCAGACAGACATGCAGAGAAAACACTCGCATACATAAAATAAAACCTGTAAGTCTAAAATAAGGATTTCTTTTAAAAGAATGAATAAAATAAAAATTGTAAGGTAAATAAAGAGAGGAGACAGCCTGGTGGGGAAACCCTCCAGTCTTGGAACCCTGCTGGGGAAGGGGAGGGTAGAAGCTAGGGGATTGAGTGAGGGGAAGGAAGTAAGACTGTATCAGCCTTCACACCTCTGCTCTTCTTCCCATGATGGCGGCAGCCATCAGACATTTTCATTGATATCATTTTGTTTTACTCACTCACATTTCATCTGTGATCCTATTTTTTTTTCTATCAAAAGTGCATTCAAAGTGAAGATTCTTTTTTAAACTGCCCTGCTTGTTTTTCTTTCTTTCTTTTCTTCTTTCTTTCTTTCTTTCTTAAAGGTGGGTTTTTATTTTTAGTTAGGTGTTCGTGTCTATGTGAGAATTTGCCATGTATGTGTGGGGGCCCCAAGAGGCCAGAAGAGGGCATTAGATCCCTTGGAGTCGGAGATGTAGACACTTGTGGGCTCACCAATGTGGGTGCTAGGAACCAAACTCTAGTCCTCTCTAAGAGCAACAAGCACTCTTAATGGCTGAGCCCTCTCTAGCCTCTACTAGCTGTTTTCTGTGACAGCCAGCACAGTGCTGAAGTGAATAACATGCACATTTGCTAATCAATTGATGTCTAAGACAGCTGGGAAATACAGTTGATAATTCTTAAAACCCGGATGTGTGGCAAAAGCAGGCATCCATCCTACTTCCTTGGTTTAACTGCAGTGCCAAGAATTGAACCTAGGACCCGAGAATGCTAGGCAAATACTCCACCGAAAATACCGATACCTGTGCACAGCCCCCTCTCAGACTCACACACATAGTAAATACAAGTGTAATTTTTAAAAATTCTAATTTTAGATGGGTACAGTGGTATATGCCTGAAAGCTCAGCACTTAGGAGGTAGAGGCAGGAGACTCAGGAATTCAAGCACAGCCTTGATTGACTATGTATCCAGCTGCAGGCCAGTCTCAGCTGTGTGCAACTCTTTCTAAAGTAATATGAGCACTAAAAATAAGTGAACAAACAAAAAGTTCCTGGTTTATGTAAATGCGATGATACTCTGGGAATTTGGGGGATAGAAATCTGGAATTCCCTGTATTTTCCAATGTCAGATTTTTAAGTTATAGTGCATTTTAAAAAACGTTTGTGAGGATTAATAAAAGTGATAGTAAGCAAGAAGAGTCCTTATAAATGAGAAATGATTTATGAGGCCCCCAAACCAGGAGTCAGCTTTTCTTTCTCATTGTGAGTTTTTTTTTAATTTTGAATGAGGGGGCCACAAAGATGGGTAATAAACTTTTCTCTCAAGCCTCCTTCCATTTGGTCCGTTAACCATCCAGGGGCCAAGAGGTGTGAGTTGTGCATCAACCTTCAAGCTGATGAATTGTGCAGTCTGGGACAGGACAGAGAAACAAACAAACAAACTGTTGTTTTCTGGCTCACAAAAGGAATCAGAAAGTGGGTGTAGATGTAGCCATGCCTGGCAGAGATTGCATGTATCCAGAGTTGCTTTCCCCTTCTATCTGCCTTCAAGAGGAATAACTGAGACCTGGTAGGGCCCCAACAGGTGCTTTCCAGATTGTAGTCCTCTCAAAGCTTGCCTCACCCAGCATGGTCTGACCTGAGACCGTATTTCTGTCTGTATTTCTCTCTGCATCTTGTGACGATCCTAGGATGCATGTTCCTTTCCTGAGCAATCTCCCAGGTTGTGTCTCTGTAAGGAATATTAGAATGAAGGCCAGGAAGAGGGCTCAGCACATAAAAGTGCTTACTGTGAAGCCATGAAGACCTGTATTTAGGTGCCCAGAACCCACATAAAGCTAGGCAGAGCAGGGTGCATTTGTAACGCGAGCATTCCTTCAGAGAGATGAGAGGTGGAAACAGGAGCCTGGCACAAACAGCGAACAAGAAACTCTGTTTCCACAAAACAAACATTGAACACTGATGTTCAAGGTTCTCTAACCTCCACGCCTGACTGTGGCATGTGCATGCCTGTGTACGCACACGGTTGCACACATGTGTACAAATGCAGTCACTCACTCACAGGCATGGTCACATATGTATGCGTGTGTGCACACACAGATCACACACAAATACATAAAATATATTTTGCATGCCTGTGTACGCACACGGTCGCACACACGTGCTCAAACGCACAGTCACTCACACACAGGCATGGTCACATATATATGCGTGTGCGCACACACACATACACACACAAATACATAAAATATATTAGGACTAATGAGGTCACTACCCCTTAATCTCGGGGCGTGTAATCTAAGGAAATCATTTTTATGAATATTAAGTAAAACACACTGGCTTAGGAAAACTCATGAATACCTGTAGTCCCCTGAAGATCCCAAAGTAACAAAGTAACACTTCATCTCTGAAAAGATACAATTTAATTTGTCTATATTTTGATGCTCTTTAAGTATTCCAAGAAGGCAATTTTATCTTATCAGGAAAAAAATCTTTGACATAAAAAAGTTCTGGATTTCAATAATACTTCTATTAGATATTTTCTTCATGTTATCATTTTGAGCCTCAGCCCCACGTATAACCCAGGCTGTCCTGGAATTCCCAATGTAGCTTAGTCAGCCTCCTCAGCGCGGTGAGCCACCATGCCCTGATCAGGAGTCCAGAGTTATGACTTTGATTACTCCTTTTGTTATTTGTCAAATTTCTTATTTATAAAAGTGAAATACTAAGTCACGTGTCTTGGTCCATACCAGGTGCATACCAGCACTTGGGAGGTAGAGGCAGGGTGATCAGGAGTTCAAGGCCAGCTTTGGATACAGAGTGGGTTGGAGGCTGGATTGGACCTCATGGGACCCTGTATAAAACACAACTGAAACAGGAGAGATGTAACAGGGCTGTCCTGAGGGTTAAGTAAAGGTTTGGATGGTCCAGCACAGAGCACTCCTTATCCCCAACACTTGGGGGTGGGATATTAGCTGTTTTTCTTTTCTATTTCTTTCTGTCTTTTAAAACGTATTTATTGGGACTGGAGAGATAGCTCTGTGGTTAGGCATCCTGGCTGCTCTTCCAGAAGACGCAGGTTGGATTCCCAGCGCCTACATGGTACCTCACAACTGCTTGTTGCTCTAGTTCCAGAACATGTGGCACAATTTTCCAGTATCCAAGGCACTAGGCATGCAGATAAGCACATAGACACACATGCAGATAAGCACACAGACACACATGCAGATAAGCACACAGACACACATGCAGATAAGCACATAGACACACATGCAGGCAAAACACCTATACACATACACCTATATATATTTGGTTTTTGAGACAGGGTCTCTCTGTGTAGACTTGGCTGTCCTGGACTCACTTTGTAGACCAGACTGGCCTTGAACTCACCGCGATCTGCCCACCTCTGCCTCCCGAGTGCTGGGATTAAAGGCGTGCGCCACCACGCCCGGCCTAGAAAATATTTTTAAAATTAAGTGTGTGTGTGTGTGTGTGTGTGTGTTGGTGTGCATGCCTGTGTGGAGCATATGGGGGTCAAAGGGCAACTTTGGGAGTAGGTTTCTGCCTCTATGCATACCCCAGAATTGGTGTCTCCTGTCTCTACCTTCTGCCTCCCTGTGGGAGTGCTGGGATTGCAGACGTGCACCATCACAGTCGGCTTCTTATGTGGGTCCTGGGGACAGAACTCAGACTTGTAGGTGAAGACCGGTTAGCTGCTGAGCTGTCTCCTTGGTGCCACCTCTTTCTCATGGATGCTGTTACGAAGGAGTCAGTTACCTTATCGACAGGCTGACAGGCTCACCGGCAAATGTAAAACACCACGGTGCTTTCTACTGTTGTCCCCAGCTGCTCTTATTCCCAGGCAGTGCCCACAGCCCACCCAGGGGATGATTTCAGATAGAGAATCTTCAAATCCAAAGAACCTGGAGATTTGATGAACCCTGGGGGTGACACAGATCCCCTAAACATCCCTAGCTCTTAGCGAGAAGAAGGAGAGGTGAAAGCCCGTGCATCTCCCTTTCTCTGCAAGGGAAGATCCAGTGCCCCTGGTCAGAAAAGTTAGAAGTAGAACAAAGCCTTTAGTAGACAGTTGGGAAACCAGCATGATCTTCACCTGCAGATCTTTCTGCAGCCTTACTTGAGGTAGCCTTGTTCTTTCTCCATTGTGAGGTCGATCGCCCTAGGGCAGACACCAAGCAAGGGTCAGAGGAGACAGAGCCAGGAAGAGTGTGGTAGTAACATTTTATTTGAACTTCTTCAGGATTAAGAAGGCTAGGGTCATACTTAGCCCTAAACGGGACAACTCTATCCCTCTCTCCAAGGCTCTGGGAAGAGGAGACAGAGAGAATATAAGAGCCAGAAGTTGGGAACGAGCAGCAGAAAGATGCCTTCCGGATGTGACGTAGATGTTGCCTTTACCTGGTTACCCGAAGGAGAGCTGCAGGCAATTAGACCTGTCAACATCCATCAAGTGGGTGGGAGGGTCCCAAGAGGTCCCCCCCACCCTTGCAGGACCAATGGAAGTTAATGTTTGCCGGGATGGGGGTGGGTGGTAGGGATGAGGGGTGGGGGGCATTGCTACCACCATCTGTAGTAGAGTAGCCACAGACACGTTGCCCACACTGCAGAAAATAACCTCCTACTCACACTCACGAAAACAATTTAGAGCAAACAGGTCACACACAAATGAAGACAAGAAGGTAGGAGGAGTTGTTTGTTGAGAAGAATGGTTTCAGTGAGGGGCCAGGGTACAAATGACTAAAATTTATCATACACATGTATGAAAGCGCCAGAGAATAACATAATGAAAAGCAGCAGCTGCCGCCACCAGGAATGAGTCAGAGGTTACCTGCAGAAGTCTGGCCCTCACCGACAGAAGAGGCGGAAACCAGACCCCGGGCCGCAAATGTTCTCTTCCTTCCACTAAGTGATTTTTTAAAAAATGGTTTGCACATTGATTTGGGAGACAAATACCAAAATATCATCTATGATGTTGCTTTTTCCTATTTTTTTAAAGTTGTGTGTGTGTGTGTGTGTGTGTGTGTGTGTGTGTGTGTGTGTGTGTGCGTGCGTGCGTGCAAGTAAGCACCCAGAGAGGTTAGAAGGATAGCCTGGTGATGGAGTTACAGATGGTTGAGATACTGTGTAGGTGCTAGAAATCAAATCTCAGTCCTCTGGAAAATCAGCCCATGCTCTTAACCATGGGGCCATCAGTTCAGCCCCACCAGTTTGCTGGGTTTTTAAATAAAGCTTTTATTTTTTTTAATTATGTGTCTGTATGTATGTTTGTACACATGGGTGCAGTTCCCAAAGAGACCAGAAGAGGGCATTGGATCCTCTGGAGCTAGAGTTAAAGGCACATGTGCCACTTGGAAACCAAACTCAGGTCCTCTGCAAGAGTGTGAATTCTGGACTGACAAGCCACCTCACCAGTCCTCATCTGGCTTTTTAGGCCCCATCTAACTCTTTGCAACCAGTCTTTCTGGTAAACATTGTGGCATAATTCACAAGTCACATGTGGTCAGACAAGCCTTTTTTTTTTTTTTTTTCAGAAAAATACTTACTTAGAATCCTGGCTGTTTTCTCTAACTAGCACCTGCTGGAAAAATAAGAAAGGAAGAAAGAAAGAAAGAAGGAAGGAAGGAAAGAAAGAAAGAAAGAAAGAAAAGGCCTCAAACACAGCAACAAGAAACACACACACACACACACACACACACACACACACACACGCTGAGAGAAAACAAAGCAAGACCCCCCCCCCCCCCAGGCACTGACTATTCATCAAGACAAGAAAGAGAAACGCCCCACTCCTACCTGTGGTGATTGTTTGGTGAAAAATAAAAGTATTTTTCCTCTTAGTTCTTCTTTTGTGACCATAGGAATAATGAGGTGATTGAGCATCTGCTGGTGGGCATGCCCCTGCAGTGAGCTGAAAAACAAGCATGTTCTCCACCGGTATAAGCCTGCCTTTCCATTTTCTCTGTCACCGGGGACTGAAAGGATTGTTGGCTTTCACTTCCCACTTAGCCTGCTTCCTTCCCCAACAGACCCTCTGACCTTCCCAGGGCTGTTCTGGAAGATTCGAAGATCAGATTCCCTCTGCCTTCAGCTTCCATCTCCCTAGGATGGAGGGGGTCTGTGGTTGTTGCTGCCACAGCCTTCAGACTCGGGGCTCTGTCCTGGTAGAAAGGTGACATTTGACACCTGTGTAGAGCAGATGACAAGATAGCAGTAAGACCTCACTTTCGCAATTCCCAGGGGGCACAGCAAACTAGGCCACAGGTTGGGTGATTTCTGGAGGAGGAGGGGGGTGCGGGGGGAATGAGTGTATCTGAGGCCCTGGCAAAGAGCTGAGACAAGGAGGTATGCCATCTTCTGGAACAATCCTTAGACAATTCTGTAGGCCCAGATGTGCTCCAGGTCAACCCAGCTGTGCTGACTAACAACCTTGATGCCTGCTGCCTCCGGGTACCCTGAGCCTGCATCGTTTTCCCATGATTTCCTCTGCCCATCCCAGGGAAAGCCTCACTACCAAGCTCCTTCAAACAAGGTTCCTGTTACTAATTTTACTCCAAAAGGCACCACAGTGATTGACTTATGTCTCCCCGGGGATGACTTGGTTCTGTCGGGGGTCAGGGTGTGGCTCGCTGGATTTTCTTTATTAAGGATGGTGGGAACCCTCTTTTGAGCTTTGAAGTCTCTATTTTATTTTTTTACTTTACTAAGTACAAAAGGACAGGAAGTCTCTTTTTATTCCTCTGGGGCTTGCTGTTTTCCAAGGGAATGAAGAATGTACATGCTGTTATACCCCCAATCCTGGGGCGAAGACTCTGCTGGGGTGTTTACACATCCCAGCAAAAAACATCTGTGTGCAGAACAGCAGCTGTGTTGCTGCTGCCTCTGCTAGAGGCAGGTTCACAGTAGCAATGTGAGCGCCTTCCTTAGAGGTTAAAACCCCCAAGGCTCTGTTTATGTTTGGAGGAGGAGAAATGCTCCAAAACTAGTAAATGAGGGTTTAAAGTCTCTTCGTCAGATGCTCCGCAGCACACTGGCCTGGTGCACTGGTTCTCAGAATCCATGCTCAGTGGCGGGTTGCTGTGCTGAGAGCCTAGAATTCCTGACTTTCCATTAAGCTAGGGGAGGGCCCAGGAATCTGTATTTATAATAGATCTGCAGGTGTGGCACTGATGTAGCTTTGCTGAGTTTAGGACCACACTCAGGGGACCACTGGCCTGGTGTGTCTTCGACTGCAGGGTATAATTCAGATATACCAGGGAGTGAGGATTCATAGCTTCTCACAATTCCATAATTACCCTCGTCTCCTAGAGCAAGCTACTTAGGCTTGCTGGTCTCAGTTCTCTCCCTTTGTTGATAAATCGTTTCTACGGAGATAATTTATATCAGGACCCTAAGCACAAAGTTGGGTAGGTGGCACATGCTTATAAGATGTTGGCCTCTCTCTCTATTTAACCCTTTTCTCTCACTGGCATTTAAAGAGTCAAATCAGGGCCAGAGAAGATGGCTTAGCCGGTGGAAGGAATCACCACCAAGCCTGCTGATGGGAGCTCAGTCCTTGGGACTGACACGGTGGAAGGAGAAAATAGACTCTCTGAAATTCACACATGTGAACTGGCACATGTGCCCCTCCCCCTGAAATAAAGTCTCTCTCTCTCTCTCTCTCTCTCTCTCTCTCTCTCTCTCTCTCTCTCTCTCTCTCTCACACACACACACACACACACACACACACCACCCCCAATACACATTCTTAAAAAGGTCAATTCAAGGGGGAAGGCCAGGTTAGATTTTGCGGGGGTGGGGGGCGGGGAAGATATAAGATTTATGTATCTCTCTGTCTCTCTCTGGGTGGAGCTGGTGACCTTGGGGACGGGCCTTGGCTACTGGAACTTCTCAGGGCACAGTGGGACACTGTGTGCTGCAGCTGTCAGCGTCCCAGTCCAGCCCCACAGTCTATCACATGGGGCGTCTTCTCTAACTCTCTCCTGACAAGAGGCTGTGTTCAGTCACTCTGACTGCCGCTTGGGCTCTGATTTCACCATCCATCAGATAAACCCCTGTCTTGTTTCTTTAGCTCTCAGGTTGTTTTCCATCTTCTAAGGGAGGCTTTGAACTGTGTGGCTGAGTCTCGATGTCATAATCTCATCCGGATTTCCACACAACTCTTTACACCTTCATCTGGTTATAATTCAATTAATATCCGTATCCTTCCTGCATGATAAGTTCTGTTGAAGGCAAATTCCACGTTTAGTCTCTTCCCTATACCTGTGTAGTGTGCATTGATTGTCATGGAGCACACTGGATTGGCTTTCTTAAATTTCGACTCTGCAGGAGACCACATTCAGAGGCCATCCTATATAAGTGTGTGAGATGACAAAACAGCAGGAGCTATGAGGGAGCCGTCCACATTAGGTTTTCTGGAATTACAACAAAATACCTGAGGCTAGGTATAAAAGAGAAATAGACGTATTTAGATGATAGCTTGAGAGCTTAAAGTCCAAATAACATAAGTATTGTCTCTGAGTAGGATTGTGTTGTGGGTGACATTGTGGTAGAAATTTGTGTGTGTGTGTGTGTGTGTGTATATAATGCGTGTTTAAATGTGTAGGGTGTGTGTGCATATGTGTGTATGTGGGGTGTCTATGTTTGAGTTGCACGTGGTTGTGTTGCCTGTATATGCATGCATGTATATATGTGAGGTGTTTGTGAATGTGTGGGTTATGTGTGTGTATGTGTAGGAGAAAGAGAGAAACAGAGGCAGGGAGAGGGAGTCACAGCCAGACCTATATGGGGGACAGTAATGAGCTCCCTACTTGTCCCTTCCTCTTAAGGGTTAAGGATCCCACTATTTCTTAACACTGTTGCCCTAGGACCAGACTCCTAATGCACACACTCTGGGGGATGCGTTCAAGTCATATCCAATACACAGTACCATCCTTTAGCAAGAATGCCAGGAAAATCACCCAAATGTTATATGAGAACAGTGGTCGGGTCTCATCTGGCACACAGCACTGCTAGTGTAGAGTGGCCTACTGCCCTGCAGATGCCCTGTGATTTGATTGAAAATTCTTCCTAGCTTGGTACCCTATAAGCCAGGTTTGCTGTCCCTTATAGATTATGAGAAGCATACCATACAATATGAACGACTCCGTTCTCGTTACAGAGGGTGGGCTTATAAGTAGGAGACCTGGCAGGCACATCAGCCCACTGGAGCCTGGCATAAAGCGCACAGCAGGAGGTCCTTAGTGGGTTTTTTGAAAAAAGTAATTTATTATATCTTTTCTTTGGATCCACACGGATGCCTGAGAAGCTATGCGGTTCTCACCTGTCCTCATGTCACTCATCCTGGTGGCCTGGACAGCTCTGGGGAAGAGTCCACTTCTCTCCCTCAGCAACACAGGCTCAGGCATTTCCTGCTTTGACCAGTGACCCTAAAGGAAGTGACGTGTATAGCTTTCGGACAGACATTTGAAGAGCCAGCATGTGACCATTCCTGCCCTTTCCCCTTGTTTTCCCCTAGTGATCATATTCCATGACAGAGCCACAGGCCATTGGGTGCTGGTATTTGCTCTCATGGAGTAACTGAATGTGTCCTAAGAGCTACACTTCTTCTTTATGAAAATAAGAAACAATGGGGGCAGGGTTTGAATCCATACACGGTTACTGTAAGGTCTGTCATTTCTTAACCAGATGCTGGCTTCACCCAATTTAAGCAGGAAGCGGAAAACAACTGGCCGAGCAGGAGGATAAGGAGTTCAAGGTCAGCCTTGGGTGTGTGTGTGTGTGTGTGTGTGTGTGTGTGTGTGTGTGTGTATGTGTGTGTGTGTGTGTATATGTGTGTGTGTGTGTATGTGTGTGTGTGTATGTGTGTGTGTGTGTATGTGTGTGTGTGTGTGTGTATATGTGTGTGTGTGTGTATGTGTGTGTGTGTATGTGTGTGTGTGTGTATGTGTGTGTGTGTATGTGTGTGTGTGTGTATGTGTGTGTATGTGTGTGTGTGTATGTGTGTGTGTGTATGTGTGTGTGTGTGTGTGTGTGTGTGTGTGTGTGTGTGTGTGAGAGAGAGAGAGAGAGAGAGAGAGAGAGAGAGAGAAAGAGAGAAGCAGCCACCCTGGGACCAGGGTGCTGGCAATTCTGGTGCTTTTAACATTGTTTCAGAGGGAGAGGGAGGCCTGGGAAAGATAAGGAAGCTTTCTGATTATTTTTAGAAAGCCAACACAACATTGTACCAAAAATCTTATAAAGGCAGCATTGAAAAAAGAAAACCAACATCCAATCTCATTTAAGGGGTAACAAATCTCAAATCATTTTTTAAAAATGTAATTCAGTAAAACGTTAAAACATACCAAGTGAAAAGCACTTTTGAAAAATCAAGTAGAGCTCCTTACCACACACACATCACCAGTGTGTGTGTGCCATGTTAAGATAGGTTAAAGGAGGAAAGAGTATATTGTCTCAGAGAATGACCCAGCAACATACGCTGGTTAATTTTTTGGTCAACTTGACAGAAGCTAGCATCTGTTGATACCTTGCCTCCATCAGGACTGACTTGCAGGCAAGTCTGTGAGGACATTTTCTTGATTTAATGACTGACGTGGGAGGCCCAGCCCATGGTAGATGGTGCCCCCACTGAGAGTGCGGCCCTGGGTTGTATAATAAAGGAACCTGTCCATGGGCCTGGAGAGTGAGCCAGGAAGCAGCACTCCTCCGTGGCCTCTGCTTCAGTCCCTGCGCGCTGTGTTCCTAGCCTGACTTCTCTTCACCAAATAACCCTTTGCTGTAAGGTGAAACAAAAACAAAAACAAAACAAAAACAAAAAAACAAAAAAACCTTTCCTCCTCGAGTTGCTTTTAGTCACGATGCTTATCACAGAATAGAAAGTAAGACACAACATTTCATGAAACCCACTCTCGAGTGTGACACGCGCAGCCCCTTTGAGAGATGGCTACTTTCTTTGCCAAAGAATAGTAAGTACCGTATTTCAAACTCAGTCAGGGCTGCCTTAGGGTGAAAAGAAAAGACCCTAGAGGTCAGGACTCCCAGGTTCAGCACTGTTCCAATACACGCGTGCCAAGCACACCTGCAGATAGCACAAAAGCATGACTTAAAAAAAAAAAGTTGCCCGGAAGAAAACAAAGAAAATAAATCGAGACGGTATTAAAATAGCAAGAAATCTCAAATATGCATCAAGTTTTTAAAAAACAAGGGATATGTGCACAGAACTGCAGACAGCAGAAAGAGAAAAAGATAGGAAAAAAAATAATAAGCACTGAATTGGCCCCCCCCTCACTGAAATGTTAAAAACAAAACCAAACCTGATCAAATGCTTGAAACGACAGGTCATTTGTTTGTTTGGAGACATTGTCTCACTAGGAAGTCCAGCTTCTCCTCCAACTCATGCTACTCCTGACTCAGTTTCCCGAGTGCTGGGATTGCAGACACACTGCCACCTTGTCCCACTGAAGTAACAGTTTCTGAGACAATGGTCGTTGTTCAGTGAAGGACAGCGAGACTTAGAGATGGAAGTGAGGAAGGCCAGCGCGTAGCTGCCCAGCTGACGGTCAGTGCCCTCGCCCCGCCCTGGCATTGTTTCTCTCCTCTTTGACTTCTAATGATGTGCAGACTTGACATGCTTGTCACCTGGGCGTCATGTTGATCAATCCGGATTCAGCATGCTTAAGCAGGTGATTATAGGATGGACGTGTTCTGAGCCCCTTGGAAAGTCTCTAGAGGCTAGAAGCATAGACATCGCAGAGAGTAGGTGCTTAATCAACTCTTGTTAAATCCGGGCATGAGTGAAACTCTTCCTGAGTATTTCCCAATCTGCTCCCAACACAATAGACACAGAAGTAACAGAATCTCTATTTATTACAATTCCTGCAAAAGGGGAACTTCTACACATGAAATTTCCAAGACTTGAATTAGTAATCAAGGTCTGATGTAGCCCAGCATTCCCAGAACCACCACTTGGCTTTTCCACAGGGATATGAAATTTAAAAAAAAAAATATGGGGGTTGAGGGACATCTAGGTTGTTTCCAGATTCTGGCTACTACGAATAAAGCTGCTATGAACATAGTTGGGCAGATGCCCTTGTTGTGTGATGAGGCATTGCTTTTGTATGTGCCCAGGAGGGGTATAGCTGGGTCTTGAGGTAGCACTATGCTGAATTTTCTGAAAAAGCTCCGGATTGATTTCCAAAGTGGTTGTATGAGTTTGCACTCCCACAAGCAATAGAGGAGTGTTCCCCCTTTCTCTACATCCTTGACAGCATGTGCTGTCGCAGGGGGGCCTGCAGAGACTGATGCACCAACCAAGGACCATTCACGGAGATGACCTAGACCCCCTGCTCACATGTAGCCGATAGGCAGCACAGATTCCATGTGGGTCCCATAATATGAGGAGCAGGGGCTACCTCTGACTTGGACTCTGTTGCCCACTGTTGGGGTAACTATGCCAGACCACAGAGGAAGAAGATGCAGACACTCCAGATGAGACTTGATAGTCTGTGGTCAGATGGTAAGGGAGGAGGGATCCCCTTTCTGAGGACGAGGGGAGGAGCGGAAAAGATGGGACCAGGAGGAGATGAAGGAGGGGCCTACAATAGGGATGTAAAGCGAATAAATTAAAAATAAATAAAATTTAAATAATAATAAAAATATGTGGGGGCTACAGGTCAGGCAGTATGGAAATTTACTAGTTAATTTTCCGTTGCTGCGATGAAAGAGCGTGACCAAGGCAACTTCTAGAAGCAAAAGTTTACATGGGGTTATGGTGCCAGAGGAGAAGAGTCCATGACATGTGGAGGCAGCAGCAGGCTGCAGGCAACTGGAGCAGAAACTGAGGCCTCCCATCCCCAGCCGCAAGCAGGAAACAGATTAGCAGGGAGAATGGTACAAGGCATTAAAACCTCAAAAGCCCGCCCCATGGGCCACACCCCTTATACCTGTCCAACAGCGCCACCAACTGGGGACCATGTGCTCCAACACCTGAGTCCGTGGAGGACATATTCATTCAAACCACCGCAGAAGTACACCGTCCTTGTGGAGGAGGCTGACCAGAAGCATGGTTTTCACTCCCGCACACAGTGGGGCTGCCACAAGTAACCATACTAAGTACCTGTTTTCTCGCTTGTGCCCTTCTTCCGTATGTCACAGAACCTTCGTCTTCCTTCCTGTCCCTTTTGCTGTAAAATGGGGCTCTGTGGGGCTGGATGTGAGTGAGACTCTCACTGTGAACCAGGCTCCGCAGTGTGGGGTCTCATCCTGAGTTACAGAGAGGCTTCCTTCCCCCACCCATCCCAGGAGCCGCTGTATTGAGGCCCAACCTAGTAACTCGGGCTTTTTCTTTCCAGAATATTCTGGGTTGTGCAGCCTCAAGCTGGCTTTGCCTTCCCTCCACATGCCTGCAGTGATGACTGGCTGGCTGCAAATGCTTCGGGTGTTTTCCCACACCAGTTTCTCTTGGGGTGACTCCGTCAAACCCAGCTCAGTCCCTGTAATTGAGACGATCCACTTAATTAACTATAATTAGGTTCCCATCATTTCCAATAAATTTATTTGCAAAACACGGCTTGGTGAGACACACAGCTTCCTATCGGTTAAAAACTTTTTTGGGGGGGGGCAGGGGGGTACTATTTAGTTCCTGGAACTGAATTTACTCAGAGACGTCATTGCCCAACAGCATGTCTAAATGTTTTAGACTAAATCTTTTCAACCTGACACAATGGGCTGTAGAACCAAGCTCCAGTTTCCCACGTGGAAGACGGAAGATGCCTGGGCAAACAGCTGGCTTGCGCTCCACTAGAGTGGCAGGGTTAGTGGCTGAGCCTCAAGGCCTCTACTTCTGGGATCAGCCCCGTCCCCACCAACAGCAACTTGTATTCGCAGATGTCGAATCAGTCACCGAAGATTGACATCTTGTCTTTCTAAAGCCATGTAATGGATAATTTGGCAGTGAAATGACATTTAACTCTCTGACCTATATAAGACGGAAAAGAAAGGCAGGAGTTTGACACTGATGCTTTGGGGAGGATACATCTTTAAGAAATTATGGGAAAGAATAGTTTCATTTAGGAAGAATTTAAGTCCCCACCCCCAACATGTCATGGTTTAATATCAGTTATCCAATTTTCTTTGTGCTACCCTCAAAATTCTTTCTGAGAAGTTAGCTTCAGTCTCCTGCTTTGTTTCACAGCCTGCACTAGATTAAAACCTCTTTCTCTTCCTTTTGTCTTGTTCGAGAATGACTTAATTAGCCAGCAGAAATTAAATTTAAGAATTAAAGCTCTCTGCATAGATTTTTCTCAAGCCCCTCGACCTGTGGGCAGTATTCACACACTCTCCTACTGAGCCTCCCTGTGGCTGCAGCAGGCTGGGTAGCAGGATAGGGTGTGGTGGTGGTGGGGGGGCGCATCAGCTTGAGGAGCAAGCTGGTGCCAGGAGTTGCCCTTCGGCTCCTTTGGGGGAAGACTGTATTGTTCTGAAGTTCAGAGTCTTGGAAAGAGGGTGAGAAATGTTCCCAGCCAGAGAACAAAGTGATGTCATTGGGAATACTGCTGATAACTGTAGGATTAAAGACGACGCAGCTCCAGTTATATGCTTGATTGCCCTCATCTTATTTTGATTTATTGATTTGTTTTGTGTATGTATGTGCTTGTATTGTGTATATATGATATGTGCATGTGTACTGTATATGTGTGTGAGTGTGCACACACACACACACACACACACACATACGAATTCAAGTCCTTATGCTTTACTCCACATATGTAGAGGTCAGAAGACAACCTTGGGTGTCATTCACTGCCCCCACCTCTCTCCTCTTTCTCCCCCACCTCTCTCTCCCTGCTGCACACACCAGGCTAGTTACCCCAGGGCCTTCTGGGAATTCTCCAGTTTCTGCCTCCCCTATCACTGTAGCAGCCTGGCATCATAGACACGCCACAGCTAACTGGCTTTGTGTGGGATCTGGGGATGTGAACCCAAGTCCCGATGTTTATGTGGCAAGTGCCTTACCCACTGAGCCATTGCCTCAGCCCATTTCACTTTAAAGCGATGTCTACAGGTCTGCTTCTGCTGCCCAGCTGTACTCTCTACAGTGCACCCTCCTCTTAATGAATGCAGGCACTGGGATGTGTGATTAGGGATCATCCACCTGGTTCTGATTGTGGGTTCATTTCTTCTTCTTCCTCTTCCTCTTCTTCCTCTTCCTCCTCTTCCTCCTCCTCCTCCTCCTCTTCTTCTTCTTCCTTTGGTTTTTTGAGACAGGGTCTCTCTGTGTAGCCTTGGCTGTCCTGGAGTCACTTTGTAGACCAGGCTGGCCTCGAACTCACATCGATCCTCCTGCCTCTGCCTTCCGAGTGCTGGGATTAGAGACATGTGCCACCACCACCCAGCTTTATTGCTCCATTTTAGGAAGCACTCCGATCCAATGAATGATTCATTGTTTTCTGGTTTCTCTTTTCTTCCTGCCTTTTTTTTTCCTTCCCTCCCCTCCCCGCCCCACCCCCTGCCCCGCCCGTGACAGCTTTTGTGTATTGGAAATGCTAATATTTTTGCTACTTGGGGACCAAGCACTTGAAGGATGGGATTGCCAACTCCTCTCCTCTGCATTTCTTCTCCAGATCTTTGCATAAAGTTAGACAGGCACCTTTAGGGACAAAGTCCTGTGACTACTGGAGGGGCAGTCTGCGGTCCATTTAAAAGATGGTTCACGTCCACTCTAAGCTGGTGTTCCTTATTGTCACAGCTACAAATCTTTGGAGCACATTAAGAGGAAGCAGCCAAGACCATTGAGTCAACCTGACCTAGGTAACCTAGAGTCAACCTGACAAACTAGAACCTGAGCCGAGGGCCACAGAGGCCACACCAGGAAAGGAGATGACATCAGCACCCGGGCCTTTGTTTCGTGACTCTGTGCCCTGGATTCTACTGTTCTTTGGGACACAGTTCAAACATAAACGGAGTCAAAAGGCTTCCCACTACCTGGCAGTATAAGGCAATTAAACTATCACCAGGCCATGGGTGAAGAAACTATCACAAAGCTCTGGGGTAAGTAAACATGGTTGGTAAGACACTGAAAGAACGCTCTACAGGAGGGGTTGGAATCTCTCCTCGCTGGAGGGTTCAGCCTAAGGGACAGGTTTGCAGGTACTGCCCCCCAAAAGCACACCAAAACCAGAGGACACTTTGGCAATACGGACCAAAGGCACGAGTCACAGCATTTTCCAGCAAACTACTCAGGGGCTTTGAAGTCATTCTCCTTGGCTGTAAATGACAGAGTGGAGGGAGGATTAAACGGTGGTTTGTAAAGTGTCCAGCACAGGGCACACACAGTAAATGTTGCCGGTGATTTCAGAATAAAGGTGACAATATTGTCCCTTGTAAGAGGAAATAATGAGCACGTAGATAAAGAAACAAAGATATCTTTTTTTTTATCATACTTTTAAAAGTCAAAGTGGAAAGTTGGAACCAACTTGATGCCCAGGGAAGGAGAGTTAAAAAACAGGCCTTCTGGTATTTCTAGGCAGTAGAGCATTAGGTAGCCATGTGAAAGGACAAAAGGAAACACTTACGTTACTGCCCAGAAAGATAGGCATGGGTTTTTTGTTTGTTTGTTTGTTTGTGTGACTTTTATCTTTTAAAGACAGCTTTTCTCTGTGTAGCCTTGGCTGTCCTGGCTTTGTAGACCAGGCCGTCCTCAAACTCAGAAATCTGCCTGCCTCTGCCTCCTGAGGGCTGAGATTAAAGGCATGTGCCACTCCTATCCAGCCATGAATTTTTTAAAATAGAATTTTATTAATTCTTTGAGAATTTCATATATGTGTGCAGTGTCTTTTGACCATATTGACCCCTACATCTCTCCCTAACTCCTTTCAGACCACCCCTATTTCCATGTCCCCATCCCTCTCCAATGTTGTGCACTATTTAATTATTTTTATATAATGTACTGAGTCCAATTTGTATTGTCGGTGTACAAATGTGGAGCCATGCACTGGAGTCTGGTTGACTTGCCAGGGGCTACACGCTTAAACAAAATGGACTCTCCCTGATCTGGAAGTCCTCAACTCCCAATAGCTCCTCACCTAGGTTGGAGACTGGCAAGCCACAGTGTTTCATCCTGCCTCGATGACTTGGCTTTGGTCAGGCAACCACAGTTACTGTGAGTTCCAGAGCGCAGTGTTGGGGAACGGGGGGGGGGGGGGTGATGTTGACGTCCCGTTTGTGGCTGAGGATCCCACAAATACTCATTCCCTGCCTTTGGCCATGGGCTTTTAACTTTCAAAAACACTTACAAAATATTAAATCTTTTTTAAAAAAAAGTTTGTGCCCCCTTTTTTTTTTTAACTGATGTTAACCACGTACATTTTATGTATAGATATAGGGATTGCTTTAAAAACCTGGAGGTGATTTGTAACCCTGCATTAACAAATTGGCCTTTCAGGGAGAATTAGATTAAAAAAATTCTTTTCCTTTAAACTATTATAAACAACAAAGGCAAGCATCATGTGAAAAAATGTACTTATTTTTCAAATTTCTGGCTTTCCCGTTTCTTATTCTTTTCTTCAGTTTATTGGGTCTGCGCTACAGGGCACCATAAACAGGCACAAGTCATTAAATAGTTGACTAACAACATTTTTTGAGTGTTGACTATGGCCAAGGCCCCAGTCTGTGCACTTGATGTACAGATAAGCCAAATGGACAACAATGCCCTTTAGAAGCTTTAACAGGAGGGGCGGAGAGATGGCTCCTCAGTTAAGAGCGCCGACTGCTCTCGCAGAGAACCCAGCTTTGACTCCCAGCATCCACGTGGCAGTTTGAAAACCATCTGTAGTTTCAGTCCCAGGAGATGGGACACCCCCATCTAGCCTCTGTGGGCATCAGGCACACATGTGGTACATACATATATGTGCAAGCAAAGCACATGTAGTACTGTTTTGAAGCTTAAATTTAAAGCTAGGCACCATGGTCTTGGGATTCCAGAGTCTGAACCAGAAAGATGGTGAAATCCTCTTTGTCTCTCTCTCTCTTTCTCTCTATCTCTCTCCCTCTCTCTCTGTCTCTGTCTCTGTCTCTCTCTCTCTCTCTCTCTCTCTCTCTGTCTCTTTCTCTCTCTGTGTCTCTTTCTCTCTCTGTCTCTCTCTCTCTTTCTCTCTCTGTCTATCTCTCTCCCTCTCTCTCTGTCTCTGTCTCTGTCTCTCTCTCTCTGTCTCTCTTTCTCTTTCTCTCTCTGTCTTCCTCTCCCTCTCTCTCTGTCTCTGTCTCTCTCTCTCCCTCTCCCTCCCTCCTCCTCTCTTTTTTCTCCTCCTCCTCCTCCTTCTTTTTTCTTTTTCAAGACAGAGTTTCTCTGTGTAGCTTTGGCTGTCCTGGAATCACTTTGTAGTACAAACTGGCCTCAATCCACCTGTCTCTGCCCTCCAGAGTGCTGGGATTAAAGGCCTGCACCACCATGCCCAGCTTCCTCTCTTGATAAAAACAAAAGCATGCATTTAGTGCTCTGAACCCCACAACCACAAGAGGTAGAGGTTGCTGCAGGGATCTGGCGGGAGTTCTCAGTCTGCTCAGAGGTAACCTGCTGTGACAATACTGGCCATTTGCACTTCATGGCTGGCGAGTCTTTTCCAGAGAGCAGATGAAGGGAAAAGGGCTGGGAGTGAAAGTGAGCTGAAGAGGACACACAGACGGGGGCATCCTGTTTCACAGCTTCCGCCTCCACAAAGCAAAGGGCAGGAATGTGGGCTGGGGTAGGCTGAAGCCCAGATGAGCCACACAGATTGTCAAGTGGCGGATAAGCAGAAAGCAGGGTCAGGCTCTTCATGTTTTTCATTTCTAGACAGTTCACCTAAGTCTGGGGACAAAGGCTACCTTCCGTCCTCTCCTTTGTCTTCCTTCTCCTCTGGCTTCCACATCTATAGTTCAAAACAACCTCATCTTTTTAGAGTCATTTGTAACATGATCTCTGTCTTTTTTTTAAAAAAAACATTTTATTTAATTTTAATTTATGTGCATTGGTGTGGGGGCGTTAGATCTTGGAGTTACAGACAGTTGTGAGCTGCCAGGTGGGTGCTGGGATTTAAACGCGCATCCTTTGGAAGAGCAGGCAGTGCTCTTAACCACTGAGCCATATCTCCAGCCCCAGTGATCTCTGTCTTAAAGCTTGATTCTCCGCACACCACGTTCCACTTGACTCCCCAGTTGGGGAAGTTCTTGGGGTTCTGACATCGCCATATCACTTGACATTTCTCTGTGTAATTCCTATTCGATAATTCAGTTTTACCTTGCCCTGGAGCATCCCACCTGTATCTCAGAGCTACTCATCCCACCTGCATCCCAGAGAAGATGCTCATTAGGGTTTGGTCTCTCTCTGTGGGTCTTGTTATGGCTTAAAAAGATGAAGCAAGCATAAAAACATAATCATTATTAGCCTAGAGAGATGATCAGTCATTAAGGACACTAACTGCTCTTCCAGAAGATTCGGTCTGGGTTCTATTCTGCACCTACAAAGCAGCTAACAGCATTTCCAGGGGCTCCACTGACATGTTCTGGCCTCTGTGAACACTGTATACATGCAGTACAGATGTATGTACAGGCAAGCACCTATATACATAAAGCAATGAGATGCAAAATGTAAAAAGATGTTCATTGTTCACCGTGGCACAGTTTGGCTAACCTAAGTGTTCAGTAAGCATTTGTTAACTGAACTGAGTGAATGGATAAGTGAAGGCACACTTTACACGATTTCCTTTGACCATCCAGACAGATGGCCAGAACAGGCAATCCAGATCTCCTGGCATCGTGCTGTCCCATTCCTGGTCTTCCCTTTGGGCCATAGGACTTGGGCAGAGGTGATGCCCTGGATCTGAAAGAACTTCAGACAATGGGATGGTATTTAATTAAAAAATAACAGAGGTTCAACTTGGTGATCAGGCTGGCGTGGGCCAGGCTGATGAAATAGTAATTGTGTACTCCTTTTTAATTTTGATATATAGATGTCAAAATAATGTTTGATTTCCTGAAGGAAAGAGAGAATGAGGAGAAAGTGAAATATGAATGGGTGAGAAGGGCTCCAGAAGCCGGGTGTGGTGGCGCACGCCTTTAATCCCAGCACTAGGGAGGCAGAGGCAGGCGGATCGCTGTGAGTTTGAGGCCAGCCTGGTCTACAAAACGAGTCCAGGACAACCAAGGCTACACAGAGAGACCCTGTCTTGAAAAACCAAAGGAAAAAAAAAAAGAACTCCAGATACTGGCTAAGTGTTTATCAGTAAATTGTCACTGAATACCTCATGAAGTCATTTCTCCCCAGTCTCATCTCCCCAGTCTTTGACAGCTTCTGAACTCCAGCAGGCAGACAGTTCTGAGCCCCTAGCATGTCTATTTATAGACTACTAAATATATGAGAGCTGTCACTATAGTTGCTGAAGTACATTTTCTCACTTCCTATAAGCTAAGTAAACTCTGCCCACTGTGTGGTGTTCTAATCCCTTCCCCACCTTTGCTGTACCCACCACCCTAGCAACTAGACACCATGGAGGATGTGACAGAAGGCTGGAAGAGCAGCAGTAAACAAAGTGAGCGAGTGACAGCACGGGCGAGGGCAGACGGGTTAGCTCTCACACTGACTTCTTGAGTATCATCGTCTCTCCTCGTGCCCGGGCTTGTGAAGTCCTCATGCCTAGCTACTCTAGGCAGACAGAGTGACCACTGAAAATAGCTACATTTTTAGAAGCCTAGCCCAAAGAAAGAACAAAGAGCTAAGACTATCCCTAAACCAGCAGATTTGATCTGAATTATTTTTTCAGATAGCTTGCATTTGTATGCTGTTATTTATCGTTGTTTATTTCCTGTATTTTAGGAGGTCCAACAATAAGAGCACCATTCAGAGAGAAGGTGGTAGACATCACCATCTAAAAAGTCCCTGTCCTAACATATCCCACAGCAGTGTGTGGTACCCAGTCAAAGAGAGCTGTTTAGCTCCCTTCTCTCATTTTCTAACTCTGGAAAATTTTTCCTTTCTGGAACTTTTTTTGTTGTTTAGCTTCCCATCAAGAGAGAATAAATTAGAGGCTACACAACTATGGAGTGTGTGATTCATATTTTTTCTTTTCTTTTCTTTTCTTTTCTTTTCTTTTCTTTCTTTCTTTATTTCTTTTTTTTAGACAGTGTCTCATCATTTAAAGAAGGATGGCTTTGAACTCACAGAGACCCACCTGCTTCTCTCCCAAGTGTTGCGATGAAGGTATGCACCCACATACCTGCCCTCATGTACTGATTTTTGATAATTACAAAAAGAAAGAAAGACAGAGAGAGAGAGAGAGAGGGAGAGAGAGAGAGAGAGAGAGAGAGAGAGAGAAGAAAGAAACTTTTTCTTTAGCCATCCAGTATCTATTGTGTTCAGCACTGATCTGGACTTTTGGAGTATTTGAACAGAAAGATGAGAATTGCGCATCCTTTTCTAGCTGGGGTCTTCACAGGAAGATATACATTTCAATGTGCATTAGCCAGTTGCAAATCTCACTGTTGATTTTGTAATTAAAAAAAAAAAAGCAAAACTCAGGTAGTTATTTGCAAAAACAAAAAACAAAAAAACAAAAAAAAACCCCAAATATTCCTGGTGCTTATTTGACTTACCTTATCATCTGTGTTTAAAGATTGGTGGGGACACTCTGAGCTATTTGTGCTTGGCCAGATCCCCAATTCTGAAAGCAGACCTCTGGCTAGCCAGTTTTTCTCTTTCACCCTCTGCCAAGTGCTTGGCACCGTAGAGAAGAATAATTTGTACCTTTGGGCCGCATCTACTAAATACAAATAAAGAGAAGAACATGTCATCTCAACATTTTCACTGACTCTTGAGGCACTGGAAGCGGTTAAGGAATGGTTTGAGCCACCTGGACAACTATATGCCTTGGCCACACAGTGGTTTCTTAGTATTGAGCACTGTTCACTCAAGAAAAATGGCAGCGTGGCCCACTACCTCCTCTGAATCTTGAGATGGAGGTTCTGTGAGATAGCTGCCAATATTTTTAAAAATTAACTTCCTAACATTCTCTTCCCATTCCTGTGGGGCGTGTGTGTGTGTGTGTGTGTGTGTGTGTGTGTGTGTGTGTGTGTGTGTGTGTGTGTGTGTGTGTGTGTAGTACCTCCAAAGGCCAAAAGATGGCACCAGATATCCCTGGAGCAGGACTTAGAGCTGGCTGTAAGCTACCCTATGTTGGTGCCGAGAACCTAATTCAGGATCTCTGGAAGAGCATCCTGCTCAGTCGCCTCCACAAACCAATTGGTTTTTTTTTAATTTTGTTTTGTTTTCTCTTCGACAAGGTCTCTGGGCTGAGGCTTGCTGAGAAGGCTAGGCTCTCTGGCTAGCCAGCCTCAGCAATGTAAGCATATACCACAACATCTGACCCCTGCCCCCGCTTCCCCGACTCTTTCTGGCCATCTTATGTGCGATGAAGCAGAGTTGAGAATCGTCACAGTTGGGTTCTCTCCAGTTATTGCTGATCTGCTCACAGAATTCTTATCCCAGCGAAAGGAGTGGACACTTCCCCACATGCAGAGTCGTGCCGTGCTTGTTGACCCTATCACATAGGCAGAGGGTGAGAGCGGGCTCTTATGTTACCCACTTCCTATGTAAAAATAGCTCCAGAGAGCTTCAGCGTGATTGCCACTCACCCAGGGAAACATCAGGTCCTTACTACAGATCCTTGGAAAGGAAGACAGAAACATCCCGAGGAGGCTTCCAATCACCTGTCCCACTCAATAGCAGTCCCAGAGTGAAGTGTTTTTCCCTCCTCAGCCATGAGCTAGGCTTTCATATCTTCGCATTTTGTTTTATGTGGTGCTCTGCCTCCTACACGTAAGAGCGTGTGTGAACGGAGCCTCTCAGTTCACGTCCCACAAAGCAGCAATTTCCCAGGTCGGGTGGGCACACTGAGATCATGGCCGCAGTGCCCAGCCCCTTTCCGGGTGCTGTTTATTCTCCTTCCGCTTTTCCACAAACCGCCCAGATGCCACTTTGCCAGGGCGGGTTGTTCAGGGGAGTTCCGACCAACGCTGGTTCCCGCTGAGGTCCTACTTGACACTAGCTGGTATGGTCCACACTTGACTCTCGTCTCTGCAGGTCATTTGTGATGAGCTTAAAAAGCTTCTCCTGAACAATTGTGGAGCTCTTAGGTTCCATTTGTGTCTTTTGGAGAGATGCTTCAGCTGCTGGACCTGGGGCAAGCCTTTGCCTTCAGAACTGTGTTTTCCCACTGTGCTTATGGAGCACGCTGCCCTTGCCTCTCTCAGCTGTCTCACCCTCCGAGCTTTCTCTCTCTCTCTCTCTCTCTCTCTCTCTCTCTCTCTCTCTCTCTCTCTCTCTGCCAATTCTTTTTTTATTCTTTGTTCCATTTTCATTAATTTTTTAATCATAAGTTAAGAGAAACCAAAGAATTGATTCATTTATTCATTTTCTGGGCATAGTCCTCTGGGACTGAGGTAAAGTTAGGCTATGTCCCTAAGACTAATTTGGCTCTTAGGGCTCCTATCATCTTCCCATTGTCCTGACTGGTCTGCTGGCAAAGTTTGATCTATGACCCTAGGACATGTGTGACTGTGGCTCCACTGTTAACTCATGAACTAGTCTATTCATTATTGGCCCAGCTTTCAGATTCCATGGCCCTCCAGTTTCCCTAAGATAAAAACATAAACATTGTATGTATTTATGGAGTACTATGTGGTGTTTCAGTACATTTACATAGTTTGACCTCAGCTCTGCCCTTGATCCTTTTACTGCACCAATTAGGAAAGCGGGAGCTGTCCCTCTTTCAGTTGTCTCGACTGCTATAACAAAACATCTCAGACTCATTTATTTATAAAGAATTGGTCTGGGCACCTAGGACGCCAAGACAGCCTCGGTTGTATTAGTGAAAGAGAGACAAACACTTCCATGTTAACCAGGAGGAGCTACCAAGCTGGATATTGGTGTGGGGTTTCACTCCCAAAGGTATTGCTGACGTATTTCAGAGGCTACAAACAATGTGAGGAGAGGGCGGCTGCTTAGCCTTATTATGGTGTTGGCATCATTCCTACCTTTCATCTACTGCCATTCTTAGAGGAATCAAATGTGAGCAGGAGCAACACAAGTGCCACTGAAGAGGGCCCAGTGTGGCAGGCGCTGTGCATTCCTGATCACGACAGCTGGCATGGCTCCCTTCTGTGGAGAATCCAATCAAGGCTCGATTTTCTTCATGTGCTGACGAAGAACTATTACCCAGTAAAAGGTGATCAGTACGTGTGTGTAGGCTTTGGTCTTTTTAAAACCTACTTTATTTGGGATTCTTTAACGCCTCTACTTCCCTTCCAATCCACCTACCCTAGATAGGAGAGAAAAGAGGCTAATAGGAACAGGAGAAGTAGACCTTTTTTAGAATCAGTTCCTTGGGGGGCAATTCCAATCTTCTTCATCAGGATTCCAGAAAACCCGTTAAACAGCAAACCAGAAACCCAGCAAAGGCAACCACACCATGACAGCCAGAATCGGAAGCCAATAAGCAGTCTCTGGGGCATTTCTCTCTAGGAGCGTCTCAAAGAGGAGCAATGAACAGCCAAGCGACACGAAGCAATGCAAAAGCCAAGCTTCTGTTTTGTGGTTCACGTTTATCCCCTCTCAGAGTCCGTACCAAAGTGTTTATCAACTGGAAGAGGTCACACCTCCATGTGAAGCATTTCCTCCTCTATCAGACAAACATCACATGCCTTCTCACAAGTCTGTTTCCAGGGGACAAACAGCACACACACAAGTCAGTTTCACATCCCACACTTGGGATCAAAACAAAACATATTTACATCCACTACGCATGTGGAAAAGGAAATCAAGGAAGAAGGGAATTCAGTAGGAGATAACCATATTGAGGGAATTGCACCAGTCTGAGAAAGACAGATGCCATTTTTCTCTTATTTGTGGCTATATATTTCATATAAACACATACAATTATCTATGTATATACAACATGAAGTTAAACTCTCTGGTAGGACAAAGGGGACTAAACAGGAGTAGGGAGAGATGAGGACTATACTAAGAATACAAATATATACTTGTAAAAAAACTTTAACAAATATACTTTTAATATAGAAATCTATTTCTTAGAGCTCTAGAGGCCAGGAAGCTCAAGGTCAAAATATTAGCAGAAGCAGTCCATGTCTGGTTCGGCTGGCTAATATTGGTTGTCAACTTGAGGCGTGTGGGAAGTTGCCTCCCTCCGACTGGCCTGTGAGCATATCTATAGAGGCATTTTCCTGATTGATAATTGATGGAGGAAGGCCTCAGCCACTGAGGGCAGTACAGTCCTTAGGCAGGTAAGCCCAGGGTTTTTAAGAAAAGCTGCTGAGCAAGCCAGAGGGAGCAAGTCAGTAAGCAAAATGCCTCAGTGGTCTTAAATTCCTGCCTTGGCTTCTCTTGATTGATGGACTACGAGCTATTGGATGAAATAAACCTTTTCCTCCCAATTGGCTTTTGGGTCATGGTCTCCATCAATGGAACAGGAAGCAAGTTAGAACACAGTCAGTGTCAGTTCTTCATAAATGGTACCTTCTGTGAGCTCTGATGTCGAAGAAGGAATACAGCCGGCAGAGCTGGGAGTTTGTTTAGGGAATTAGCCTCACTCATGAGCACACAGACCCTGTGGTGGCCTAAGTTTCCAAATGCCCCCCCCCTAGTGATTAGGTCCTTGCTCATGAATTTTGGAGGAACATGGATATTGGGACCCACACATGATGTGTGGCAAACAGGCGTGCAGCGAGAAGTGTCGGTCTGCAGAGCAGAGTCAGGCTATTGTTATTAATAACACAAACTTATACCAGCAACATGAACATAAACAGGCTCTTCCATGCTAATCTTAAATTTGTTTACAATATTGTGAGGCAAAACTTTTCTGAACTCCAATTAAATATACCCTGGGCTTGGAATATTCCCTACAGGATGTAACTGGAGTCTTGGCTTGCCCTTAGCCTGCATGAAGCCAGACGAACCGCTCGCCCTCGTCAGCGGGTTTAGTGGCGACACTAGGACGATCATAGGGTTACCTGCAAAGAAGTTGTACCCAGCGCGTAATTATGAACTGACTATTAGAATTCTTCCCCTATAAACTTGAACTTGAAGACATCAAGGTGACATGTGATTAGTTCCAGGCACTTAAGTTAAAATGTTACAAGGTTGAACTAGAGGCTAGAGAAGCCACAAGTAAATCTCAATTAAGAGGAATCAAATAGCATGGGAAAAAAAAAAAGCAGAGGTGGTAAGAAGTTGTGGATAAAATAAGATGTAGTCTGTCATAAAGTTCTTCTTGTAGGTTTCCAGGACCCTGTGGGTCCTACTATTTCCCCATTCTTCCATGCTACTCTCGCCTAAAGTCTCAATAGGATGTCTTCCCCTCTGACCCACTTTCCTGGTAAGTAAACTTTTCCATGGGACGTATCTCTTGGACTACTGTTTTGATATAAGTGAGTATATACCGTTTGTCTCTTTTTGCTTCTGGGTGAACTCACTCATTATGATAATTTCTAGGTCAATCCATTTGTCCACAAATTTCGGGAAATCCTTGTTTTTAATAGCTGAGTAGTACTCCATAGTGTAAATGTACCACAGCAGATCTGGGTCCTGGGGTCCTCCTCAAACTAAGGCACCAGCCAAGGAGAAATAGGCAGTAAACTTCGAACCCCTACCAAGACCTAGCCCATGAACATGATATTCTCCACCATTGAATGGAGAGTGAGATCTGACTCTCACACAAACTCTGGTGCCCCTTTTCTGACCACGTCCCCTGGATGGGGAGGCCTGGCGGCACTCAGAGGAAGGATAGCAAGTTACCAAGAAGAGACTCGATATTCTTAGAGAATATATAGGGGGAGGAGGTCTCCCTCAATCACAGACATAGGGGAGGGGAGAAGGGGGGAAGTGGGAGGGAGGGAGGAATGGGAGGAAACAGGGGAAGGGCTAGCAATCAAGATGTAATATGAACAAATTAATAAAAAAAATATTAAAAAAAAATAAGATGTAGTCTATGACCTGAGCCAAGGAGGAAATGACATAGATCGAGTTCAGGCTATTTGTATCTATAAAATAAAGCTGTTTTTTTTCAGAGATAACCTTTTTCACGATGAATTATGGTATTTTGACAGTGCTGCACTGAAGATCACATCACATTCCTTTACCCCTTTAAGGTAAGCACAAGTGCTAAGGGTTTAGCTACTGATTTATTCCCCCTAGTGTAGCAGGGAGGAACTACACCTCAACTCCACTACACCTTAGCCCCACCTGGCCCTTTCAAACACATCAACTGAAAGAAGAGCAGTGATTTGAACAAACCCGATCAACAGCTTAATCCCAGATGCAGCAGTCATATGCAGAAGAAAGGAACATAAAAAAAAAAAAAAAACAAGGCCACATGATCCTTCCAAAAATTATCATTTCCACAACAACGGCTTCTAACGAGAGTGTGGAGGGTGAAGTCCTGAAGAAGTCAGAGAAATAGTTGTGATAACGTTCAGTGAAAGCAGAGGGGACACAAGTGAACTCCTGTGGTGCTCTAAAGGAGAAACGTGTTCCTCCCCCGCTGAAGTCTTGGTCATTTGAACACTTAGTCCCAGTTGGCGCTGTCCGGGAGGTTTAACTGGCTTGACCTTAGTGGAGACCTCACTGAAGCCTCCAGAATGTCCAATTTGCTCTCTCTTCTTTAACCTTGTGGTTCAAGTTGTGAGCTCTTGACTCTTTTCTGCACCCGTCATGCCCGCCTACCTCCGTGCCTCACTACCATCACAGACTCGCCCTCGCTTAGCTGAACCCAAATAGATTCAAAGAAAGAAAGGAAGCACGTGGGGCATGGATGGAATGAAACAGAGGACCTAAAGGGAGACCCATTGCTGTACACATACAGTTGACAAAGCTATAAAAAATACACCAGAGAAAAGACAGATGCTTTAGAAAGTGGTGCCAGGAAACTGAGTATTGAAGGGCAGAGGATAAAGTTAGGTTTCCTATTCTCAGCCTGTATAAAAACCATCCAAATGCACGAAAGAACCTGATGCCAGATTTGAAACTGAAATTATTGGGGGAAAAATGGTGGTGGTGGGGGGGAGGGGACGGACATTTCAAGGAATAGGATAGGCAGGCAAGAACTTTCTGAAAATCATTCCAATCACTAAAGAAATATTGCCAAAAATCGGCTAACGGGATTGCATAAAATCAAAAAGGTTTTGCACAGTAAAGAGACAGCCAAGTGAAGAGATGGCCTATGTAATGGAAGGAAGGAAATCTTTGCTAGCTAAACGTCTGACAGAAGATTAATGTTTAGAATATATAATGAGCTAAAAATACCACAAATAAATATACTAAAGACAACCTCTTTAGCTTTCTTACTCTAGTCAGCTGGCTATCAATTGAAAAATAACTAATAACAAACCAACAATCAAAAAATTATAAGGCATGTTTAAAAGCTAGGGACGAAAAGGAAGGCTGTCACGAACTGCTTCTGGGACTGTAATTAATTCATCCAATATGTCAATCAACACAGATGTTCCTTAAAAAAAAAAAATTGCAAGCCTCAAGTGATCTGGCTATTTATGCCTGGAGGAGTCTAAATTTGCATATTGTAGACACGAGAGATGCCGCCTACACATTCGTGTCCATTGCGTCACTAGTCACAACGGCAAAGTTACAGTGTTGGCCTGGATATGTATCTATAGACAAATACAGTTGGAGTCCCGTTTTTTGTTTGTTTGTTTGTTTGTTTTTTTTGACAGTGGATGGAACTGGAGAACATCATATTGATCACTGTAGTTTTAAATCTAGTTTGATAGCGCCAGCATCCTTGTTCGATCCAAATCTGGTTCTGCTACTTCTTCCATTTCTTCAACCTGTAATTTTTTTTTCTCCCTCCTCTAGAATGCCATGGAATTTTCTGGTATTGAAACATGAGGTTCCAGGCAAAGGGAATTCCTGAAAATAGGCCATTCGTGAGGCGAGGTTTAAGGATGGTGGCATGCTCCACATCCTGTGAGAAGGCCTCAGGTTTTGCATGAGCCTATGCCTCTGGAGTGTGAGCTTTGAAAGTACTTTTTGAGGTGTTGGGGAAGTGATTCCACAGTTAAGAGCTTGGTTATGAAATCTAAAGGCCGCCTCATGGATTAAACTTAAAATGTTCCAAAGATGCTCTGTTGGCCATAGTAATGTACAAACTAGATCTTTGTTATATCATTTAATAAACACCAGCAGCATAAAAATAACACTTCAAAAATCTCTTAGGGAAATTTTTTATACTAGGATGCCATTATGTTGTGGGTGTTTTTTCCTTTTGTCCCTCAGCTGCCCAGAACAACTACCCATGAGACTCACTAAATATTATTCAAATACCTAGGCCATACAGTTAGGCTCCTTTCTGGGTAGCTAATAATTTAATAACCCATTCAGATTAATCTACACTCTGCCATGTGGCTGGTTACCAGACTCAGGCACCACACATCCATATTCCTTACATCTTGCCCTCTGAATCTTGGCTCTATCCTAGAATCCTTTCTGTCTACTGATGTCCCACCTACTACTTCCTGTCTAAGCTATGGGCCATAGGCTTTTTTTAAACTCATAGGTGTTACATTCCTACAATACACAAGAGATTCCTTCTATAGAAAACACAGCCATAACATTTCTAGTACATGAACAACACACAAGATTGACCTCTGGCCTCTAACCCCTCTGCCTCTTACAGCTTCTGTGCCCAATCTTAAATTCTGAGATGACCCTGTTTGCCGTCACTAGAGTTGTGAGGACTGTCCTCTATGCTCTTGTCTCCAGAGAATGCAGTTCCTAATCAGATAAAATGAACAACAAACACAAACAGCTCTACACTTGGGAGTCCCTGGAACTGCAAGGATTTTCTCCGGGTCAAAGACCAGTAGTTTCCTTCTCTCTCCCCACGAAGGAACAGGCTGTAAATAATTCCATCCATGTGAACCAAACGGTCCCCTGCACAGCATTCGGTGCTTTGCCGTGCAAGGCAGGAGCTGGTGTGGGTGTTTCTCTGACATAGTGGGGCTGGATTTGGCCTGTGGGTTGTGGCTTCCCAACCCTCCTTTCAAAGCCGGCAGCTGAGACTTCTGGACCAGCAGCAACAGAGCAGCAGGGTGAGGTTTTTAAATTTCCTGTTCACCTTGAATAAGGCTTTTTTTTCCTATTATGTGTTCTCATGTTCCAAACCTATGAAAAGTTTTTGCCCATCTCATCGAAATCTTTAGATATTCCTTCAATGGATTGCATTGTTGGGTTGAGATTTTCTTCTTTGGGTATGTAAAGAAATGAATTTACCAAGTGCTATAGCCAGGCTCCCCACCACACTCTGCATTGTGTCTCTCTCACACATACCTTTGTAGAACATACATTAATGGAAAACCTTTCTTTCTATAAGTATGTAATTATGCTAAAAGATATAAAACATTAACAGTTGATTATGTGCATTACAATTAGCAATTATTCTTGTTTGTTTTGTTTTGATTTGATTTTTTTGAGTTTCTTGTTTAGCCCCAGCTGTTCTGGAACTCACTCTGTAGATCAGGCTGGCCTCGAACTCAGAGATCTGCCTGCCTCCGCCTCCCAAGTGCTGGGATTAAAGCTTCCACCATCAGTGCCCAGTTCAGAAAATATCTTTTAAGTGTTTTTAAGGGCTACAGAGACAGCTCTGGTGGTGGAGGACTCCATTTAGGTCACCAGGACTCACATAAAGCAAGCTATCTACTTGCTCTGTAGACCAGGCTGGCCTCTGCCTCCCAGGTGCTGAAATTAAAGGTATGTGTCATCACTCCTAGTACCACTGTTCTTTTTAACGCTCTTTTTGATGTGTGCATGCATAAGGAGGCCAGAGGCCGGTCGCATGTGCTGTTTCTCAGGATGCTGTCTACCTTTTTCTTTATTTTTTGAGAAGGGACACAAATGACCCAAAAATCATTGACTGGATGAGGCAGGCTGGTCAGCAAGCCCCAAGGAGCTGCCTGTGTCACCCTAGCAGTGCTTGTATTGGAAGATGGCTTGGTTTATGTGGGTCCTGGTGACCTAATTGAGGTCCTCCACCACCAGAGCTGTCTCAGTAGCCCTTAAAAACACTTAAAGATATTTTCTGAGCTGGGCAGTGGTGGTTCACATTTTAACACCAGCACTTGGAAGGCAGAGGCAGGCTGATCTCTGAGCTTGAGGCCAGCCTGATCTCCAGAGTGTGTTCCAGGATAGCCAGGGCTACACAGAGAAACCTTATCTCAAAAAAAAAAAAAAAAAAAAAAAAAAAACCAAAGGAAAAAAATTAATCTAAATTTTGAGTAGAGAGTTTGTACTAATTTTATCTTCAGAAATATGAAAACAATTCCCACCTCCCTTTCAGTATTCTCTATACTAGAAGGAGAAAAGAGGAAAGAATTTTGAGGAGCCTTGGGGTTCAGGAAGAGGTGCTGGAAGGGAATCTGAGGGAAGGTTGGGAGTCCATGCCGGACACACTTAACCATAACATTGCGCTTCCTCTTTGGAGTTCCTCAAGGGAAAACTCAGGGTGGGGGGAGCAGAAGTGTCAGGCTGACCTTCCCCACTTCCTGTGTTCACAAGAGAAAAGATCGCTTTAAATATTTGAATGAAGGAAGATGGGATTCAGAAGGAGCTCCTGGCTGTAATTTTGTTTTTGTTTTAAAGAAATACTAACATTACTCCCCTTTCCTTAGCTCAAGCTGGTTTCAGACGAAGGTGCTAAGCCTCAAATCTGCATTTTTCCAGAAGGTTGTGGGACATAGAAGAGATGGAGGGACCTGCACTTCTTTGTACAATTCAATCAATACTTATTACTGCTTCCTCACAGATGATCTCTGCTCCTGGTACAGGCCAACCATAGCCTAACTCAGAAATCTCATCCTTTGGAGAATTGCCTTTCTTTGGGAATATTATCTACTCTTTGGGAAGACTACCTATATCTTGGGAACACTCTAGGCTATGGGAACACTATTTACCTTATGGGAATACAGCCTATCTCTTCAGAGCACTTTCTATCCTTTGGGAGTACTTTACATCCTGGGAGCACTGTCTATTGGAGAACTGTCTAAGCTTTGAGAACTTTGCCTCCCACAGAGATCTTCATCCTTGGCCACCCATGACCCTCACTGAGGGATCTACTGAAAACTAGTGATGCCAGGACCCCAGCCCCAACAACTGGCTTCAGATCTCAGGGACAGAAGCTGATCATGATAGTTACCTTTAAAATCAGTCAAGTGGTGCTAATATGCAGAGGAGATTAAGAATAGTCCAAAGAGGATCTCTCAGTCATGACAATCCACGTGCTGTGTGCTATGACAGGAATGCTCATGTTAGTCATGGCCAAGGAAGCAGAGCGCGGTCTTGCCTGTGGAAGGGATGTTTTCTGAAAGAGTCACACTAGAAGGGACGAGTGGACTGAATCTCAAAGAACAAGGGTGAATAGTTTTAACCAAGCCATACAAAAAGGGGCTTGGCAGGGTTCATTCCACCAAATGAATGAGCCATGATAAGGCAACGTAGTATGAAGTGTCAGGGTGGACCCTGAAGCTGTGTTGGGAGGGATGGGCTGCTTGGGTCAACAAAACATAACACCACAACCAGGCAACTCAAATACCAGAAATTGATGTGTCACAGTTCTAAAGCTGGAATTTCTAGCTTAAGGTGTCTGAAAGATTGGTCCCCTTGTGCAATGATGTTCTTGCTACATCCTTAGCCTCTCTGAAGCAATAGAAAGCTTCAGTGTCTTCCGTGACTTTAGCTGGCATTTCCACGCGATGACCCTTATCATCTTCAACTCACTATCCTAGTTTGCTTTCCGCTGCTTTGATAAATACCATGACCAAAAGCAATTTAGACAGGAAAGGATTTATTTTGTTTCACACAGTCTATCACCAAAGGAACTCAGAGCATGAGCTCAAGGCAGGAACTTGAAGCAGAAACCATGGAGGAACGCTGCTTACTGGCTCACTCACCAGATTCATGCTCAGCTAGCTTTCTTACATAGGTTAGGCCCACCTTCTTACAATGGGCTGTGCTATCCCATGCCTATCATCAATCCAGACAGTGTCTCACAGACACGGTGTCTTAGTTATTACTGTTCTATTGCCATGAAGAGACTCTACAACCAAAGCAACTCTTGTTAAAAAAAAAATTGTTTAATTGTAGACTTGCTTACAATTGCTGAAGCAATAGATGAGAGTTCTACATACTAATCCATAAATAGCAAGAGAGAACTTGGACCAGGCATTGGCTTTTGAAACCTCATAGCCCACCTGCTTTGACGCATTTACTCCAACAAGGCACCACCTTCTAAGCCTTCTAATCCTTTCAAATAGCACCATCCTCTGGTGACTAAGCATTCAAATATATGAACCAATGGGGCCAGTCTTACTTAAAACACTGCACCTGGTTACAGATCTTTGTGATCAAGGCAATTTTTCAACTGAGCGTCCCTCTTCTAGGTGACTCTAGTGTGCTGGCTAGTTTTATATCAATTTGACACAAACTAGAGGGTTTTGTTGTGGTGGTGGTGGTGGTGACGGTGGAGATTTTGGAAACAAGAGTCCTCAGTTGAGAAAATGCCCCCACCATGTTGGCCTGAGGGCAAGACTGTAGTGCATTTTTTTAAAATTGGTAATTGATGGGCATGTAGTCCTGGATCGTGTAAGAAATCAGGCTGAACCAAGCTTGGAGAACAAGCCAATAAACCACCTTCTTCAGTTGGTTTTGGTTCAGTTCCTGCCTCCAGGTTCCTGCCCTGTTTGAAGTCTTGCCCTGACTTCCGGTGATGGTGGACTGTGATGTGGAAGTGTAACCTGAGGGCAAACATTTTCTTCCCAAAGTTGCTTTTGGTCATGTTGTTTTTATTGCAGCATTAGAAACCTTGATGAGAGAACATTCTATGTTGTGTCAAGCTGACAACCAAAACTAACGGAGACACTCAACACACCCGCAACAAGTCCCTCTGGGCTGGAGATGTCTCCACTTGTATCTTAAACAATGCTATTCTTGGCAAATCCCCTCCTTCCTGTCAGTGCGCATGGGCTAATTTTGGAGGCCCACAATCCAAGGTATTTTGGCTGCCTCTCCTGCACCAGTGAGATGGCTGTGGCACTGGCTTATTTCAAGGCTACTGTGTAAACATGTCAGAAGCCAGAGAGTGAGAGACAGTAAGTGTACTGTCTTGGGGAATTAGTGGCCAGGGTTTTCATCAGGAGAACAGCTATGTAGTAGTAGAAATGGCTCAGGGCTTAAGTGTGCCTGCTGCTCTTGCAGAAGACCCAGGTTTGGTTTCCAGCCTCACATCAGGTGGCTCATAACTCCTTGTAATTCCAATTTCA
The DNA here is from genome assembly GCF_964271855.1 of Acomys minous. Taxonomy (NCBI): domain Eukaryota; kingdom Metazoa; phylum Chordata; class Mammalia; order Rodentia; family Muridae; genus Acomys; species Acomys minous. The sequence goes on along the minus strand of NC_140495.1, from coordinate 64,898,966 downwards.
GGGGACTCACCTCCATGGGCTCTTGCATGCACATGCTACACTTACCAACACACAGGCCCACACACATACAAATATACTATGGCAAGATAAGATAAAATACATAAAGAGAAGAGCTAAAAATATTTTAACCTTCTCCAGGAGATCCTAAGCATTGTAGACAGTGGGGATGTCTTTGAGCACAGATTTCTTTGTGAAGTCTTTAACGGGTTCCTATAAACGCTAGTGTTCTTTTGACCTCCTCCTTTGCACAAGTGAACCTGGCTAAAAGCCCATGTCCCCACAGGTCAGTGGACTAGGAAAGCCCCTTGAATGTCATGTGGAAGAGGGTTGGAGTCAGCACAGCAGGAGTTGATTCTGACTCAGCTTTATAGCATTCAGGAAGTCATTTCGCAGACACAGAGAAAGAGGGATTCCTCAACCTGGTGTGTGTGTGTGTGTGTGTATGTGTGTGTCTGTGTGTGTGTGTGTGTGTGTGTAGGCCAGAAGACAACCTCAGTTGTGTCATTCCTCAAATATCTTCTACCTAGTTTTTTCATTGGCCAGCTGCTCACTGATTTTTCTAGCCTTTTTGGAGGATGTTTTTGTACACTGTGTATACGAATTTCTTTACCCAGAGATCTGGTTGCCATCCAGACGTAGACATTGGCATTTCTATGAAGCATCTCTTGTTTCAATGTTGTATAAAATTGTTCCCCATCACTTCTGATTGGTTAATAAAGAGCTGAACAGCCTATAACTGGGCAGGAGAGTTAAGGTGGGACTTCTGATCCCAGTAAGGGGATCCCAGGTGGAGAGGAGAGAAAGAAGGAGTCCCCGTGAGGTTATGGATGAACAAGGAGCAGTCAAAGGGAGACTAAGATGGCAGGTAATGGAACCACATGGCTGGGAAGGTGGCCAGGCCAGCACAGATGGGTTAGAATAGCTCAATTATCTATCCAGCTATAGTGCCTAAAGCTATAATAAATATAAATGTCTACGGTTGTCATTATTTGGGAGCTAGGACAGGCATTAGAAAGCCATTAATTTGGGACTGGAGAGATGGCTCCATGGTTAAGAGTACTGCCCACTCTTCCAAAGGACCTGGTTTCAGTCAGTCCCCAGTCTCCACTTAACTGTGGAGAATGTTCTGTCCCTTGGCTAGATCTGGGTAGGGGTTTGATGATGACTGCACATTTTGTCCTTGGTTGGTGCCTTAGATCAAACAGAACCCCTGGGCTCAGATCCACCCATCATAATGTTCCTCTTGTAGGTTTCTAGGACCCTCTGGATCCCTCTACTTGCCTATCCCCTATATTTTTCTCACCTAGAGTCTCAATAGGATGTCCTCACCTCTATCCCACTTTCCTGGTAAGTGAAGACTTTCATGGGACCTGCCCCTTGGGCTAGTGTCCAGATATAAGTGAGTATATACCATTTGAGTCTCTCTGCTTCTGGGTAAACTCAATCGTTATGATCATTTCTAGCTCAACCCATTTGTCCACAAATTTTGGGAATTCCTTGTTTTTAATAGCTGAGTAGTATTCCATAGTGTAAATGTACCACAGTTTCTTTATCCACTCTTCTACTGAGGGACACTTAGGCTGTTTCCATGTTCTGGCTATTATGAATAAGGCTGCTATAAACATGGTTGAGCAAATTTTCTTGTTTTGTTGGGGAGGCCCAATGGCATTCGGAGGAAGGATAGCAGACTACCAAGAAGAGACTTGATACCCTAGCACCATATTCAGGGGGAGGAGGTCCCCCTCAGTCACAGTCATAGGGAAGGGGGATTAGGGTGAAAATGGGAGGGAGGGAATGGGAGGATGCTTGGGATGGGATAGAAAATGAGATGTAATAAGAATTATTTTATTTTTCAATAAAAATGTGTTAAAAAAAAAAAGAAAGGACCTGGTTTCAATTCCCAGTACCCACATGGCAGCTCACAACTGTCTGTAACTCTAGTTTCTATGAATTCTTGACACTTTTGTACCAATGCACATAGAATAAAAATTTTAAAAGAAAGCAAGAAAGCACCTTAGGTTTTACAAACCTGCCTCTCCAGAGAGCCCCAGAGTTTCTCCTGCCTCCACCCACATACAGCCCCTTGCTTTGTGATGACAAGCATGGACCACCCACCGCACACCTGGGCTGGCTGTCTATTTCTTGAACATGGCTTTAGATGGTCAAACTTGCAAGATCAAAAGCTTAAGGACTAAGCTCCCAAAGTTTGTTCTTCATCCTCAGAGTAAGTTAGACAATCTGCCTTTAAAGCTCCATGCGGCACCCCAATTCTGGTGTTTTTTTTTTTTAAGGCCTAATTAAACCTCGGACCAAGAACATTTGATGGTCCTGCCACCTGAAGTTAGCAGTCCAGACTCGAGCTGGTGAACTGACTACAACAAACACCCTTTCTGCTTTTATTTTTTTTTCCCTCTCCATGGCCCTGTAGCCAGAGCTCCTCCCTGCTGTCTTCCTGCCCTCCCTCCCGCCCCTTCTGCCCCCCCCCCATGTTTGCACAGGAACTGTAACTCACAGAGAGTTGCTAGATGCAAGCAGCTTCTACCAGCTCAACTTCTCAACAGCTAGGGCCAACAGGCTACAGACGTTTTTCCCTTCTCAGCTACTGTGGCATCAAAGATGAACGTCCCCCATGGCAGTGGGTACTGTTTGCCAATTTGTGTAGGTAGTCAGTTCTCTTTTTCCCTGTCAGTTTATTGCTGTCATTGCTGTTTTAAGGAGAGGGGCTCATGTGTCAGAGGCTGGCCTTGAACTCTTGGTATTCGTGTCTCCACAGGTGTGCAGCACCACACCCGGCTTATTATTCTCTTTGAATAAAACTATTTTGAGTCATTTGTTTGACGACTCCTCCTCTAGAAACGGGTGGGGCGATGACTAAGTTAAGAAAGGACCTCACAAGGCCAACCAACTCTCCTGTTAGTTCTGAGAAAACTGATAGGTATAAAAGAATGTGCTAATGGTGAGACCAAAGTTTTATATATACATGCAGGTTTATTGGGAGCAGCAGGGGAAGGGAAGGGAGAGAGAGAGAGAGAGAGAGAGAGAGAGAGAGAGAGAGAGAGAGAGAGAGAGAGAGTCACAGGGAGAGGGAGGGACCAAGGTGTCTGGATTATATAATGAAGGGCCTTTGGGTGAGGGGAAGCCCCACCCCTGGGCTGGAGAGGCCAGGGCAGAGGGCAGGGTATGCCAGCCGTGCCTGCAGCAGGTAGGCACCTAACAAAAACAAAATGTTGTTTCTTCAGTAACAATCACCTTGTTTGACCAATGCTAAGATAACCAAGGGGTGTTCGCTCCACATTTCAGTGCTAGGAACATAGAACCCGAGAAAAATGGTTCCATGTTTTGTAAAGAGAAGCACGACATTGAGAGATCCATGGGAGAATGGGGAAATAGAAGGATCCAGAGGGTCCTGGAAACCTACAAGAACATTATGATGGGCCAATCTGGGCCCAGGGTCCTGCTCAAACTATGGCACCAGCCAAGGACAATACATGCAGTAAACTTTGGACCCTTACCCAGATCTAGCCAATGGACAGGACGTCTTCACAGTTGAGTGGAGAGTGGGGACTGACTTTCACATGAACTCTGGTGCCCCAATTTGACCATGTCCCCTGGATGGGGAGGCCTGGTGGCACTCAGAGGAAGGATAACAGGCTACCAAGAAGAGACTTGATACCCTATGAGCATATACAGAAGGAAGAGGTCCCCCTCAGTTACAGTCATAGGGGAGGGGAATAAGGGGAAAATGGGAGGGAAGGAGGAATGGGATGATACAAAGGATGGGGTAAAAATTGAGATGTAATATGAATAAATTAATAAAATATTTAAAAAAGAGAGATCCAATAATGTGTTCTGAACACCTTAGAGCCAAAGCATGAAGACCTGAGTTTGAGGCCCAACATCAGTGTAAAAATGACAGATGCAGTAGTGTACACTTGTCACCCCAAGACAAGAGGCTCCTTTGGGCTCGATGGCCAGCCTGGCTAGTCTAATTGGTGAGCTCCTGGCCAATGACAGATCCAGTTTCAAAGGATGTGAACAGTGTTTCTGGGTCTGAGGTTGTCCTCTGCTTCATAGGTGCACACAGATACACATACAGACACACACACTGACACACACACACACATAGAAACACAGACACACACACACATCACACACACACACACACACACACATCACACACACACACACACACACACACACACAGGCACACTCACACACTCACACACAATGTCCCATACATCTTTGCTATACAAGGCAAAGGAGGGTCTCATATGCTGCTAAGAGACCTGAACCCCAGTAATCGAGCGAGCACGTTTCAGGGTATACCAGCTTCCAGAGGCCCCCAACTTCAGGCTCTTTGAGAACTCTGAAGTTTCTTTTCACACCTCTGCTTTTCTTTCAGAGGGTAGACAGCCTCACTGCTCTGCAACGTTCCAAGAACAAAGCTTTGAAAGAGACAGACACCTAACTGTGGGCCTACGGGCAGTGCGCAGATACCCACGAACTAAGGAGGAACAGAGTTCTTGATTCCCGGAATGAGCAGGAAACTTGAGAACCACTGTGGCCATCTTCCTGTCCTGGGACAGGAGTGCAAATACATTTAGTCAGTCAGGCTAATTTTAGAGAGTGCAAGATCTGGCAGTTCTGTGATTCCCTCAGAAGGGCACCTCAAGTCACCTTTGCAAACGATTCTTTGTTTCTTCATCTAGTCGAGGTGCCCTTCGCTGTAGGCCCTCTAACTAGCATTCAATAGTTTTCGTCGTCCTCAGATTTACTTTGGGGGTTGACTAGCACACACTGCTTAGTCTTTTCTTCAAACCTGTGAAAACAGTTTTTAGACATCTAACAAATCATTAGTTTATTGCCGACTCCTAGGATTTTATTTCATACTATTTCTCCATTGACAAGAGTCCCCTTATCTATGCTTCTCCTTGGCCTTATTTTATAGTGGTGGTTCACAGGCACATGCCTGTAACCCCAGTACTTGCGAGGCAAATGTGGGGGACTAGGAATTTGAGGCCATTCTGGGTTACATAACAAGGTCTTGTCTTAAAAAATAAAGCCCCAAAACCTTGGGGCTATGGAGATGAGTCAGCATTTGAGAACGCTTGCTATACAGTTACGACGTGAGTCCCTCTCTCGGCACCCACAAGGCAGTCTAGGGGGTCTCATGGACTCCTGTGATCTCCATTCCCAGAGGAACAGAGAAGGGAAGTGAATTAAAAAAAGAAATAAAGAAATAAAAAGAAAGGACATGACTGTTCCTAGGTATAATAGAGAAGAAAAGTTATTGTAAATTAAAGGGAGAGCACAGCCAGAGACAGGGACACCTGAGAGAGTCCATCGTGGACACAACCTCGAGTCATGTGAGTAGGAGAGAGGGGAACCAGATGCAGCAGCCGAGAGGGTAAAAGGTTAAAAAAAAAAAAAGGATGGGTAACCAAAATGGCTGGATAATATAGAGAAAAGTCTCTGAGGAAAGGGCAGCCTGACCCTGGGAAGAACTATAGAGGGAAGGGTAGGCCAGCCATATCCTGTAACAGTTAGGGACTGAGGAGGCTTTGGGGCGGGGGAAACTAGCTGGAAGGTCCACTTTGATATGTTAAATAGGCACCTCAGCCCTTCAGCCGTTTGTCCCAGGGTTATGGTGGCTTCCTGGTTCCTAATCTAGCCAAGTCAACACAAGCCTTAGAGTCAGGGAGAGAACCCGCTTCAAAAGAATCCGAGGAGAATGACAGAATCGGGTCTCTGACATTCTGTTTTGGCCTCTGTGCTCTCTCTCTGTCTCTCTGTCTTTCTGTCTCTCTGGCTCTCTCTCTCCCTCTCTCTCTCTCCCTCTCTCTCTGTCTCTCTGTCTCTCTCTCTCTGTCTCTCTGTCTCTCTCTCTCTGTGTCTCTCTCTCTCTCTGTCTCTCTCTCTCTCTGTCTCTCTCTGTCTCTCTCTCTCTCTCTCTGTCTCTCTCTCTCTCTCTCTCTCTCTCTCTCACACACACACACACACACACACACACAAATAGAATACATTTTTCTTAGACAACATGACTCCTCACCTGTCCAGAGAAGTCTTTATTCTGCATCTTCGGGAGCAATCCCCCTGACAGCAGTTAGCCATGGCAGCTGTGCAGACAGAAGAAGCAGGCCAGGGCCAGTCACAGGAGGAGAAAGCCACCCTAGTTAGCTCCCTGGCCTTTAGGCAGTCAATGAGTTTAAAATGCCATAAACCAATCATTGATCTTCGTGATGACAGCCCTAAGTCATCCAGAAAATTTATCATTGACAAAGGCTTTGACAATATGTTGAAAGAGGTGGCCAAGGGTGCTTCTGACTATCGAATGCCTTCCCAGTAGAGGAATTCAAGGCAATTTAGTCTTGGCTTGAAAAGAGGTTAATTAGATTATCAAGACAAGGTGAGTCAAGAGCTGCTTTTGTTAACAGGTCCTTTACCAGACAAATGGAATGAGAAATAGAGCAAAGAAAAAGCCTCCTTGGGCAACAGGACTACCTGAGGACCTGGGAGGGGCAGCCTGATCGCGAGCTTTTTTAAATATCCACAGTAATTCTGCTCAACTTGTAATGTGCAAGCAGCCCCAGGCCAAAAATTGTACAATCTGTACTCAAGCTGTGTTCCTCCCATGGACCAGAGGAATGTGAAAACGCAAACTTCTGCTCAACAAAAAAATACCCCATAGGGGCTGAAGAGATGGCTCAGTGGTTGAGTGTGCACTGCTCTTGCAGAAGACCCAAGTACTTGGTAGTGACATCACACAGAACACAACCTTCTGAAACTCATGCTCTAGGGGATCTCACACACACACACACACACACACACACACACACACACACACACACACACTTACAAAAATAAAAATAAAATGTCAAAGAACCAAAGAATCCCTGACCATTGCCATACCTTATCTACAACAGCATCTTCACTTTTAGCACAGGCTACCCCTTTGGGACCCTGTGCAGGAGGCTTTGAAGGACTGAGAGAGGACACATTCAGAACTTCCAGGCCAAAATTGTTCAAGAGTTCAGCTTTGGTGAATTCCCTGTCTTCATTAAGATCTGTTTGCATCTTCACTGAATGTTGAGCTTAGCCACACCCTCCTAGAGGTCACACACTTGACCTCATCTAAACCCTGCACATTACTGTTACTCATTCAGTATGCTCTTCAGAAACCCTTACTGAGTACCAACAACATGCCAGGCAACATTTTAGACCTAAGGAAAACAACCCATGACGCTTGGTCTTTCTGGGAACATATATAGTGCCTGATTGAATTGTGTGGGGTTTTTGTTGTTATTGTTGTTGTTGTTGTTTTGTTTTAATTTCAAAATGAAACCAAGGCCCAACAACAATGGAGCCAAGAACCAAAACAAACAAACAAACAAAAAAACCACTGCTGAGGAGGGAAGGCCTTACCATAACCCAGGATGAGCAGTGAACACTTCCTGGATTGTACTGCAATGTATCAGCAGGAGAAATGATTCGCTAAGACTTCTATGTGTCCTGAGACCCTGCCTGCCACCACTTGTATCAGGAGCCCTATTTCTTAACCGCTCCCTCAATGACTCTGATGTGGTTTGTCTGGCACCAGTTTCTACACCTGTGTCTAGGACCACTGACCCACAAGTTCTCTTCTCTTGTGTCTGTCACTGGTCCAACAAGACCCAAAAGGCACGGTTAGCTGAATAACTGGAGGACACTCTCACAGGGATGGCTTGCAGATGGGAGAATGGCAGAGCACCCCAGTGGGTCACTCAGTGCAATAGCAACTGTTGGTATTTTAACCGCAAGGAGGTCAGTGGGTGCTTCCCAGAATCAGGAGACAGAGAGGACCTCCTGACTGACCAGGGATCGTGAGTTGAGAAGTGCAGCCAATTAGCTTGAGTCAAATCCAGCTAGACTCTGGCAGGCCAAACAGCTACTGTTCCTGACCAGGTAGGTCAGGCTAAGGTGAGCAAAGAGAGTAGGGGGAGCTGGAAGGGCATTGGAGGAGCAGGGTAGAAACTATGCCTTCTTCAAGTTTCACACGAAATTGTGCCCCAGAGTGTCTCTTGGCTCCTCATTCTCTCTAGTGCCAGAGACAACAGAGACAACCAATGCCAAGTTATTTGCCTCTTCTTCTTTTCATAGCTACTGATATCAGTGAGGACGCTGTATATTCAGGGTACTGTAATGGTCTTTTGTCTCTTTTTGACATGTGTGTGTGTGTATGTGTGTGTGTGTGTATGTGTGTGTATATGTGTGTGTGTGTGTGTGTGTGTGTGTGAGAGAGAGAGAGAGAGAGAGAGAGAGAGAGAGAGAGAGAGAGAGAGAGAGAAACAGAGACAGAGACAGAGAGAGAAAGAGAGAGAGTTGATGTCTTGTTCCTTCCTCAATCTCTCTCCAACTCATTAAAAAAACAGTTTCTTCCTCATCCTCCTTATCATCATTATCATCATCATCATCATCATCAGCAGCAGCAGCAGCAGCATGTGTGTATATGACATGCTTGAGGGCATATGCATACTATAGCATGTGTGTGGAGGACAGAGGACAACTTTGTGGAATTGACTTTCTCCATTCACATTAGTGTGGTTGTGAGGGTTGAACTGATGAAGTTGGGCTTACAAACCACCCCTTACCCTCTGAACTTTCTTGCCAGCATCCTCTTGATTTATTTATTTTTTTCAGACAGAGGAGTCATTCGCTGAACTTGGGGCTCATTCATTCAGCTAGACTACCTGCTAAACAAGCACTGGGGACCCTCTTGTCTCTGCCTCCACAACACTGAGATCATAGGTACATGTCACCATACCTGGCTTTTACATGGGTCTGAGGATTTGAACTCACATCCTCATGCTTGCATGGTGAGCACTTTATCAGTTGAGCCATCTACCCAGCACTTAGAAGCACATAACATGTCAAAGTGGGCATTATTGTTTTACAGCAAAGGAAATTAATTTACAGATTGTGCAACTGACATGTCACACAGCAGTAAAAGCAACAGGTCATGATTGGAAGGCAGAACGCAGGTATCTTATGTGAAAGCCCATGTTGTCAGCTGTTGTGTATCCTCCCCCCCCCAAAAAAAAACAATACCCATCCCAGTATGTATATTGTAGGTAGGTTTGTTTTCTTGTACAACATTTTGTGTTTATTCATCAAGTATGTTTATGTTTATTAAGTATTACATGTTTCCCATTTGCATCCAGGAAACAACTTGGGCCTTGCTGATCATCTCTGCTTTGCATCTGCTTTGGGAATTAAGTACCAGACTTGCCCCCCCCCCTTTTTTCCCCTATGCTCTGCTTAATAAAAAACACAGCTAAGAACCATTGCGGCAGTTTGCTCTGGGATGAGGGTTTTCCCAGGACTTGGCTACTTTAATGTTAAGCCTGGGACAGATCCTCATGTAGCTGGGACTGGCAAATGCCACATTTTTAAAGCAGTCTAAATTTTATAATGAGAAGGCCAGACACTCTGGGACAACATTTTTAAAAACTTAGATAAAATTTTAAAAGATTTTGGAAAAGATATACAAGTGGGTGAATAAACAATTTAAATACATCTTTCTTCACATCTTATGAGCCTAGGATCTGGTTAGGGTTATTCTCATGGCATCATAAAGAGTAATTTGTGGCTGCTCTTCCTCGTGACAACCTGAAACACAGAAGTCACATGCTAAGACAAAGAATGGGGACTGGGAGATGGTGGTTTGGCCCAGACAAGTCAGCTTGGCATCTAAGGATGATGAGCGATGAAGGATGTAGGCTGTCGCAACGAAGCCCAGACTCCCATCCCCTTCAATTTTCAGTCCTAAGCGTGTGACACTCGCCTCAACACAGATGGTGCTTATTTCACTGTGTTGCAACGACTTGTTTATTGTTTGTTCCCTCTGCTAGACAGAAAGATCATGGAGGACAGCATGCCGTGGTCCGGGCCGTCCCTGTTCCGTGGTCCTAGGTCTCCGACCGTTGAAAGCATGTTGGGCTACAGAGGAACTATATTGTCTCAATCATTCTAGATTCAGAACAAAACTGTGGCTTTCAGAGCCATTTCTCGAGGCATCAGGTATTCACGTGGGCACGGGGGGTGGGGGGGTGGGGGGGAGGGGCAGGGGGGGCGATGGGAGGGAGGGCTCACTCCTCCCACCACAGTGAGGCTTCCTGTTAAGCCATTTCCAACCTTACCTGCCTCTGGGGCTTTCTTGCCTCTTCTCCCTCCTCTGATCCACTTGCTTTCTTGCTTATCTTGCTCCTGGATCTCATACAGTCCTAACGCATCCTTATTGTTCAGCAGGAGTGAGAAAGTAATTTAATTCAAATACTCGAGGAGGCTCCTGTAGGAGACCCTCCAAGCATTGGCGTCGACACATAAGTCATGGAAAGGTGGTAAGAAGGACCATGGGACATAACTAACTTTATAATGCATTCCTGCCCGTGTGAAGCAACGTGCTAGCGTGCATCACATGTCCAAATGAATGTGTGCCCCAAGATTATTTATCATTTCCAGGCATAGGTTAGGCTGTGGTATGGTTGTTTTATGTGCCCACAGTGTGGACAGGAGGCAAGATCTCTGGAACTCTTAAGGCTGGTGTCCTTGGCCATCGTGCAGTCTTGAAGCCTTACAGCCTGCCTATGTCCACCTCCTGGAACGGCGGCCTTCTCTCATTTTTCTGATATTAACCACACTCTAAGGGAAAAGTATGGGCTTAGCTTCTAGAGAAAGGCTCGCAGTGCCTGGAGACAACCGCTGGGAGGAAAGAAGAAACGACAAGCAGCATAAAACATGGCTTGGGGCTTCTTTCTATCACTGGGGGAGAAGATACCCATTTATAAGTGCTACTAAAGCCTGTGGTTAGATTTCACCAGTATAAATTATTCACCGAGAACTACTAAGGGTTTTCCTCCCTGCAGGGTGAACAGCTGGCATTTTGCAATGCCCAGTCTTGGTAGTCTGGTGGGGTTTTTTGAAGATCAGTGCCCTCTGGGGGTTGAAGTGAGAAAAACAAATCTATGAAAACAAACAAACAAACAAAAAACCAAAAAACAAAAACCCCAAAAAACAAAAAACAAAAATACAAGGAGGAAGAGTGTTTGCCCTTGCTTCCTCTTACGTAGTGACAAAAGCTAAGGGGCCTGGGAGGAAAGTATTTTCTAGTGATAGCCTGAATGTGATGTATCACGTGACCATAGGGCTAGCAATATTTGACATTGCTTAGGCTAACGTGGCCTCAGCAATAACCCTTCCAAAGCGTAGAGTGTCCCATGGAAAGGTTTCCAGCGCAGCTGGAGAGCCCGGTTTACTTCTTGTGTTTTCTATAGGGAGGTATGAAGGGCAAGAAGACTCGAGACTAAACTGAGTGTGGTGATGCAAGCCTGAAACATCTAGCACTTGGGAGGCTGAGGCGGGTGGACCGTGGGAGTTTGAGGCCAGCCTCAGCTGCAGAGTAAATTCTAGGACAGTGTAGGCATCAGAATGAGATGCTGCCTCAAAATGAAAAATGTAAAAGGCTTGTCAAGAAGACACAGTGGGCCGTGGTGGTGGTGCACACCTTTAGTCCCAGCACTTGAGAGGCTGAGGCAGGAGGTTCTCTGTCCGTTTGAGGCTAGCCGGAACTATATATCAAGCTCCAGGCCAGCCAGGGCAGGGCTACATAGTGAAACCCTGTCCCGAAGGAGGAGGAGGAGAAGGAGGAGGAGGAGGAGGAGGAGGAGGAAGAGAAAGAAGAAGCAGTACACCAGACTGTCTACATGGCTCCTGCCAAGCATCCCCTCAGTGGCTGGGGAGAAAGTGGCCTAGCATTTGTTAAGCATTCACTCTACGCAGGAGTCAAATTTACCTCACTGATTTCCTTAAGAAGAGGAAATCTGTTCCCTGGTTACTTCCAAGACCTTGATTGAACTTACTGGTAAATTATCAACGTGTCAGTTGGATCTGCTATAGAAAGATCCACCATGGGGAGGAAGGAGCCAGCCGAGAGGAGATGAAGTGTCACAGCACAGCCGTGACCCGGGAAGCCTGAGAAATCTGTCTGTGGTTAGCACTGAGGATTGGACAGAGGATGTCAGGCTCCATGACTCTTTTTAATTCGCCCTTAAAGAGAATTCCTAAGCTCAGATTCACAATGCGGTCTGTGGGGCCTTGGCTATGCCTTGGCATCTCTCAAACACCCAACAGGGGAGCTGATGGGTTCCTGAACCCCAGCCACAATTCCAAAGGCTAGACCCTCTTCCTACAGCTGAGCTCTTGACCTGGACACTGAGGCAGACAGCAGCCGGCAGACCACTCAGATTCTCTTAACTCATGCTGTTTCTGAGCTTGTTGGTTCAACTGTCAGAGGGTAGAAGGGGTGTATGTTGACTGGCTTCCTCTGCAAGCATGGGTCTCTGGCACCTGCAGGCTAGCAGTGTTGTAGAGACGACAGAGCATTGCTCAGCAGCCTCCAGACCAGTGGTTTGTATTTAAATCCACTACACCAGCTGTAGACTGTAAGGATAACACCAGGTCTGGGGCATTGTTGAGGCCATACTTAAAGGCAATGGTGTAGCACGTTTATCTTAGAGTGCCCTTGACTTTCATCAAGGCAAAACTGAACCTCAAAAAAATGCAAATTATAGAAAATAATTCTCTCAAAATGTTTGTCATGGTCTTGAGCAAGATGCTCTACCATTCATTGTGTCAGCTCTGTCTCAAGAGGTTCAAACTTTTTGGGTTCAGGGGTCTTTATCTCCTCTACTAGATCTTGGCGCCCCAAAAGAGGTTTTGTATTTACTTCTCTCTTGCTGGATCCCAAATGGCTACCAACCTTAGTGTATTAAGGCACCATCATCTCTCACGATGACTGTGGGACAGAAGAAGTCCAGGAGAGGCCTCTCTGCATAGGAGCTGAGTCCCGTCACAATTGTTATCAAGACATGGTCATTGGAAGGCTTGACTGGGAACAGCTTCCAGGACTGCTTCCTTCCATGCCTAGTGACAGGAAAGATGTCACGGTGAGACTATAGAGTGGCTGACAGTCCCTGGGGCCTGGCAGCCTATGCCACTGAGGGTGAGCCATCTAAGGAGGGTCAGCAGAGGGTGAGCATTTAAAAGGGGGGGGTCACCAGCTGCAGTGCCCTTTCTGACCCAATCCCAAGAACCAGACTCTACCAACTGTACTCTGTCCTATGTGTGACACACACGTCAGTTCTGATTTGGCCTGAGGAGACCACATGAGGCATGGACACTAGGACAGAATCATCGTGCAGCCTGGTTATTATGAGATTTTATGAACATTCCATAAGAGGCTTGGGGTAGGAGGGGGGCACTGAGATGGTTCAGTGAATGAAAGGCCTTGACACGTGAGCCTGATTGCTTGACTTCAGCTCCCAGAACCCTGGAAAAAAAAAAGAGACACCCCCCCCTTAAAAAAAAGACTGAAGAAGATAACTATTTCCTGAAAATTATCCTCTGATAACTGACATATGTGTGCATGTAGACATTCATGTACACACACACACACACACACACACACACACACACACACACACACACACTAGCAAATAAAATAGGAGTTTTAGGAACAAAATTTATGGAACAACAGGATGCTCAAATTATATTGAGAAGGGCTGTTGATTCTCAAACCAGAAATATTTAATACAATTTTCTTATTGTCTAACTCCCCATCGTGCCATTTACTGCAGCAGGCAGTGACCTGCGCCCTTTAGATGCAACATTTGCAGCCTGCAGTAAAGCTTTGCTCTGATAGAAACCCCTTAGCAACAAGTCCAGCAATTTGCAATTATAAAAACATCTTTGTGTCTCAGGAGGAACGCTGAGACCTTAGGCAGCTGGCCTTCTTCTAAGAGTGGGGCCCAAGCTTGGTTGGAGCATTGCTATAAGCAAGTGTTTTGGGGGGCAGGATGTGGCTACACAGTGACCCTCTTTGTCATGCCCTAGGCAGAGGGATTCTGCTCGCCTGAGTGCCACACCGTTGCTTCCTGGGCAGGAAGCGCCTACCTCTTAGTGGACAGGTCTGTCCAAACAAACATGCTTGTTGTGCTTCGAATTCCTGTCCCTGCACCTGAACCCCAAGTGCTGTGGATCAAGGGGACCCCACAGACTCTATCATCAGATACCACTGCTCCTATGGAGTGTTTACATTAATTCCGTGCCGTCTAGTACATTTCCCCCTGCAGAAATGAAATCGTAAACAGAAAAACAGAGGGCACAGCACTGAACCAAAGCAGAGAAAATGGAACAGTGGGAACTGGTGTGTAGAGCCTTAGCAAGCAGCTGTGCACATGGCCCAAGGGCTCCAAGCTTATCTTACAGGAAGAAAACTTTTCTTCTTCTTCTTTTTTTTTTCTTTTCACTTTTCTTTTGTCTTTCTCCCTCCCTCTCCTCCTTTTCCTCTTTCCTCCACTTTCTTTCTTTTTTCCTTGTTACTGGGAAACAAATATCCGAAGAGCAATGTGGTATTATATTTCTTTAGTGGGTAACAGGTTAAAATGTGTTACTATTACCTTCGAACTTTCTTGAGAGATCTCCCTGAAGTTGATGTTATCCGCCTCGGCCACTAACGCACATGCTACGCTCTTCTACTTCAATTTTACATAGCAGGTTCTCATAGATCTACTCCTCTGCATTATGTCTATTTCTATGTATTGGCCCGTTTGGTTATTGATGGCTTCCCCACCTGAAAGGTAAGCTTCCGAAGGCTTGAAGGTTCGCACGTAATCTTGGACCTGGGAGGCTGAGGGAAGAGGTTTTCTTCAAGTCATAGCTACACTGTGACATTCTGTCTCAAAGAAACAAAAGAAAACAAAAATAACCCTTATATTTTTGGTCGTGAGCCTAGGCTTTACTGTCTGAGACATCTCTCCAAGGACCTAGAGGTGACAAGAGTTCCACAAGAAGACCAACAGAGCCAACTAACCAGGGCCCAGAGGGGCCTCTGGAGTCTGAAGGACCAAACGACGACCATGCATGGACTGGACCCAGGCCCTCTATATATAGGTGTAGTTGATGGGCAGCTCAGGCTGCATGTGGGTCTACTAGTAAGGGGAGAAAGGGCTGGCTCTGACATGGACTCTGTTGCCTGCTTTTCGATCACTTCCCTCTGACAGGACTACGTTGTCAGGCCACAGGGAAAGAGGAGGAACTCAGTCCTGATGTGACTTGTTGAGCTGGGGTGTGTGTGTTGGGGGCCTTCCCTTTTCCAAGGAATAGGGGAGGGGTGATGAGAGAGGGAGGGTGGAACTGGGGGGAGAGGAGGGAGGGGGCTACCACCAGGATGTAAAGTGAATAAATAAACTACTAATAAAAACCAACAACAACACATGAATAGTGAAGTCTATGAGAACAGGCCATTTTGGCTACTTTGATGTTTGTTACAACATCCCCAACCTAGAAAAAATTGCCATTATGTTTACTTGATAAATAATTGTAAAAAAAAAAAAATTAGTGTAGTTAGTCAGCTGTAGGGTGTTAAGTCACTTCCCAAGTCTTTTGAGTCCAGATTTGATATACTGGTCATCATGCTGTCCTGCCTCTCTGTATCCTGCGCCAAAAGTTTTGCTATTCGGGAGGCTGAGGCAGGTGGGTCACAGGTTCAATTCCAGCTTGTGCTGCAGAGGGAGTTCAAAGCTAGCCCATGGCACTATCTCAAAATCAAAAGGGGAAATGGGTAGGATATATCTCAGCAGTAGAGCTAGCATGCATGAGACTGAAGGTTTAATTCTCAGTTAAGCAAAGGAAAAGAGGAGCCAGATGCTTAGAACTTAGGAAAACAAGGCTTCCCAGTTGCACGGTAGGGCGCTGAAAGAACTCATCTGAGCGCTCGCTCGAGCCTTCTGATAGTTCGTTACTCAGCTTGGCTTTTGCTGTGGTTGCCAAGGTAAATGTTTTGCTCCAGCGTGAGTTAGTGCTGAGGTCAGCAGCTGCTCTTTCATCCTTGTGTGTGGCTGTTTGGGCTCTTAGTTAATAGGTGCGGAGGTGTGTGTCTCTGTTCGGTGTAACCTGATCACCCCCGTCCATTCCACAGAAGCTTGAAAACAGTTGCACATGACTACCAAGACCGCTGAGATGTGTTTGTCTGAGTTTCTACCAGAGAAAAAACTAATATCTAAAGCTCTAAGCCAAATACCAAGCCAAATACCAAGTCAGCACCGGGAGAAGGCCCCACGGATCTCAGCTGCTTGCTGTCTTTATCGCCCCTGAGAGCTGAAAGTAAAGGTGCTCAGGATTCAGGAAACCCAGTAAGTATCCAGGAACTTCAGTTTGGGAAGCAGTAGCTCCAATTCCCTTAGAGTCATTTGCTTCTGGAGGCAAGAACAACCCAAATATATGGTCAGGAAGTTGACCCTTACAAGACAGGTGCAGATTGAGAGCCTTGAGGCAGCTCAGGAGAAGGGTCCTGCTCTGACTGAGAAGAAACACATGTCATCACCCAAATAACTCATCGTGTTCTTCCTGGGGGCACTGAGGGAGCCCGTGTGCCCTTGGTGCCATTAGGTGGCTGTACTACTCCACCCGAGGAACTAGCCTTCCAAGACCTGTCTCTGTTTGGTACCACAGAACTGCGTGTGAACCTCATCAGTCAGGCAGAATGCAAGCCCAGGTGTTTCGCTTCCTGACTGTATCAGATCAAGCGGTTACCCAGAGGGAACGGTCTCCCTCCTGTCTTCTGCTCCCATGTTACTTTGTTATTTGGTGATATAACATAAAGATTTCTGTGGAATGGTTGGAAAGAACAAAGGCTGGCAGAACACAAGTTCGAATCCCAGGTGTTTACGGACTATCGAGGCTTGAGTGCCTTTGTTACCTGGGCCACGTCTCTTTCTCAGTTCTCTTCTGTAAACCAGGCACCATGGTAACCATCTTTCAGGATGCTGCTGAGTGTGAATAATGTTAACGCAGCAAACTGAGGGAGCCTGAAAGAACTGGGGTGTTCATATTTGACAGTGAGTGGTACTGCCACTAATGGTATTAAGTGACTCCCCTGTGGGACAGCATTCCACCAGCCACAGCTCACTGGAGTGTGACGGAGAGGAGGCTCGGGGACATTTCTGTCCTGGTGAGTGGCAGGGCGGGAACCTATGCTGAACATGATGCTTTTGTACACACATTGTTTACAAAGTGAGATATTGCATCCAAATTTAATTAGCCTCGGCTTTATAAATATTTTTATTAACTGCGGATTATGTTTTTTTTATTTTTATTTTTAAATTACGTTCATGTGTGTCCCTATGTGGGTGTGCACATGTGAGTTCAGGTGCCTGTAAAAACTGAAAAATGGTGTACAATTCTCTGTGCCTCCTGACATGGGAGCTGGGAACCAAACTCAGGTCCTCTGGAAGAGCAAACATCAAGAATTCTTAGCCTCTGAGACTTCTTCCCAGTTCCATTGTTATGTTGTAAACACAGGACTCAGGTATTAGGATCCAGGGAAAATAGGAAATAATCTCTGACATGGGGCGGGGCAGGGACTGAAAAATCTATTAAGGATCTTGTGATTCTTTGAACATCAGAATTGCCTTCCTAAAATAGACACAATGTTCTGGCTAAAATAAAAACAACCCAACAAACTTAACGAGTATCTCATTTGGAGAAACGGGAAGAAGAACAGAGGAAGACCCTAGGGTGTTGCTGCTGATCAAATGAAACAGCGGCTGTCAAAGGAAACTGGACAGCACAAACCACAGCTTAGCTGCGAGGCTCTACTGATGCTATTTTTGGGCTTTGTTATGGTCAGATACTCCCGCTGCTCTGACCGTTGCTAGAGTGCTTTCAGAGACAAGACTAACAGTCATTCACATCAGAAGGCAGGTGCAAAAGGCATTAAGTAGGGGCTGGAGAGATGGCTCAGGTGGTAAAGAGCTCGCTGAGCAAGCTGGGAGGGTTGGGGGGGCGGCGATCCTGAGTTCAGATCCCCAGCGCACACATGAACATCCAGGCATGTGGCTCATCGGTGACCCTGGGCTGAGTATTGCTCTACCCATTCTTGTAGATTGTGCGAATGAATGTACTAACGTTGGCCGAAAGGGCAGAAAGCAGGGCAGAGGATCAACTGGAGAGATGGCTCAACAGTTACAGGCACTTGCTGCCCTTTGTGGAGAACTTTTGTTCATTTTCCAGGCCCGGTGCTGAGCGCTCATCCCTACCTCTAACTCCAGCCCCAGCTAATTCAGTGTCTTTTCTCTCAGAGCACCTGCACGCACACAGCATGCACACACACACACACACACACACACACACACACACACATCATAAAAAAGGAAAGCGAACAGTCAAGAGCACATGGGAACATCCCAAGTTTCCCTAGAGACATGACCCTCCCCTCTTCATGAGAACAAGGAGGAAAACAACGTAGAATTCACGAGGGACAGCCCAGATTTAAAGATGTGAACAAAACCAGGGACATGTAAACAAATAAACAAAAAGAGGCAGCCTAGCTAAAACAGAAGCATCAGCAATGTTGTAGGAACTCGAATGTTAATGAGCTTTCTAAGGACAGTTCCCTGCATCTTAGAGAAGGAAGGCCCCGTAAGGACGAGGGAGGGAAATGCCAGCCGCAGCAGCTACCAGCAGAGCCTTGAGACAATTCAGGTAAACCACTGGCTAACACTGCTGCTAAGCCCACTGCAGAGGCATTTCAGAAGGAGCAGGGCAGAACGTTTCTGCAGTCACCTTCCAACCTCATGTTTCCTGCACCTGCACCGCTGTGGTAGGAGTAGGCGGCAGTTGCATAATATGGCAGCAGTCAGTCAGTCAGTCAGTCTGATTGTTCGAATACTTCTCCTCCGGGTAAGATTTCTCAGTCATCGTCCCGTATTTCAAAATCAGTAGTTCTGAAGGCACGGAGGTGCCTGAGGACTCCACTCTAGACAAGCCACGAAGTATTGTTTAGATAAGGAATTCCTAAGACCAGGGAGGTTTTAAGGACACGAAGGTTACTAGAACCCCAAACCACGTGTGAGCACACGGGAAACCCCTTCCCATAGCTTTCTGGAATTGCAATAGTGACTCAGTCCTGGAAGTAACAGAGTCTTGCCCTGTTCTGATTGCATACCCATCAACACTTATCTCTTACAAGAAAAGAAAAAAAGATTACATTTTGAGAAAGAAATTCTTATTTGGAGCTCATTTGGAATTCAGGAACGAGATTTTTTTTTTTTTAAGTGACAGTGTGAATTTAAGCTCTCTCATGTTGACTTTTTGTTTTTGTTTCTTTGGGACAGTGTCTCAGGCACCCAAGGCTGACCTTGAATTCATTAGTTAGTTGAGCAAGACCTTGAATTTTTTTCCATCCTGTCTCCACCTCCAGACTGCCACGATTACAGCTGTGCACTGCCATCCGCAGTTTGTGCTGAGCTGGGGGATCGAACCTGGAACATGTGCTAGGCAAGCACTCTCCCAACTGAGCCACATCCTTAGCCCTTTCTTTCTTACTGCAGAGGATAAAGAGTTCCATAGCATGACGGTCCAGGGAAGGACATAGAGCTTCCACACGCTTTGTTGAGGGTTATGGATACTCTATTGTATATAACAGTTCATTACACCCATGGACGTTAGCGATTCACTTTAACCTTTGACTAATGGGAGCATCAGAGATGAAGAACTGCATGTCTATATAGGCTCTCAGGTTTTGGGGAACTCTGGTCAACAAACCAGGCACAAAATTTAAGGATACACTAAGAAGAGCAGAAAATCAAAATAGTTTACTTTGTATGTTTTGTATATGTAATGACAGTAGTATTTTGATTTTAAAAGGCCATAAAGTGGACAAGGAACAAAAAATCAAAATTTTACGTAAATGTAGGTTCTTGTTCATGGCTGTGTGAGAAGGACAGATACTTCAGATTAGCCTGACTCTGGGTATGTGTTGCCCCTGTGTCTCCCTGTGTGTGACGGCATCCTGTGAGGGTTGGTGAAAGCAAGCTGATGACCAACAAACTGGCTGGCACAGGAATTTGGATAGAGGCACGTTTTGTTGTCATTTTTCATATTGGTTTTGGCTTTTTTTTGCTTTAACTGTAGATCTTTCACTAGTATTTTTACTAACTCAAAAATATGGGAGGACAAGCCAGGTGTGGCAGCACACACTTGTAATTCCACATCTGGAAGTTGAGACAGGAAGATAAAGAGTCTGAGGCCAGCGGGGGCTGTACAGCAAGAACTGGGCTCAGAAATAAACAACCTAGGGGACTTTTCATCAAGTGCAGCGTACGGGACACACACGTCCTCTCTCTGCCTCAGCTTCCAATAGGGCTCAAGTAATTTTCACCAAGCCGGTTACTGAGGTCACAACAGAGCAAGGAAAGGCCAGAACTCTCTGTGCTGAGGGCTTGGCTTCCCAGCGGGGCTTTTGAAACACAGGACAAGTTGATTTCACAGCTGAGGGTTAAAGAACCAACCATCTGCATGTCTCTAAGGGTCAGAACTATGGACAAGGAAGACAAGGAGACTAGTGATAGAATCTGGGGAGCGGAGAGAGCTTCCACAGACAAGTCAGTTACTGGTCCTGTTCTTATGCCCAGCTGCCACTGGGACCTGGTTCTGCTCCTATGCCTGGCTGTCCACAGGACCTGGCCACAGTATCTTTCTGAGCCTCAGGAAAAATGAAATGCTTCTCAGGTTTCTTTGAGTTGGTATATCTTCCCTAATAAATCTGTAGAAGTCACAGAAGACAGACAAACCTATTTGAACTGAAGGTGCTTTCTGCTCTGGCAGTTTGGGGTTTCCTAGGAATTCATGTATTGAAATTCTACCTACTCCAGGGTGATGCTTAGAAGATGGGGCTTTTGGAGACAATGAGGTCCTCGTGGGTGCCACTGTGCTCTTCTGTTTTTCTTTTCTTTCTTTTTTTGGGGGGGGGGGATTTTCGAGACAGTGTTTCTCTATGTAGCCTTGGCTGTCCTGGACTCACTTTGTAGAACAGGCTGGCTTCGAACTCACAGAGATCCGCCTGCCTCTGCCTCCTGAGTGCTGCAATTAAAGGTGTGCGCCACCACTGCCCGGCTTTTGTGCTCTTCTAAAAGTGGCCTCAGGCCTAGGAGAGAACCCCTTTCTCCTTCTATCACTCGAAGATGCAGGAGGAAAGATGTGAGAGTCAAGGCATCTTCATTATACCCCCTCCCTGATCTTGGACATCTTAGCCTCCAGAGCTATAGGGAATCAATGTCTGTTTGTAAACTGCTTCACTCATGGAACTTTCAACATGGCAGCCCAAATGGGTCAGGGGCATGAAAGCAAGACTTTCACCTGTCCACCTTTTGTAGACCTTCTAACAAACGCACTAGTAGAAACCTCCTCTGCCATCCCAGAGCTCAGTGCCCAGTGGGAAAACATTGAATGGGGCATGATTAATGGCCACTCCAGGTCTGACATCCTCCTTAGCTCAGGAGACTGATCTGCTTAGGCTGTGTTATTGAAAACTTGACAATGAAACGTTCACCCTTTTCAAGGAAAAACTAGAGGAGTCTCCAGCCTTTGGACTGAACTTTTGGGTGTGCCCTGTTCTGTTTCTGAGCCCTTCAAGCCTGCAGGGCCCATGGACTCAGTAGATACATCAACAGGATTTAGTCAGCCTTGCTGTGGCCAGCGCAATTATACAGTGGCGTGAGGCATGCTGCCAGGATCTTAACGTGAAGCAGGCACCCTGAGGAACATTGACAAATGACCAGGGGCTGTCTGTGCATGGCTGGCAGCCAATGGCAGCCAGCTGGGCTCTTCTTCCTGATCCGTGTGACAGTTCCAGATTTGTGAAATGCTTTAGGACTTGGGTAAATGAACTCCAGTGGTCTTTGGAACAACAGCAGAGTCTTCACCCTCATCTCAGTTTGGCTCCTCTCACTCAACCATCCGGATCTTCAAGGACAGAGAGGCCCACTCTTAAAAATGTAGATGGCAGGAGCATAGCTGGAGCTGTAAGGTCAGCAGAGGCCTTGGGGTCTCCCAGCTCTAGTTGGAACCCTAGAACTATCCATCAAAAGTGTTGGGTTCCTGGTCCAGGTTTCTAACCCATCAGAACTTCAAGCTCCTTAGCTATGCAACAGAACCAAGCTAAAGGATGAAGGAGCGAAGATTATAAAAGGGATGTGTGGGTCAAATGCGTGTACTGGTGCACACAACAAAGACCCCTTCCTTTATTGTTTCTGGAATGCCCATCTCCTTAAAGAAATGGCTCAAGAGAAGTTTCTGTTTGAACCAACTTTGAGATTGTGTGCGTGTGTGTGTGTGTGTGTGTGTGTGTGTGTGTGTGTGATGTTGAATCCTTATTTCTTCTACCAGACCCGCCCCCTTTCTTTCTTAATCACCTAGCTTTGCTTCCTCTTTATGTCCATGCCTCATCGTGCTGCCGGGATGAGTGGCCTCTCACTGGAGGGTCCAATACTTGGCCAAGAAGATCCTGGGTTATGTGAAAGCAGGCTGAGTGAGCTATGGGGAACAAGCCTGTAAGTAGCATTCCTCTACGGTCTCTGCCTCAGATCCTGCCTCTAGGTTCCTGTCTTGAGTTTCCTGACTACAGGAAACTCTTCTCCAAGCAGTTTTCAGTCATAATGTCTTATTATAGCAATAGAAACTAGGACAGTGTCTAAAGTGGATTGTATTTGCCAGAGCTGGCCCCACAGTGTACCCTAGCTCATACATCCTTCCTATGGTGTTACATCTTCCTCCTCTTATTGAGAAAATCTATGGTCACTCATGACTGTAATGGCTGAATTGTGACACCTGCCCCCCCTTCATACAGTGAAGTCCTAACATCCAGGTTACAGCCTGATTTAAAGATAAAATATGTAAGATCATTAAATCAAAGTAAGCTGGAAGAGTATGTCTTTATCAATAAGGGAGATGTTCTTATAAGAAAAGATGTCTATAGAAGTAGATGTCTGTCTACTCAGAGAGATGGCCCTGTGAGACACAGTGAGAAGGTGGCCTCGGGGGACATGATCCCACTGAGACCTTGATGTCAGACTTTCAGACTCAAGACCTGGAGAAAGAAAAAAAAAATTCTGTGGCTTTCACCACTTA
The DNA here is from genome assembly GCF_964271855.1 of Acomys minous. Taxonomy (NCBI): domain Eukaryota; kingdom Metazoa; phylum Chordata; class Mammalia; order Rodentia; family Muridae; genus Acomys; species Acomys minous. The sequence continues at coordinate 64,875,965 of NC_140495.1, read as the reverse complement.
GTCTAGCATCTTGTTGTCTGGCTCCAACAGACAATTTTTATCTTACTTCAAGTTGTCATAACAAAGGTATGACAGATAGAGTGGCCTAAACGTTGACATTTATTTCTCATAATTCTTGAGGCTGAGAAACCAAAGTCAGTGATTTTGGAGTCTTATGAAAACCCTCATCCTGGTCTGCAAAGAATGTCTTCTGATTGTGTATGATATAAAAATGGGAGAGAGAGAGAGAGAGAGAGAGAGAGAGGGGGGGGGGGAGGGAGAAGAGTAGCTATTTAAGTAGGCACTAATCATGCTACAAGAACTTCACCCTTATCTGAATCTAATTATAACCCAACGCCCACCTCCCAAAACCATCACATTGGGAAATAGCATGCAGATTTGAAGGCTACAAGTATCCAGTCCCTAGCTCTTTCCTTTGACTCTTACATCCCTAGAAATACCCCAACCAAGAGTGTAAGGCAGGAATATTGTTCTGAGACTTGCAAGGCTAGCTCATAAAAATGCAAAGCACTCTCGGCTCTTGTCTTGGAGTGGCCATCTTGAAATCTAGAGCCAAAGGAGGCCAGGTAGCCTAGTGAGGAAACCACATAGTATGGGCATTTGGTAGACTGCCTAGGCATCTGTTGTAGAACAGATGCAAATGAAAGTTATTCTGAAAGGCTGGGGAGGAACTATTCCCACCTGCCTCTTACACCTTTTCGGACAGGAGAGAAAGTATTAATATTTTGATATGGGTAAAGTTATTTGTAGAACACTGGTGTATTTCCCAACACACAATTCTTCATGATTGTTCATCAGCTTTGTTATCAGCCCATTTTATTTTATTTTATTTTATTTTATTTTATTTTATTGAGACAGAGTCTATCTAGCCCAGGCTGGCTTTGGACTCACTATGTAGCCCAAGCTGACCTTGAACTGAACTGTCAGTAATCCTCCTGCCCCAGCCTTCTGAGTACTAGGATTTATAAGTATGCACCACTGCAGGAAGATACCCTAAGCTTTTTCTATTTTGAATAATACCTGCTCACTGAGCACATAATATGTTCCCGGCAATGTTTTAAGCACGTTTCATGTGTAATTGAATCCTCACCACAATCACGTCAAGGGTGGAGTGTCATTGTGAACGATGCCACCGAGTTTCAGGTAGACTGTCTCGTGATCCGAGACTTGCAGGCAAGCTGCAGAGCTGGAAAAGTCGGGCCCAGGCCTCTATAGTATTCACCACAGGCCTGCAGCTGTAGCCAGTCGCTGGAGTCAGGTGGGGTGCTTACCCAAGGCTGTGATCCAATCAGCTCTTATTCTCTCTACCTTGTCCTGAGAATCACCCCGTTTACCCATTGCTTGGCAACACTTTTCAGAGAGTTGTTTTGGTGGGTTTTTTTGTTTGTTTGGTTTTTGTTTGTTTGTTTGTTTACTTGTTTTCTCTAGGGGCTTCCTCTCTTTTCTCTATTTACCCAAAGCTGTTTAGGCCTCACAATAGCATTTACCTCTTCAGAAAGATATCTGCAATCCTATATTAGCTGCCAAGATGTAATAACAGCCTGGATGTCCAAAAGTAGACAAATGGGTATCAAAATGTGCACTGTGTACAATGGACTATTAGTCTATTTTAAGGAAAGAGATCCCACAATATATGAACACCTGGATGGACTGGGAAGTAAACCTGCCGTAAAGAGGGGAAAGCCATGCCTACAAGATTTTGTTCATCCCAGGAATTCAGATAGTCAGTTTCATGGAAACTGTGAAGGGGATTACAGTTGGCGAGGGGTTTCACAGGGCAGCTGTTGAGTGTGTGCAATTTCAGTTATACAGGTGAGTGGCTCTAGAGATCTGCAGTCGACACTGTGCCTATAGATAACAATACTCCATTGTACCTTGAAGATACGTTCCAAGGAGCAGGCAAGATGGCAAGATGGCTCAGTGGGAAAAAGCACTTGCCGCCTTAAGCGTGCTGGTTGGAATTCAACTCCCCAGATTCCACAGCTAAAGGGGAGAAGAGACCCCACACACTTGGACTTTGGATTCCACAGGCGTCCCATAGCACGTGCACTCACAGCCGCACAATAATAAATACCGTTTCAAAATTCAAAATACCTTGTTCTATTTCGCTGTGATAAACACAACGACTGAAAGCAGCTTTGGGGAGAAAAGGGTTCCTTTTGTCTTATACTGCACAGTGCACCACAGAGAGAAGCCACGGCAGGAACCTGCTGGCAAAAACCGAAGCAGAGACCACAGAGAAACATTATGTACTACTGGTTCATTCTTATGGCTTGGACAGCCTGCCATATACAGCCCGGGACTACCTGCCTAGGGGTAGGACTGCCCACAGTAGCCTGAGCCCTCTCACAGCCATCAAGAAATGCCAGGTGACTCTAGTTTGTGTCAAGTTGTCAGGAACGGACCTAGCCATCACGTGTCAAACGCACAAAGCTCACGTTGTGTTTTTGCCACAGCAAAAACTTAAAAACAGATTTTTAAAAAAACCTCAAAATTCTGTTCCCATGCAGGTTTTCCTATTTCTGCTGCTCTCAAGGTCTGTGGCGAGGGCCTGCTGTGTTTGCTGGTAGTGTAAGTCATCTGTGCCACCCCCAATTAATCACTATTGGCTAGTTCTGACTCTTGCCCTGTAAGCCGAGCTTGTGCTGGGGACAGTCAGTCTGAATTACAAAACAGCTGAGGTCCAGATCTAGTTTTTCTTGTTGTCTGTTTTGCTTTTTTTCTTTTGACTCTGTTTATGTTTAGCATATGCTGAGTTCATGGCTGGGAAGACAACTCAGTGCGTACAAGTGTTGCATAGAGGACCAGGAAAAAGAGAGAGATCTGGGGCTTGCTGGCCCCCAGCCATGCTGTAGGCTCACTGATAGATCCTGTCTGAAGGGACTAAGGTAGAAAACAATAGGGCAGGACGCTAATGTCCTCTTCCCACAGCCTTTGTGCATGCTTGCATAGGGTACATCTACCTATCTGTGCCTACACCACATACGTAGGACATACATATGCATGAGCCTTGTACATAGCTCACACACCCATTAAGAGAAATGCAGAGCTGTATCTAAAACTGTCTACCTTGAGGGCTTGGTTAAGGTTTGTGGCTTTGTTCTTCTTCTGGGAAAAACACAGCTCCCTGTCAGAAGGGAAAAGTCCCGTGTGAAACCTACATGGAATTAGCCGATCTGTTAAATTTTTGAGCTTGCTGCAGGGTCAGCCCTGTGTGTATTGTTGCCATAATAGTGCATGTGACCAGATGTCCTTGACTTGACCTTGTGGGAATATGTAAACCATGGGGACTCAAGGAGGGATGTCTGTGGGAGGAGGATCACGTGATGCGGAGCAAATGCTATTTGCAATTCCCTGACTGCAAAGTGATTTCTGGGAAGTGGCAAGAGGTGACTCCACAAAGGGCTTCAGGCCCCTACAAAGACAAGACCTTTTCTTTCTTTCTTTTTTTAAAGGGGATGGCAAGCTGCCAGCTGGGCAGGAAGTGGCGAGCAAGGGCTCTGACTTTAGGTCCTGTTTTGCTCAGCACCAGCTTTTCTTTTGCTCCATTTTTCAGCATGAAGCTGCTTCATGCAGCATGAAGAAGACAGGCTGAAGGAATACTGATTCGCTGGTTTGTGCTGGGACACCAAATTCATATGTGGGGGTAAATAAAAGCTGATTTTAAAAAATGTATTAAGGAACTGGCTCTGGTGGCTCAGGTCTATTATACCAGTGCGTGGGAGACTCTTGGGAGGAAGCACAGCATGAGTTTGACGTTAACCTGGGCTTCATAGTGAATTCCAGGCTAGCCTGGGGTACAGAGTGAGACCATGTCTCCCCAAAACAAACAAATAATACTACATCAAATCAAATACAACTAGAAAAGCTGAGAGTAGAGGAGGTAAAATGATGCAAATAGAGTGCACAATTCTCAAACAAAATAGATGTAAATACAGTGTACAATTCTCAAACAAAATACAGCCCAGCCCATGTAAATAAAAAAAAAAGAGGGGAGAGAGAGATAGAGATGGATAGAGGATAGATAGATAGATAGATAGATGGATGGATGGATAGATAGATGGTTGGATGAATGGATGGATGGACAAATGGATGGATAGATGAATGGATAGATGGATGGATGGATGGATGGATGGATGGATGGATAGGCATGGATAAACAGAGAGAAGCTAAAAGTGACAGCTCATTCCTGTAATACATACATATGCGCGCATACACACACACACACACACACACACACACACACACACACACACCCTGGGGAAGCCAGCTATTGAGAGAATCACAGCAATAACTTTTACAGCAAGAATGATCTGATCCCCCCAGCTTTATATTTACAAACATACATAACGCATGTTGGTGCGTATCCAAAGAAATGTACGTTTGTGTTTTTGTGTTATACCTAGTTATCTGTGCACAGGCCTTAGGTTCTGGGAAAAGCTCAGCCTTGCCTACTGTGGAGGTTGCTCCCTCATGTCACAGTTCGACCTCAAGGTTGCTGTTGGTATGTGTGGCTTTAATTCAAAAGAGAAGAGGGCTCCTCCAGTCTGGGGTCAGGATAGGAACCAGAGATATTTGGGTCACCTACAGCTGTAGGAAGTGCAAGCTCTCTCTTAATTTTGTTTACTTAAGAGGAAAAAAAGAAAGCCATATGTCTCTTTGAAGCCCAGTGGGACTGTTTGCACTGAGATCCCACGGAGAAAGCCCAAGCCTGTTGCTGGAATGCTGGTCTCACCATTTATTGTCCTTGGATTTAATGCCTGCTTCACACTTGGAATAAAGATTCATTCATTTCTGCGCCAAGAAATACAGAATCCTATTGTTTTCCTGCCCAAATTGTTTCAAGACCTTCTTTTTCTTTCTCTTATTCCTCTGTCCCGAGGCTGTCAAGCCCAGATAAGTATCTCGGTTGGCCCAGGATCTGGTCTCCACAGGGACAGTATCTTTTCCTTGCCAGAGTGCCTTGCACAGAACACCCTATTGCACAGAGCAGATCTGCTGCCCTCGGTTCAGAAACCTCACCCCTTATTAAACCTTCTGGGTTGCCAAGGCAGATTTACTGTAATTCCCCACTCTGAGGACAGTTGTGTCATTTTAATAGGCAGGGTGACAGCCTGCCTTTGCTTAGTGGCAGCCAGCCGGGTCCAGAGAGAGAGAGAGAGAGAGAGAGAGAGAGAGAGAGAGAGAGAGAGAGAGAGAGAGAGAGAGAGAGAGAGAGAGATGAGCAAAGCTGTCCCACACACTATGGCATGTTCCATCTCACAGCGCTCCCTGCTTAAGCCTAAGAATAAAGGCTGGCTTAATTAAGTTGAACTCAGAAGTGTGAAAACATAATAGGCAGAAGGGATTCCAAGTTAAGTTGGTTAGCTCTTCTGAGTAAAACCACCCGCTCCTGTGGGATTGGGGGCCCGGGCACAGCGCTACAGCCTGAAAAATCCCTTTTGTCTTCCTTACAGAATGTTTGCATTCACTTCGGGGATTGGCCATGTTGGCTGTTTGACATCCTCCCTTCCCCACTTCCCTGACTCCCCAGGGGCCTCCATGGCCACAGAACCCCTAGTCTCCAGAGATGCTGGACAAAGTGCACCGCTCCATACTGCTCTCCTCCAGTTTCTGACAGAGGCAGCCTTTCTCTTCTTGGACTCCTCAACTGAACATCTCCTCCAGGAACATCCCCCCAGTTCTGTAGGCTGTGCCCTTTTCCTTTGTCTATAGACTTCATTCTGCCTATTTAAACAAAACAAAACAAAACAAACAAACAAAAACCAAAAACAATAAAAATGCCCACTCTTTCTGAACCCAAATCTCCCCTCTACTTTTCAAGTAACCATTTCCCTCTCCCTCCCTTCCCTTCTCTTCCCTACCCTCGTCTTTCCTCCCCTTCCCTTCTCTCCCCTCCCCTCCCTTCCCTTCCCTTCCCTTTCCATTTTTTCTTTTCTTTCCATTTTCTTTTTCTTTCCTTTCCATTTTCTTTTTTTCACTGTCCCATTGTTCTGCTTCTTCACCTCCTACAGTACCAAGTCACCTACAAATCCCTGAAAGACCCAATCCCAGAATTCCTTCCCCACTGGCTAAGAAGGCTTTTCCTGAGAAATACCCCATCTCCAGGGATAGCTGTTCCAACACCAAGAAACAGGGTAGATTAGATTCCTTACTTGTGGAATCCAGACCCCGTCTTTACCTCAAGGCGTTGTTTTTTAATGACTGTGTATTTATTTAGCGCATGTGTCCATGTGCATGCATGTCCTTGTGCGCGGCGGGAGTGCATGCCATAGCATAGCATGCGCGTGGCGGTCAGAGGACAGCTGTGGGAGCCAGTCAGTTCTGTCTTCCCATCATGTGGGTCCTAGGGATGGGGCTCAGGTCATCAGGCTTGCTGGCAAACATATTTCCTCTCTGAGGCAACTTTCTGGCCCGGCCCCCACTGCTTATTTTCAGCTCAGCGTTCATTAGTGTGAGGACTGAATACAAATTTCTCTAAACGAAAGAACAGACTCACCAGTCTCAGCTTTCCAGATGTAATTTACAAAACCATCTGGCTTGCCTGAGTTCCCTGTCCTCACGCTCAGCTAGGGGTTGAACCCACGGCCTCTTACATGCGAGGCAGATGTTTCTACCCATGATCCCTTAGGCTGAGAACAACCGAGGACTCGGGTTTCCTCATATGTACAGTTACAGAGTGCCTACTGTGTTTTTGGGTGGTGTAAGAACATTTTGTCTGCTCAACAGATATTAAAAAGACTCAGGTAAGTGCTATTGAGATGACTCAGCGGGCAAAACATTTGCCACCAGGCCTAATGACCTGACTTTGAGCCCCTGGACGCACAAAGTAGAAGAGAACTGTGCCTGAAAGTTGGTCTCTTACCCCGATATATGTGATGTAACCTCGAGAGATGCCCAATAAAATAAATAAATGAAGGAAACATTGCGCTCAATGCTCTTGTTCATCTTTTACTATTTTAGTATTTTAGGCTGAAGTAATTGTTTTGTTTTCAATTAGAAAACAGCATTGTTTTAAATTTATTAAAATTCCAGATGGGTTTGTATCTGGCTCTTCCAGATTAGTGATCTCATTAAATTAATAGTTTATACTTTTTTTTTTTCAAGACTGAACCTCACTCTTGGCTGACAGTAGGTATCCTTAGGTCCAGCCTGGTAGGACTAGCCAGCGTGGTGGAGGAAAGTAGCCGATACTGTGTTAGCTCTCTCTGGGACTTTCCGCCATGTTGTCTCATTTGATGTGTGTACCAGCTGTGGCACCGAAGGCTTCTTCTGTACTGAATTGACTCAGTGATTTCCACTCAGCAATTGGTTGTTCCTCAAGAGCCACCTTTACTTCTGGGATGGCCCTGTCTGTGTGGCAAGGAGCAGAAGGTATGTGTGATGTCCAGCTAGTCACTTTCTTCCTCATGGACTGGTTGTTTTGGTTGTTCTTCCTTGACGTCCTCATCCTTCTAGCCAGCCAGGATAAAGACTGGGATGTGCCATTTTCCCATGATCCTTTCAGGACAGGATCTTATAGACTCACTGTGTAGCCAGGGCTGGCCTCAAACTTCCAATCCTCTGGTTACAAGTCATATACCTTCCACACCCATTGCTGCCCCGAATTCCACCACACCTGCGTTCCATGCTCACTGTTGGTTCACCTCATCCCTGAAGCTCAGCTGGAGGCTTTACTGTAAGATGAAATTGACTAATCTCCTAACGGTCTCTGCATCAGGGGCACCGATGGAAGGTGAAGAAATCTCCAACTTCACCACTTACATGAAGCAATCGTCTTCCACGACTTTCTGGAAACTCTGTCATTTGTGCCAGGGTAAGCCTTAGGGTAAAGCTTAAAGCACCCAAGCAGGAAAGGGTCATGTGACTACTGCCTGGAAGAGGTGCTATTTTAAGGAGAATGTGAGGTGTTGAGTTAGGAAAGTCTCCCATTGGTTAGAAGAGAGCTGCTCCACAGAGAGAAACTGTGAACCACATAGACACATACCCCTTTCCAAAATTTCCAGAAGCAAAAAATTAAAAAGGAAAAGAGGTAAATTTAATTTTAATAATATGGCTTATTTAGCCTAAGTGATTCAAAATAGCATCAGCTCACTGCAAATACAGTACTAAGGATGAAAAGAAGGGAACTATAGCATTGGTTAAGAGCATTTGCTTCTCTGGCAGAGTACCCACTTCTGTTTTCTAGCCCCACATGGTCACTGGCAACAACCCATAACTCTGGCTCAGAGGGAACTGATGCCCTCTTACGACTTCTACAAGAGGCAGGTACACGCATGGTGCACATACACACATGCAGACAAAATACCTGTGTAGATATAAATAAAATAAATAAATCTAAGAGAACTTTTCTAAAGAATCGAAAGAAGGGACTGGGAAGATGTCTCGGGAAAAGACTTTACGGCGCATGGATGAAGATCTGAGTTCACATCCTCAGCCCCCAATGAAAGGCTGTGTGTGGTGTGCACAGCTCTAACACCAGCGCTGGGGATAACCAGGGCAGAGATAGGAGGACTGCTGAGTCTTGCCGTCTTGACTACATGCCTAGTGGAAAAGCTGACAAACTTCAGATTCAGTGATTGCACTGTCTGGTTTTGTGCATCAACTTGATACAACCCGAGTTATGTGGGAGGATGGAGCCTCGGTTGAGGAGGCTGGTTCTCTGGTAGCCATGGCTCCATGAGATCCAGTTGTCGGGCCTTTTCTTAATCAATGGGGGTGGGCCCAGCCCATTGTGGGCTGTGTCATCCCTGGGCTGGTGGTCCTGGGTACTGTAAGAAAGCAGGCTGAGCAAGCCTGGGGAAGCAAGCCAGCGAACAGCACCACTCTCTGCATCTGCTCCTGCCTCCAGGTTCCAGCCCTGCTTAAGTTCCCGTCCTGACTTCCTCCAATGATGGACTGTGACCTGGAAGTGTAATCTGAATAAATGCCCCCCTCCATCCCCCACGCCCCATCCCCCATCCCCCCGCAACTTGCTTTCTGGTCATGGTGTTTCATCACAGCATTAGAAGCCCTAACTAAGACAGTGATGCTCTGATCCATTGCAGAAAGGCACAGATCACTAGAGAGGACGGCATCCAACATCATCCTCTGGCCGAAGCACACATGCTCAGCTGCACACACCAGAACACATGTATACATTCCAATGTACCAGAGAGAGGGAGAAAGAAACAAACTGCTGACCAATATCTCATATGAATGCCGATCCAAAAGTCATTAGCGAAGTATTTGTAAGTAAAACCCAGCAATATATGAGAACTACATACCATAACCATTCCCTATGTAGAACTTACGCTAACTAAAACAAGTGAATTCTTATTTTAATTGAATTGTGTCTGTATGTGTGCATGAGCACTGATGCACGCACACAGCGGATGAGAGGACAGTTCGAAGGCATCAGTTCCCACTTTCTACCTTGTGGGTGCCGGGTGCTTAACTCAGGTTGTCAGACTTGGCAGTGGGTGTCTTTATCCTCTTAGCCATCTCATCAGACAGATTATTTCCTTTTGCTTTTTTTCCTCCAGTTTTGTCCCGCTCTCCCCATCCTACCCACTTTCTTTTCTTACTAGATTCTTCAGATTGTAGCTAAAATATTACTTTGGGACTTTCTTACCTCTTCTTCTTCTTCTTCTTCTTCTTCTTCTTCTTCTTCTTATTATTATTATTATTATTATTATTATTATTATTATTCCTCTTCCTCCTCCTCTTCTTCCTCCTTCTCCTCTTCCTCCTCTTCCTCCTCCTCTTCTTCCTCCTCCTCCTTTTCCTCTACCTCTTCCTCTTCTTTAAAATAAAATCTGGAGCAGGGCCTTAAGTGCTGGGATGGCTGTGGATGGCACTGTCTTTCTAGTATCTACATTCAATGCTGTAAGTCCCTTCTGCTCTGCAGCACTTTGACTGTGTCCCACAGATCTCACTATAGTCAAGTCAGGAGACAGTCTACTGTCTAAAACCGAACCAGAGGCTCACTGACCTCCTTCCCCTTTTTGTTTTGAGACTGGGTCTCAAGACATTGGTGGTCTGGCCTTGCACTCATGCTGCATTCACACTGGCCTTAAATTTGAGATCCTCCAATGTTATCCTCCCAAGTAGTTGTGATGACAGACCTGTGTCACCAGGTCCAGATAAGGGTTTTTTTCTTGTTTTATGGCACTGGGAATTGAAACCATGGCCCTGAACAAGCAAGTGCTCTCTACCATTGAGCTACATATATTTGCCCCCCATCTCCCAGAAAGACAGACAGACAGACAGATACACACATACACACACACACACACACATACACGAGAGAGAGAGAGAGAGAGAGAGAGAGAGAGAGAGAGAGAGAGAGAGAGAGAAGAGAGAAAGTGCTACCAGCCTGGTACATCACTAAGTTTTGAGGTAAGGGACATGTTTGGTGTAATGAGGGACATTATCGTGTGCTTACTGCAGGAGGCATCTAAAATGGGGGGGGGGGGACAGAAAAGAGAAAAAAAAAAAAGAAAAAAAAGAAAAAGCACCAGTCTACTAGCTTTCAAAATTATAAGTCACCTCTTTAAACTTCTGAAACAGACCTTCCCTCTGACCTTTCCCGAGAAAACTTGCTGTGAATTCCCAAGTCACACTTTAGAAGGAAGGGTGGAGTCTAAATAACCCACTCTTCACGCAGCTCTCTCCCATCGGTGTCCATCCCTTGGGAGTGGGGTTTTACCCGCCTAGAATGCTGTGGCTTAGATGCCCCCCCCCCCATAGGCCCCACAGGCTCATGTCTGTGAACACAGGTCCTTAGCATGTGGGGCCTCTTTGGAATCTTCCAGTGGTTGGAGCCATGCTGGAGGAAGCGATTCACTGGTGGCAGGCCCTGAGGTTTGACTGCCTGGCGCCACTTCCTGTGCATCCTTTGCTTCCTGGCTGCAGAGGCGATCTGACCAGGCTTACCTCACTCCCCTGAGAACACCAAGCCTTCTCTGCCTTGAAATGTGAACCAGAACAATGCTCGCTCCGCCAAGTTCCGCCTTTAAAGTGCTTCTTGTCAGACGTTTTGTCACAGCAACAATAAAAGCAATGTGGTCCTAGATTAGGGGCAGGGAGAAGAGTGTGAAGGAAGCAGGACCGATGAGGGGGGAAGGACAAGAAGGATGGATCTGGATAGACACAAGTACACGCGGAGCACAGGTTAGCATCATGGGACTTCTGTAAGAAGCAGGAGACACACCTCTTTAGGGAAGATGCTGCACAGGGTAAGGTAGAGACAGGCTGTATTGTGTATGCAGTGACCCTACTAACTGCTCCATGGACAGATGCCCTCCTGCCGAGTGATGGACACAGATGTGATCTTGCATGGGCTAGTTGCTCTGACCCAGAGGAGGTCAATAGGTTTTCGCCTGGTTACAGATTGGATTTGGGGTTCTTTGATCAAAATCCCTTTTTCTTCAGCCAAGAGAAGTCTCTGGTCCCTTACGTCTGTTTCCCAATCTTCTCCGGGATGAGTTAATGGAGCAGTGTTGAAGGACAGAGAGAAACTGGCCGTGTCTCCCATCACCCTCCCCTGTGGCAGGAAGTCCAAAGGGCAGGGCAGGCCAGGCCTCACTCGCTCTTTCCTTTGAGACCTTGGCCAGAAGGAGGGGTGGACGTCGAAGCAGGAAGGGGGACTGATGTTGTTTAAGGCTGCTTGGCACCGTGCGTAAAGGCCTCCAGGCCTCTGGCGGAGGCTAGCACAGAAAGGGACAGACAGGGCCAAACTTCAATCACTTCCCGTCAGTGTTTACATCAGCAAGCCCTGGGCACTGCCTGGTTGGCAGCCTGGGTGCTGGTAGCATTTGGCTCACTGCCCGATTAGAGAGAGGTTCCAGATTTTTGGAGGTGGGTAGGGGAAAGCAAGAACACCGTGTCCTGTTCACTCAGAGGCTATGGAGGCCTCTGTTGAGGCCAAGTATGCAGGTCACCTGGTCTCATGGCGATACACCCGCCCACAGCAGGCCACAGGTGCCAGTAGGGTTCTGAGTCTGCAGCTGGGAGAGGTCTTTGTGGAGATCTGGTGAGGCTTTTCATGCCAGCTTGGGGAACAGCACCCACTCATGTTATAGAAAACTGTCTTCCAAGCCTAGTGGCCATTACTATGAACATCAGAGCAGCTGCCATTGATGGCAAAAAGCCCCCTCAGGACAGGGCCTAGTCACATTCCCTTATAGAAGGGGTATGGATGGTCACAAGCCCTCACCTGGGATTGCAGCCTCTGCTTCCTACATGCCCTTCCCAGCTGGGTTTAATTCTGTCTGAGTTGTCTGCAGTCTCCTGCTCTTGGGTGGTTAAGGAGTACAGAGAATGCAAGGTTATCTGCACAGCTGTGGGGAAGGCGCCATTCATGCTCGGGTGAGACTTTGCAGGGATGTGGGCACACTGGGGTCACCTGCACTCCTGTAAGCAATCCCCCCTCACTCTTACACACTCTGTAAGTTAAGCCCAGAAACTCATTGACGTGCTAAGTTAGATTTTTTTTTTTTGAAACAGGGTTTCTCTGTGTAGCCCTGGCTGTCCTGAACTCGCTCTGTACACCAGGCTGGCCTCAAACTCATAGTGATCCACCTGCCTCTGCTCCGGAGTGCTGGGATTAAAGGCATGGGCCACCACATCCGGCTTTAGTTGGAGTTTTATAGGATAGTTACTTTGATTTATTTGGGGTACCATATCCGGGGTGTGTTGACATTTGTTCAAAAGTCCCTAGGAAACACTGCATTTTATAGATAAAACAAACGAGGGAGGCCTGGCCTCACCTCAGGTTATGTAGATAAACACTTAGACACAGGTAGGGAGAGGACGAGATGGAAGCACAGAAGGGGTTTCTTTAGGGGTCACTCTGTCCACCGTGTCCACCGAGGCCAGCATGAGTAGCACCATGGTGTTTCCTTACCCCCTCAGCCTACTCCTATGCCATCCTCTTCTTCCAGTGCTGCCAGAGTCTGTCTTGTAAGCCTGTTGTCCAAGAATGAAGTGTGCGGGGCCCCAAGGAGCTGAAGTAGTCAGGCAAAGCTTACAAAGGAGGAAACCTTCATTCAAGCCTTAAGTCTTTGCAGCTTAATACGTCAGGTTTTGAGGGAAGGGATAGGGAGTGTTAGGCATCCTAGGATGCCTACTTTGTAAATGGTTATTGTATTTAGGTGTGTAGATGTTTGCCCATGGGTGTTTATGCCTGTGCACGTGTGAATGGAGGCCAGAGGAGGGTGTCATATCCCCTCAGAGCTGCGGTTACCGTCAGGCTTGTGCCACGGCTGCTGGGCTCTGCTCTCTGGTTCTCATGATTAGGTAGCAAATAGTCTTAACCACTGAGCTATCCAGCCCCAGAATTGATGATTTATTATATGCTTGTTGTGGCAAAGCGCTGCCCATATCATCTAATCGTGTGCTGAGTGTGTGTGTGTGTGTCTGTTCAGAAGACAAATACTGAGTTCTGGAGACTAGGAATCCCATGGATAGAGGGCCAGCTACAAAGTGTCAGTCATTTGCATTGGGGTTTCTCTGGGGGGGGGTGGGGAACGTTACCAGAGCCATGGGCCAGAAACACGGCTACAGGTTCACCTGGAGCATCTGTCACCTGCTCGAAGACAGAGCAAGCAGAGGCAGATGGCAGAAAGGCTGACCCCAAGGGTCCAGATCCATCTCTCTGCCTGTCTCTGGCTCTCATTTTCAAATTCTCTTTGGCACAAGCCATCAAATGACAATCTGAGAAATATATCTATTTCCCTAAATGTAGAAATTTCTACACACGTGTGCTCATGCACGCGTGCGTGTGTGTGTGTGTGTGTGTGTGTGTGTGTGTGTGTGTGTGTGTGTGTGTGAAGGCCAGAAGCTGATGTTGGGTGCCTTCCTTAATCACTTCCCACCTTATGTTTTTGGGATAGGCTCTTACCCAGCTTGGGGCTCAGCATTTTCATTGGACTGCCTGCACAGCGAGCCCATGGGACCTCTGCCTCTGCCTTCCCAGCGGTGTTGTGACAGACTCTTTCCATGGCATCTGGGGATCCTAACTCAAGTCCCCATGGCTGTGCAGTAGGCACTTCATACCGTGCCACCTCCTGGTACTCGCCCATCTAGTCTTGGCAGTGACTTGGCTTCATGGGATGGACATGTCATGCTAAGTGGCACCAGCTGGTGAACGGGATGGAATTCAGACCTTAGCACCTGAGTGACAGGTCCTCATACCTTAGCACAACTGATGCCACCTTAGAGCCACTAAGGCACCGTCCTGACCTAAGAGCCCAGCACGTAGACCTTAACGTCTGCCAAAACTCGAACAAAGACCTAGTCCATCCAAGTCCATAGTTCTCGGAGAGTCCCTACATGTACCAACCTTGCTTTTTGGCTACTGTAGTTCCGATTCGGGCTAACTGTTCTTGCTAACTGAGGTGTGTGGGTTTTGTGCTTAAGAACTCACCCTGGAAAAGGCTTAGGACTGCACTTGGCTCTCGAACACCCAGTTTTAGTTGCTGGCTAGTTAATAAAGACTTTCTATTGACCTGAACCCATGTCTGTGTGGTCTTCTCTGGTGGGTACCTCGTAACACCTGCCTGCATTGCTCCTCATGGCGGCACAGGAGAGAAAAGAGAGTGCTCTGAGAAGAAATGGGGAGATGAAGAGTGGACTCGGATTGGCTGAATGGGTCCAACAAACAGGAATTGCCTGTGGATAGGTATTCAGTATTTCTTGGGCATCTGCAGATCAGTCACCTAGCCATTATACCATGCTATAGAAAACGAAACTGTAATGCTATACATGGGATCTCTCACTGCAGCTTCATAGGATACGCTGTCAGAGTACCCACTGGGCTAATGAAATGGCATGTATGGGTATGCTATCCAAGCCCAATTCCTGTGACAGGAGGAAAGGCTGCTAACCCATTATCGGCTATGTGCACATGGCTTTCACTAATCTGGATGCTCCTAAGAGTAAAAAATGCTTTTTTTTTTTTTTAGCTTAGTTTAGCTAAAATCTTTCCAGCCCCACCTTCCTCCCCACCAGCTGTCAAATGAACTTGATTTAATTAAATCAAATTTATTTTCTGCCATATGATTTTTAATAGAGTTACAAAGAACTTAGACTTGAGAACTTCATTGCCTCCTTTTTAAAGGGTTTAATGGTCTCACTTTAAAAAGATATTTATCGTTAATGTGTATAAGTGGTTTGCCTGAATGTATGCATGGGCATCATGTATGTGTAGTACCTGTGGTGGCCAGAAGAGGGCATCAAATCGCATGGAGCTGAAGCTACATGTGTTTGTGAGCTGCCACATGGGGGCTGGGAATGGAACCAAGGTCCTTTGCAAGAGCAGCAAGTGCTCTTAACTACTGAGCCATGGCTCCAGCACCCTGAACTCATTTTAAGACTGTAAAACTCTAAAGTGATGATTTAAGGTTATATCCTGAGACCCCTGACAAAAACTGTGTAGTGGCATTTCTTTTGCCAACAGACCGAGAAAAGCTATTTTTGCGGTATCGTATGAACGGGCAGCTGTCATCTTTTGAAATGCTCTAAGACTTAGTGTAAAGCTCGCTTTATTATGCACATTAGGGGCTTGCAATTTCTGAATTTTAAACATACACACCATACCATGGTTTGAGAATAAATGATGAATTCAGAAGCCCAAGGGGACAGATTTTTGCCACTCAACTATGTGACCTCAGGTGACCTAGGCAATATTCCAAAGCTTTATTTTCATTATTTGTAGAGTGGGAGCAAAAAATAGAAGCCACCACAGGTGATTTCTTGTGAAATTTAGGGAAGACTCTGCATGCCAAGTTCCTGGCATTGGCG
Organism: Acomys minous; assembly: GCF_964271855.1. Lineage (NCBI taxonomy): Eukaryota > Metazoa > Chordata > Mammalia > Rodentia > Muridae > Acomys > Acomys minous. Next base: position 64,860,179 of record NC_140495.1, on the reverse strand, counting down.
AATCTTCCAGGCATGAACGCTAAGTTGGGAGGTGATAATAAATTGGTAGGTTGACCTCAATTATTTCTAGGCAAAGGCTCTTTGGATCTCGACAGGGCAGGAGTGGTTAGCAGTGAGGGATGGGTGAGGGGTCAGGGGAGGGAGTGTGTTTGTTGTGGGACAGCAGCTGAAAGAGCTGCTCCGAAGGCCGTGTGAGTCAGTCCCTCAGGCGGGAGAGGGGGAGCACATGTAAGCATCTTTACACGTGGAGAGAACTGACCTCCCTTCTTCCCACAGAAAAGGGGCCCTCCAAAAACGTCACGTTTTCTACAAAGTGGAGTTTTCCTTGTCTTTTAGGCTAGAAACCTGTTTTGTTTTTTTTTTTTTAAACTCATGATGCTTTTTCTCAAAGACCGTTCAAAATGCATACAAATAAAATAAATGTTTATATATGTACATTTAATTTCCTTAAAATTTGAGGGTTTTTGTATTTTTGGTATTTTTTGGTTTTACTTCCATCCCTCCCTTTTTTCTCTCCTCCCATTTATTTATTTCATATGGAAAACTACATATGCACTCATTTGTGCAGAGGAAGACGCTGTGTCCTGCTCTGTCACTCTGAAGTCTTCCCTGGAGACAGATTTTCTCGGTGAACCTGAAGCTCGCCCTCACCGTTTTGGCTAGGTCAGCTGGCTAGTGAGCTCCTAGGATCCTCTTGTTGCTGCCTCTCCAAAACTGAGGCTACGGACATGTGAGGCCATGTGAGGCCATGTGAGGCCATGTGTTACTTTTACATGGGTAATGGGGATTTGAACTCAGGCCCTCATAATTGCACAGTAAGCTCTCTGACCACTAGGCCCTCTCTCTGGCCCCTTTCCTTTCCTTCAGAGACAGGCTCTTTCTTGCTTTGTCGCTTGGCCTGGGCCAGGCCTCTCTTAGGTAGCCTCGGCTATGTTCCAGTCTCAATCCTCCTGCCTCTGACTCTAGATTTCTGGGATGACAAGTTTGTGCCACCACATACAATTATGCCTATTCATAACAGCATCCCAAGGACCAGAAGACATTAGTGACTTTAGTGATTTGCTATAGGGAGGCCTTGGAGACCCCAGGGATGTCAACTCACAGTGAATAAGTAATGGCACGTGCTGACTGAGCTTGAAGGATCTGCTGATGGTGACTGATTTAGTTTAGTCATGATTGTTGAAGACAAAAGGACTTAGCATGGGCTCTTCATGCCCTGAGGCAAATCAACTGGCATCTGACAAGGTCATGGGAGATATAGGAGCTACAGAGAGCCAAGGTAATTAAAGACTATTGACAGAGTAGCAGACTCTTACCCATTGGTGACCTCTGTGTGTTGCCTAATTCTTAGTTGATTTTCTTCCGTTTCTGGCTGCCTAAATAAATGGGTCTCCCCAAACCAGTATAGTATTGTCATTTTTAATGTGTCACTTTGTAAGAGCAGCATGAAATGTCCGGACCTTCAGACTATAGACCTTTGAGCTGGCTGGTTGGGGGCAGAGTTACTGAGCTTGGTGAACTGGTTAATTCTGCGTGCAGTGTGATGTGTCACGGAGTGTCTGGATCTTCAGTCAAATGTCATTCAAGCTCTCTCTGGGAGGGACGTTTGAATGACAGTTCAGTGATGAGACTGACATCTGGGTTTGGAGTCTGAGTAAATTATACTTGGGTCTTGAAGGAGGCACGCCTCATCTGATCAGTTGGCCTTGAGAGACCAAAGAGGCCAGCATTCTCTCAGAGAAGAACTCTGCCATGTAACTGCCAGAGTGGAGACACCATTCTGTTTTCAGTCTGAAGCTTTCCTTGCCGACTCTTCGAGTCAAAGTGGTACCTGAACCTCTCTTGAGTTCTTAGACCTCCTGACTCCAATTGGAATGACAGGACTGTCCTGAGCTGCCAGTATGGTGTCTATTGACCATGAAACATCTTAACTTCCTAAGTGCACAAGCTGACTCCTTATAACAAATATTTAACTAGCCTCCCTCCCTCCCTCCCTCCCTCCCTCCCTCCCTCCCTCTCTCTCTCTCTCTCTCTCTCTCTCTCTCTCTCTCTCTCTCTCTCTCTCTCGTTCTGAGGAACCCCAATGTGCCTGCAAAATTAAACATGCTTTTATCTGGCCACGCTGGCATGCCTAAGCATTTGATGGGCCAGTGTAGTCCTCTTTTCCACAGTTAATTGTGTACACCCTCATGCCTGGCCTGCTGCCTAATTGTGAGCAGATGTGCAAGGCAGGGAGAGTGTGGATTCCTTAAAGATAAGCTTATGCCTCCACAAAAGATTCCCATCATTTTAAGGGTTTTAGTTTGGAGGTTTTGTAAAAGACTTATCCATGACAAGCTAAAGATTGAGCGTTAACTCACCAGCGCAGGTGTGAGAGCGTGTGTGCCCACGCCTTGCCAATGAGGGTCTATAAAATATGCAAACAAAGCACTGAGATTTCGAATAGTGTATACTAGAGTCTGCTCTGAGGAGTGAAAGTTGATGTCACTTCAAGTTAAAGGATGTGTTCAAAGAGAAAGAAGATTAATTTGTGTGAGGTGCTGCAGTAAGCTGAAGGCAATGTGAGTTTGGGTGAAGGTTAAAAATAGACATATAACCACTTCATGATGGCTTAGTCAGAGCCCCAGAAGATTCCTACGGAGGCCTGCAGTCTCCGGAAGTGATATTATAGGGCCAATTGACCATCTTCCCATGTCTGCTCACACAACAAAGGCACTCCCTGTCTCCCAGGTGATTTTACATGCTGTCACTTTGACAACATTGTTCATCACACCTCCTCATGGACATTTGTTTTGCTTTCTGTCAAGGATAAATGCATAAATATGACATACAAATCTTTGTGAAGGCGTAATGTTTTCCTTTCTTTTAAAACAGGATAAGTGAATAGGACCAGTGAGTCACATGATGTGTATCTATTCAATGCATTTGAAACATTTCCCAACTATTTTCTAAAGTGGTTGTACCATTTAACCATGCTATCAACAATGTTATGGGTACTCTAGTTGTCCCTGCCAGTACTTAACTTTGTTAGTTTACAAGTTCTGGGCTGAATAAGTAGATGAGTATGCCACATGATCAAGCATCTGTTACACACACACACACACACACACACACACACACACACACACACACACACGGGGGTGGGGGTGGGGAAATCTCCTCCGCTTGCAATGTGATTGTGTTTTGAAGCATACCCACCAAAATTTGAAAATATGTAAGTTGGAAATGTATTTAATACAGCCACCAAAGCTGTAGCAGAGCAGTCTATCTTAGTCTAGAGCAGGCCAAGGTCATCTGGCATGAAGCCTATTTTAGAGTAAAGAGCTGGCTTTCCCCTGTAAGGTGTTGAATACTCTACTGGTTAAGCGTCTGTGTGGGTATACGTCTGTACCAACATACAGCTACAGGAGCGCTACCCTTAACTGGATCTATCACAGGGTCTCAAGGCTGTTCCTTTAACTGTTTGCTTCCTTTCCTCTCTATGCAATACATCCATCATCAGGGCAGCAAGAGAGACCTGGGTAGACAGCGGTCACTCAATTGAAGACTTCCAAGCCTCAGATGATTCCCCCTGCCTGAATCTCATTTTCGTTTTTGAGAATGGGTCTTAAGTAGGCCACCTCTGAAGTTTTGGGATTATGTATGTCTGCTATCATGCCCAACTCTCTGCCTTATCAATTCCAGAGTCTCTGGCACTCTATTACAGCATCGTAAGTTTAACGAATACACCGAGTTATCACTGTTTTAACAATGTATTTATTATGTAACAGCTCTCCTCTGTTCTGGTTTCCAAGAACACATTTTTATGTCTTTTGTTGACTAGATCAGCAAGACATCCATCCCAAATGTCAGATTTTTCTTGTGGCAGTTCATGTTTTACTCCTGGCACCATTTATTTCTTAATTTTGTTCATCTGCTTAAGCTGGGTTACAATGTAATAACAATTTCAAAATGCTAATTGATTAGATTTAGTGTGTCCCATTTTATGTTGAGGTCTTTGATCCCACTTGGACTTGAGTTTTGTGCAGGGTGATAAATATGGATCTATTTTGCATTCTTCTGCATGCAGACATCCGGTTATACCAGCACCTTTTGTGGAAGATGCTTTTTTTTTCCTCCACTGTATGGTTTTGGAGGATTTCTTTGTAAAAAATCAAGTATCTGTAGGTGTGTGGGTTTATTTCTTAGGCTTACATTCAATTCTGTTGACCCAGCTGTCTGTCTTTATGCTGATACCACGTGCTTTTTATTACTATTGCTCTGTCATACAGCTTGAGTTCAGGGATGGTGATTCCTCCAGAAGTTCTTTTGTTGTACAGGATTGTTTTAGCTATCCTGGATTTTCATTTTTCCATAGAGGTTGAGAATTACTCCTTCCAGGTCTGTAAAGAGTTGTGTTGGTATTTTGATTGGAATTGCACTGAATCTGCGGAATGCTTTTGGTAAAATGGCCATTTTTATTATGTTAACCCTACCAATCCATGATCAAAGGATATCTTTCCATCTTCTGGTATCTTCTTCAACTTCTTTCTTCAGAGACTTGAAGTTTTTGTCCTATCGGTCTTTCACTTGATTGGTTAGAGTTACACCAAAATATTTTATATTATTTGTGGCTATTGTGAAGGTTGTTACTGACCTAATTTCTTTCTCAGCCTGCTTATCTTTTGAATAAAGGAGGGATACTAAATTTTTAAGCTAATTTCATATCAAGCCACTTTGCTGAAGGTGTTTATTAGCTGTAGGATTTCCCAAGTAAAAATATTTTAGGGTCCCTTATGTATACTATCATATCATCTGTGAATAGTGATACTTTGAATAGGCAAGCAAGCAAAAAAGGCTTATTACTTCAATGTCTGATTTATTATAAACAGACAGTTTACCATATCTATTGATAGGCTCTTAGCTTATGCCAATCTTGATATATTATACTTACATAGATATCATTTTACAGATATGCAAGTAGAACTCTGGACTAGAATTGTTTTCTATTTAACTTAGTTGTTTATTATCATTATTATTATATTATTATTATTATTATTATTATTATTATTTTATGAGAGAGAGAGAGAGAGAGAGAGAGAGAGAGAGAGAGAGAGAGAGAGAGATCTCAGTGATCCTATGGCAAGGTGTGAGACAGAGACAGGCAAATCCTTGGAAGTTCATGGGCAGCTGGCCTGGCACACAGCACCCTAAAAACCTAAAAAACCTCAAGCAAGGTAGAAGATGAAAGATAACACCCAAGTTGTCTTCTACACGCTACACTGATGAACATTTGTATGGACACACACACACACACACACACACACACACACACACACACACTGTAAACACACACAAAGATAAAAATAGAAATATAACTGTCATTAAGCTAGTGTGTTGCTATTTTGAATAAGAAAGCATTTGAACACTATCCCCATTTGGCGGTGCTGTTCGAAAAGTTTATAGGGCGATGCAGTCTTGAGGGTGGGCTTTGAGAGTTTACAGCCTAGAGATGTGGGGTTTGCTCTCTCCTGTTCATGCCTGCAGGCTTCCTTCTCCTGCTGCTTGCGCCTGTGGCTTCCTGTAAGGATGGACTCTTACTCCCCTGGACCTGTAAACTGCAACAAGCCCCTCCTTCCTTAAGTTGCCTTTGGTCGTGATGTTTATCACAGCAGCAGAAATGTAACAAATACAGACGTATCCAGAGGGGCCGCTGCTCTGAAGACCCTGACCATGTTGTTTTGGGAAGGACCTGGAAGACTTTGGACTTTGCCAAGCTATATAAAGGGCCTCATAAAGGCTGCCATTCATGACCGTGGCCACAGTGGCCCCCTTGTGAAAGCGGTCTTTTGCGATCCCTACCAATTTAAGAAGCAGACAGAGCTGTTCATCGCCACACAAGGAATCTACACTGGACAATTCGTGTACTGAGGCAAGAAGGCCCAGCTGAATACGGGCACCATTGCTGAGGGTGCTAGCATGTGTTGTCTGGAGTAGAGGCCTGGGGACAAGGGGCAAGCTGGCATGAGCCTCCAGGAACTATGCCCCAGTCATCTCCCACAAGCCAGAAACCAAGAAGGCCTGAGTGAAGCAGCCTTCGGGGTGCAAGAAGGCCATTTCCTCAGCCAACACAGCTATTGTGAGTATGGTGGCCTGTAGAGGCAGGATGGACAAACCTACCTAAGGCTGGCCACAGATACAAGGCAAAGAGGAACTGCTGGCCACATGTACAGGGTGTGGCCATGAATGCTGTGGAATGCCCCTTAAGAGGTGGTAACCAACAGCACAATAGCAAACCCTCCGTTATTCAAAGAGATGGCCCCGCCAGGAGCATCGTGGGTCTCATTGCTGCCCTCTAGACCGGGTGACATGAAACAAAAAATGTACAGGAGAAGGAGAAACTAGAGCTCAGCAGCTAAGAAAGTATGTCCTGCAGCAAAAATAAAGAAAAGAAAAAGCTGTCCCACAGGAGCCTGACATCCAGCAGTTCTGAGATCAGTGCAGACTCTGCAGGCCCAGATCAAGTGGTCTCAGGAAAGAACAACACTGGCACCTGGGCTAAGGGCTATTCCTGTGCTATTTCACAAAGAATCTAGCTGCCTTCTGCCCATGTCCTGAGAACTTGCAAGCAAAGATAAAAAATAAAATGGAGCAATTATTCTGGCTAAAGAAATGCCAAGACTGCATAACATTGGCCTGATGGCACAGTTATGTTTGTGCAGGTCAAAATTTTTTAAAAAGGAAATGGAGCAGAAATAAATACAAAATGTGCCACTTGGAGAGATATAGATATAGATATAGATAGATAGATAGATAGATAGATAGATAGATAGATAGATAGATAGAGAAAGAACACTAGAAAGCTTAATGTTGTAGCCAACACATGTGCTGGAAGAGAAGCTGCAGTTGCTAAGGGGACAGCGTCATTAAGGAAAGGCCTCCAGATCTACGTACATTGTGAGGAAGGGAAGGGCATCCTATCGTCCTAGGGGTAGGATCCCACCCAACTAAGTTTCCTGCTTGTGGCAGAGTCTAAGCTGTTTTCTGCTCTTAGAAAGCACCTGAATAAAATCTCTGCTGCTAATGGGATCCAAGTGGGCCGGGTCCATCCCTGCTGACTTTTGCCAGTGTCATCTTGGGAGAGCTGGCCTTAGAGGTGTATAGGGAAAATGAGGAAAATGGTCATGGATTCTTCCTCTGTGCTTTCAGAGACCTGCTGAGGTGAAGCACTGCGTGTCGGGGGAGGCCCTTCATGAAGGCCCTGTGCAGGCAGAACACCACCCTGTGGGAATACGGAACCAGAATGATTAGATCTTCGAGTTTTCTAAAAGAATGGGAAATCTGGGTTTTCGTGTGAAATATCATGACGTTTAGGCATTGGCAACTAATTCCAACTTATAAAAACATGGCACAGTCCAAGCAAAACACATCTGCAGGCCAGATGAGGCCCGCAGGGTGCCAGCCTGAGGTCTGTGGGCCAGACGTTTCTTCCTCTCGGATCCATTTATGTGCCTCGCCTATGGTCTTCCCTGCCATAAGGAGGTCAGCCCTCATCACTGCGGATTTTAACTGACTGTTGCTGGCCTAATTTCCCACCATATGGAAGGTCTTTGAAGGTAGGAATTGCAGGAGCGCTTGTTTGTTTGTTTTTAAATCCAGGGACTTTCGTATCATGTCATATACCTAGTAACATTTAACATGGATGTGTATTGGGGAAAGAAATGAATGAATGAGAAAACTGTGCTGCAAACAGACTACTCACCCAGGAGAGTAGACAGGCCAGCTCTGGCCCTCAGTTCCCTGGTGGACTACTGGCCTGCCCTCAGATCCCTCCACACAAGCACTCCAGGACAGGTGGTGTCCTCTGCGGCAGTGTGAATCCTCACCACTAGATGGCTCCCTTTGCTTAATTAACTTCAGACACTCTGCAGTTCCGTGGTGGCGCTGAGGCTAGGTAAGAGAAACCACAAGAGTGAAAACCCACGTCGTTGTAATCTTGGCCACATCCCCTCCAGATGCCTGTCTTCCTGGGAACAAGCACAGGAGCAAAGCCACAAAGCCAGAGGAAGGTGCCCACAGGTGCCATCGGGCTTGTGTTGCGCCTTTTAGCAGCAAACTTCCAAAGTCTTGTTTATTTTTACTTTGCTCTGCCATGCTAGCCTGGGAGAGAAATGTGGGTCACAGAGAAGGACCTGGCCCCCAGAGCCTCCTGGTTGAAAGTAGGTTTCTTGTTTACCGTAGCAGGATGAGCTTGTCCAGAGGAGGTTTAAGCCTTGTGTGAATTGCTGTTCACAGTGAGATCACAGGGATTGTGTGCTAACATGGGGGGGGGGAGGTTGGGGAGGGTAGAGAGAGTGGGGGGATGGGGGTGGTGGTATTTTTGTGGCCTCGGTAAGATATTCTGAGCTTGGAGGGACAGGCTGTTTGGTTTTGTATGACTTCCAATCTAAAGACAGGGTCTGGGTAGGTGGCCCAGTTTGTAGACTGCTTATTGTGCAGCGTTGAGGACCAGAGTTCGGATCTTCAGCATCTGCATTACAAGCCAGTGGTCCCAGTGGTCCCAGTGCTCTCAGGTGGTGACAGGAGGATTCCTGGAGCCCAGTGGCCATCCAGGCCATCCCAAACCAGGGAGCTCTGGGTTCACCGAGAGACATTGTCTAAGCCAACAAACAAACAAACAAATAAACAAATGAGGAAGTTACCCAAGCTTGACTTCTGACCTTCACATATACGCACACGTGGATATACATGCATATCATACACACACGCACATACACACACACACACACACACACACACACACACACACACACACACACGGAGGAAATGCTACGTTTACTCCAGAGTTCCTAGCTTTCTTCCCAACACTATCTTCCTCATGTGAACACTTTATGCTCCCAGAGTCTTGTCCAGCTCCATCAAATTTACCTAGGACCTTGGATTTAGTGACTCTTGAAGTTCACGTGTTGAGCGAAATAGCCAATGGGTCGAGTCAGCTGTGAGAGGCTCTGCAGCTTATTACGGCAGGCTCATGACAACAGTCACCTACCCCCTCAGCGCCCGTGTCTACACCTGCCTCTTCCTTGGTTATTCAGCACTTGTGGGATGCTTCTCCTCCTGCTCCTTGCTTGTCTTTGGGAAACAGTAAACAGGTTAACAGTGGATGTTGCAGTCCGGCTGCATTGGCTTTCTGGTGTATTGTTTACTCAACTGCTCTGCACCTCAACTTCCTCATCTGTAAAATGGGAGCAATAGTGGCAACTCTGAGGGAGTTGCTGAGCATATACAAGTCACGGAAACTGCTCAGAACAGTATTTGGTATCTATAGTAGGTTCTCAGTAAGCCACAGTGGCCACGTGCATGTATCCGCTCCTCTCTAAGCTGCTCTTCTGGGTCAGCTCTCATGTGTAATTCATGTGCTCGTTTCTGGTGTGATAACAGGTCCCATAGTTTTGTAACCTTGTCCTCTGTTTATATAATTTTTCCCCATGATCTTCTTGCCTTACCTCCCGAATGTTGAGATCATAATGTTAATCTATGTATCCCCACAGCGATCCCGAATATTCTTGGTATCGATGGTATACACAAGCCATTCCATTGTGTGATACCGACCCGGTCCCTGAGCCTAGTGTATGTCTTCCCTTACCACTCAATAAAGCCTTCTCATGGGGACCCAGGGGTTGTTTTGTTTTATGCTCTTCTAAGAAGCCCCGAAGTCCTGAATTAATTTTCTCATTGCTTTGACAAAATACCCAAAGAAAAGCAATTTCAGAGAGGAAGTGGAGAGATGCTCATTACTTAAGAGCCCTGGCTGCTCTGGCAAAGTTCAGCTCTCAGCACCACAACCTCCTGTAACTCCAGCTCCGAGTGATCTGTCGCCCTCTTCTGGCTAGCCCTAACACTACACACATATGAGACACTTAAATACATGCAGGCAAACACTCATACACATAAAATTAAGATAAATAAGTCCTTTAGACCACACATAAAAATAGTAAATATAACAATGTAAAAAAGCTCTGTTGACTTATTTAGTCATTTACTTTGAGACAGGATCTCACGCATCCCAGGCAGATATCACATTTACTACTATAGTGCAGGTGATTGTGAACTCCTGAGTCCTCTCAAGTGCTGATGTCACCTGGGCACATCACCACACCCTGATTAGCCCTGGTATTTCATGGGGAACCAAGCAAAAGCAATCAGATTGACAACAGAAACCAGCAGATGACGCTAGTGGAGCTCAAAGCTCTTCCTCATCTTAGGTCTTTCTTTTGATTTTCGTCTTGCATTTGTGGAATGTTAATCTATGGGGTGCAGAGCATACGAAGATGTACTTAGCTTGCCTTTTGAACACAGGTGGCTACTTACCTCCTGACTCAGGTCTGCAGCTCTGCCTCCATGGGCTAGGCCAGCTTTGAACTCACAAAGGCGAGACGCAGGGCAGTCATATGACGAAACCCTACAGCACTTCCTTCTGTTCCATCCTTTGTGAGTATCTATGTTACGCCCCACAGCCTAACCAGGAAGTAGTGAGGAATCCAGCTTCTCATGTTAACTGGCTTTTAGGAGGAAACTGGAAGGAATACATAAATGGCTTCTTACTGAGTCATCTTATATCTGATATGGCCTAAATATTGGACACACCATGACCCCTTTCATTAGATTTGGGATTAAGAACAATCCAGTATGGCTAGTGGCTCAGATTCATATCCTCCTGTTCCCAAACCAATGTAGTCATGAGAGTCCCCAAAGGTCACCGCCTGTCTCACGTTCCAGAATCTTCTAACATGCTTTTGGTTGAATAAAAAGTGCCAGAGCTTCCACTGCTGCTGATAGCCACATGTTTGTCACTAAGAAGTAGCAACGAAGCGAAGGGGGTAAGAAATCTTCCCTCTGAGCTTCTAGCATATGTCTGTCCAGCTCCTCATAAACCAAACACTCTGTTTCTTCTTCCATTGTTTCCATGTCCCCTCCATGACTACTGTCCAACTTCAAAGCCACTGCCACTGTCCTGATCAAATAACCTCCAGGTTGTCAACCCCATTTTATTTACTTCTGCATATACATGTTTGTACACTTGAAGAAGTCTTCCTATGTCACCCTGGCTGACTTGGAGCTCACTCTGTAGCTGGCATCAAAGGTATGCAATCCTCCTGCCTCAGCCTCCTGAATGCTTGAGACTACAGTGTGCCTCGCCACACATGGCCAGCCCCATTTTATAAGCTTCTTGCAATAAATATGCCAATGACGTCTGTGCTTCCATAAGCAATACATTTTAATAAAGCAATAGCAAAAGAAATGGCAGCTGTGATCCTAGACTGTTGAACATGGGACTGGTGGCATGGCAAGATAGATTTCTAGAAGGTTCTCAGCCATTTGTACCGAGTGGAAGTTTGGTGCCACTTCCATCTGGTTGGTTCAGGCAGGCAGAACTCTCCAAGAAGGGCATAAGAAGAGAATGAAATTACCTCGACTCAGTTAGGAGGTTAAGTTTTCTTTCCTCCAAGACTGTGGACAGACATGGGGACAGTGCTTAGCACCCTCAAATAGTGGGGGGGGGTTCAGATGGGCCCCATTCTCCTGATGTTTCCTATTGTGTCAGATTTAGACTGGGGAAGGACTGTGATGTGTATTGAGCTGGGTAGAAAATGAGAGCCGAGCTGAACCATCCCTCCCAACCCTGATTGTCTTTAATAAGAAATTAAGTAGACTCTACTGTTGAAAAATAATGGCCACCCTCAAGGATTCTTTCAGGGACACTCACTGCTCCTAGTCTAGGTTGCTACTTCCTAAGGTGGAGGGTTCCTTCACTCTGGAGACAGTATACGTCAGCAGATGGCCTGTATAACCCTTTTCCTGCTGCTCACAGGTCTTAAGGCGTCCCGTGCCTTGAATGAAGTTTGGAATCTATGAAACATAATAATCACTCTGACTCTCATGTGCATGATTTTTGACATTGCCTTTTTAAAATTTCACCTTTTTAAAAACCATTTGTTTGTTTATTTATTTTGGAGGTCAGATCTCACTCTATAGCACAGGCTAGCCTGGACCTCACCATATACCCAAGGAGTACCTTAAGCTTCTAATCCTCTTGCCTCCACCTCCCAAGTGTGAGGATACAGATGTGCACCACCATGGTTTATGTGGCACTGGAGATAGAGCCAGCACCCGCCCCCCAGCACACACACACGTATGTATGTATGTATGTATGTATGTATGTATGTATATGGGGTGAGTTGAGGCTTCACTCTGTAGCATAGACTGGCTTGTAGCCTAGGGCTTAGGGTGGCCTTGAACTCAACAAAGCAATCCTCCTGCCTCAGCATTTCACATGATGAGATTATAGACATTTGCTAACACATCGGGCTAGCCTTTGCCTTTTTAGTAGTTTGTATACTTTAACTCTATCTTACTTTATGGTTCTCCATTTTGACTGTACACTGTGTCCCTCTCGCATTTGAACTGTAAGCTAGCTCAAGCCATTAATAGAATTTGCAGACTTAAAAGAGACAAGAGAGACTGAGAAAGTTCACTGAACTCAGGAACATATTTTCCTTTTTGAGAAGTATCCTATTTTTGTCTTCATAATGTTAATTTAGATGTGGCTGTTAGGATCTACAGTTATTTAATTACAACGCAACTCATGAGTCGCTGTGCTCACCAGTGCTTGAGAGCCTACCCTTTGCAGATTTTAAATCGGATGAAACAGACAGCAACCTAATTCTTGTTAGTTTAGTATTCACCTTCTGCGTGTTCCTGCCATCCTGTCCATGCTTTTCCATGAGCTCTGCGGGGTCCCTCATCTGGGAAAGCAGCATGGTGACTCTTGAGCCTTGAGTGAGAAGACTGGGAAAGATCACGTCTTATCTAGCTTTCCCTAGAACTCACCTGCATCTCCTTCCTGGGCTTCCACGACGAGGGCGCATTCTTTCAGCTTTATGGGGTGTGACCCAGAGTGTCCACAGACTGAACAGGGGGCACCTCAGGGAGTGGCATTTGGTAGGGCCCTGATCCGCATGCCCAAGAGCATAATCATCATTTGTCCCCTTGGTAGCTAACGCTCTCAGCCTTTCATCGCTGGTGACAGAAACAGTAAGTCTTTGGTCTCTGGACTGCTTGTCTTACCAGCTCTGATGCTGGTTCTGAGAGGGAGGGAGAGAGAGCAGGAAAGGATCTTTGCTTTCCATCGGCAGGGGGTGTGTCCCAGTGTTTGCCAGCAGAGGCAGCAACCTAGACCTGAGGCTGCAGTACTGCGCTGGGTCCTGTCAGCCTCTCCCAGAAGTGCCTGCCGTTGGGGAGCACTGCAGACTGGAGAAAGACTTGACTGTGCTGTGAAGACAGGAGTCCCAGGTAGGCTAATGGCTGTTGTTGGATTCCTTCGGGTCCTTGGTTAAGCTGTGTTTTATTCTATTCTGATTTTAATGTCTCATTTCCTGAAAGGACAAACAAGGAAGAGAGTTGTTGAAACAACTATTAGAAACAATGGGGCCCTGTCTCTCCTAGATTGTGTCCTTTGAGATTTTTCTTGGTCTCAAATGCTAGGATTTCTTCCCTGAAAGCCAAGGGTTCTCTCTGGTACCAGGCAGGCCCACTGCCATGTTTCTGGTGATGAGAACATGACAGCTTCATCCAGGGAGCCTGTTTTAAAAAACAGCAGCTGTTTGCTGTATCTAACTAGTGAAGAGGCAGACTCCCTTAAAATCCAATCATGCTTGAGAACATTAAAGTGGATTTTATGTATTGCGTTTGTTTGTTCAAGACAGGTCTCATGTAGTCTAGGCTGGCCTAGAACTCACTATGTAACCCAAGCTGGTTTTGAATTCCTTATCCTCCTGCATTCTCCAAAGTGCTGGGATTACAAGTTTGTGCCACCATAAGTGGCTGGAGCAATCAGCTTTATTTTCACTGTAGGATGAATCTGTTGAAACCTTGCCCAATCCTGTATAGACCTGAAAGTTATAAATCCCAATTGAACTCCTTCAGTGACCACCAGAAAAACAATGACCTTTATATTTCTTTCCCCTTGATCCTTTCCCAAGTAAATATAAGATGACACACTACACTTTATCCCAACGGGGCTTGAAACATACATGATTTTATTTTCCATAAAAAAATTTTCACTTACAACTGAGCAAGGTGTCACAAGCCTGTAATCCTGGTACTTGGGAGGCAGAGGAGGGCAGAAGGGTCAGAAGTTCAAGATCCTCTCAGCTTTGCGAAGAGTTTGGAGCCAGCCCAAACTACATGAGACCCTGTTGTAACCACAACAGTAAGGCGGTCACTTATATGAACCTGATATTTTGTGTCATCACTCACGTCAGAGACAAAAGGGTAAAAAGGTACTGAAGGAAGGATAAACAGACGGTCACAGGGCTGGCCACGGGGCTCAGCAGATAAATGAGGTGGCTCAGGTATATGGTGGCAGTTGGATTCCTGGTAGGAGAAAACCAACTCTATAATGCTGTTCTCTGACCTCCACCCATTCACATGGCACTCACATGTCCCCTTGCGTCATATGTGCACACACATGATTGATGGTGGTGATGATGAATGGAAAGGTGGGAGGGGATTTGTAGAAGAGCCCTGATTTTGTCATGGTAATTTCCATTACGATAAACTTGATAGACTCTCTCTCTCTCTCTCTCTCTCTCTCTCTCTCTCTCTCTCTCTCTCTCTCCCTCTCTCTCTCTCTCTCTCTCTCTCTCTCTCTCTCTCTCTCTCTCACACACACACACACACACACAGAGGCTAGAGATTACAGAAGAGAAAATAACAAGCATATGTAAGAGTACATCTTACAGAACACTAGCACAAGCCTTTTGTTAAATTCTTTTTAATTTCATTATAAAAACTCTACTAATCCCAAGCCTAACAGAAATTAAAATCTACCTCGCTGACAAGGATGGCCAGGCAAGTAATGGAGCCTTGAGTAAGTTGCTTGGCTTTTCATGTAAGAGACAGAGGCTTGTTCCATGATCCAGTACCCATGGAGACTAAAATTGAAGACAGGAAGATGTGTGTGTGTGTGTGTGTGTGTGTGTGTGTGTGTGTGTGTGTGTGTGTGTTGAGCCCTGTAAATTGGTTACGAACACTCACATCATTCACAAGTTGATTGTGACATTTTACTGGAGGTCAATTATGCCTTAAGAACAATGTCAGCATCCCTATTCTGGAAACCACCTTTGCTAGGCTGACAAATAGTATGTGTGTGCATGTGTGCATGTGTGCATGTGTGCATGGTGTTCCTTGTCTTCTGCTGTCCTTTATACCTCTATTCAAAGACTGCAAATACACTCCCAGACAAGAGAAATATGAGCAAATGGCCCATCTATCTATCTATCTATTTATCTATCTATCAATCATCCATTTTTGAGACAGGGTCTCTCTATGTAGTCCAGGCTGGTCTTAAACTCAATATTCTTCTGCCTCCACCTCCTGAGGATTGAGATTCTAGGTGGGTGACGACATGCCTAGCATGAGTAATTTTAGCCTTTTGGTTTTGAGCAAGAAGAAATAGAATGATCCAAGGATAAAAGGTATCTGGGGTCGCTGCAGTGGACGGTATGTGTATCGCAAGGAAAGGAATTCAGAGAGCAGAGGACAAACGTCACCCGATTCACAGTTCTGCATAAGGCCACACCTCATGGAACCATGCCCTGTGGAAAGCACCCAGTGTATTTGCAGTATTCAAACCAGCTCATGTAGCTGTCTTCCTAACTTCCTTTCATAGGCCTTACCTATGGCTCCGAAGGGCAAACAATGTCCCAAGTGTCTTAGGATTTTGCCTGGACTGTCACACTTGAGAAGTAGCCATCACATGGTGTCAAGGTAGCCATGTGGCTCCATGGCTGTGAAAATTATTTTGTACCATGGTAGGTTAGAGTGAAAGGTCCACAGCATTACAGCCTCAAGCACACACTTGGCCATGCCCAGTCTTACTGAGACTCTGTGACTAGCACATTCCCCAGGTGGGAAGAGAGAGAGCCTCTCCCCATAGTCTCCCCAGCCAGTCAGGGAGTATGCCAGAGGCTCCTGTCCTTTAGTTTATTATTTTTTCTTATGTACGTGGATGTTTTGCCTGCACGTATGCAAGTACACCATGCATAATGCTTGGTAGCCGTGGGAGTCAGAGGAGTGCATCCAGTCTCTTAGAACTGGCCTTGCACTACGTGCGGGCTGACTATTGAGCCTGGGTCCTTTGCAAGAGCAGCAAGTGCTTTAAACTCTAGAACCATCTCTCCAGCCTCCTATTCAATGGATGATAGAAGAATGGGCTCTGGCATGGTCAGAATGAAAATGTATAGGAATTAATATTAGAAGTAGAAATGGGCTGGGGCGGTGGCTCAGTCAGTAAAGCGCATGTCGTGCAGCAAACATCTGGGACTTAGTTCCATCCCCTGGGCCAGGTAAGCAAACTTGTTACTCTAGGAGGATCTGTGTGGCTTGCAAGCCAGTCAGCATAGCCTACTTCGTGAGAGACCGTGCCTCAAAAAAGTTGGACGGCACTTGAGAAATAACTTCTATTGTTGACCTCTGACCTCCGTATGCAGTCGCACCTGTACACACACAGACAGACCCACGTGGACACACGAAATGGCATTAGGAATGTCGTGTCATTCTGTAAAGTTTATCAAATATAATAAATTCCTCATGTGTGGTGCACCAGGTAGATAATGTGACGAGGTGAACCGACGGGAGGTGAGTGCACGGTCCTACGCGGCAAAGGCGTCTTGCTGTGGAAGGTTATCAGGCCCCCGTGGTGTCTGTCTCACTACACAGGCCAGTGTGTCAATCCCCAGAACCTCGGAGACTGGGAATCTCAGTTTGTTTGTTTGTTTGTTTGTTTGTTTGAAAAGGGCTTTAAGGTCTTTAACAAATTTTCTGTATTGTTTGCTTCTTTCTCGTGAAGTGAACTACGTGAACTCTGCTCATGGGACTCGGGTTACTGTTCAGGGGTAAGCAGTGTCTATTATACATCAGTTTGTGTCAGTGGGACAGAGCCACGCCTGCACGGTGCTGCATGGAGAGCTTGTGTTGAGCGATTCCGTTCTTCCATGAGAAACCGTTCACACTGTTGGTATCATGGCTTCTGCTTAACCTGGCCAAAGTAATGCCAGGAAAAGTTTTTCTTTTCCGTGTGTGTGTGTGTGTGTGTGTGTGTGTGTGTGTGTGATTGTGTGCACGCATGTGCTTGTGTGTGTGCATGCACATATGGGTGCACGCACATGTGTGCATGTGCATGTGTGTGCATGTGCGGTGGCGGCAGACAGATCCATATGTAGAGCAGGCTAGTGCCCAGCATGCAGCAATCCTTCTCCATCATTACCCCAAGTACTAGAACTTTAGGCACATGTGGTACCATTCTCGACTACGTTATCTCTGCTAAGATACTTACTATTGTATTTCTCAGGGATATAACACTCTTGTATGTTCCACAACAATTTAAAAGGAAATAATGTAAACACCAATGGGGTTAAAATAAACCTTAAAGTTAATATGGAGCTATCAAGGTAGTTTTCATAAGGAGCAGTTTAGACAAGTAACGAAGTTGGCATAGGCAGCTATTCATTTTTGAAGAAATAAAAATTAATCTTAATCTTACATGGAAGTCTAAAATAACCCCAGGACCAAAGATTACAATGCATTAAACCTACATTGATAAGAGTGCACAACCCGCCCTGTAGCGCCTTCCCAGCGGGCCAGCTTTCTGCCTTGGTCCTTGTAAACCAGCGTCTCCTCCCACACTCAAGACACTCATAGTTCCTAGGATGATTACCGAGAAACTCGAAACAAGTGTGCTTCCTGTTCCTGAACAAGGGGCGCAGGTGAAGAGCAAATTACAGCCCTGAGTTTTTAAAGTCATGCTACGAGAAATGAAGTCTGACCGACTCGTAGCCCAAGGGAAAGGGGATTTAAGGTAACAGTGATACACTCTTTTAAGTAGAATTCAAGTCCACCCTTTTTATTTTCCATAAATGGAAATTAAAAGAACTCTTCTTAACCTATAAAGTCACAAAAAATCGATATATGTGGAAATATTTTGTAAACTAAAGTCTTTCCTTGTGCATGCACACGTGGGAGAGTGTGGGTGTGCATGTATATGTTTGTGTGTGAGAGTACAGGTATGCCCACGCCAAAACACAGGAGTGGAGATCAAGGACACGCTCAGCTATTAGTCCTTACCCTCCATCTTGTTTGAGACAGGGCCCGGTGTTGCTTTCTGTTGTACACAGCAGGCTAGCTGGGCTGGGAGAGTCCTGGAACTTCTCCCATATCTGTCTCTCATCTCCTCACAGGGGTCACAGGATCGCAGATGCTGTGCTATGCATCCAGCTTTTATATGGGGCCTGGGGATTTGAACTCAGGTCCTCTTACTTGTGCGGTGAGCACTTTTATCCACCAAGATATCTCCCAGATCCAATTAAAGTTACTCATACTGCTCCTTTCTGAGTGCCATTCAGCTAAGTTTTCTTTAAAGCGAAGCAGTCCAGGAGGAAGCTCAGATTCTCTAGACTTTGTCTGTTACAGGTCAACCATGTTCCATGTGCATTCTAGGAAGGCTGGGGCCTTGAATGGAAGAAAGGAACTGGATACTAGATTATTAGTCTCCTTGTAAGGGCTGGGAGCAACTCACACTGTACAAAGCACAAGAGAACAACCCTCAGTCGCCAGTGGTTGGCAGAGCTCCAAGCTACCAGGCTTGCAGTCTGGCCTTTTACAATGTAACTGAACTGAATGTGTTTCCCCTGGAAACAAGCCCTGGTGGGATTCCAGTTGAAATTCTGGGTGATGAGCTAAGTACAAGGAGCCATCCTAATGGACTTGGGGGCTGGAGAGATGGCTCAGAGGTTAAGAGCACTGACTGTTCTTCCAAAGGTCCTGAGTTCAATTCCTAACAACCACAGGGTGGCTCACAACAGTCTATAATGAGATCTGGTGCTCTCTATTGGGGTGCAAGTGTACATGCAGGCAAAACATTGTATACATAATAAATAACTCTCTTTTTTAAAAGTACAAATAAGAAGATACAAAATACAGATAGGTAGCTAGAAAAACAGTATCCTCACTGGGAAGGAGCAGCATTTGTATTGGCCTAAAATGACCAGCAGCAAAGAGAAATGCTTTCTAGTGTAATCAAAGGCAAAGGACATGCAGACTGCTACAAAGCCAGCTTTGTCCCAGACTCAGCCTAACTAGGGCCACACACTGGCCTGCAAGGGTTGCAGCCATCCAGTGCAACACAGGAGAGCACAATAAACAAGTATCAGGGAACACAGAGACTCATCAGCTGCCCCGCCTCCAGGTGTTTGCGAAAGTGGGTTTTGCCACAGCTCCTAGGGGTTTTACTTTTTTTCTCTTTTTACCCCCTGTGTATGTCATATGTTTATGCACATGGAGTTTTGTGGGTGTGCATGGCCTATGTGCATGTATGGAGGTCAAAATTTGACTTCTGATGTCTTCCTGTATTGATTTGCACCTTACGATAAAAAAAAAAAATAGGTCTCTCACTGACTCTAGAGCTCCCTGATTGGCTAGACTGGCCAGCAAGCTCCAGGGACCCTCCCACCTCTGCCTCTCTGGTGCTGGGAATATAGACATGCTCAACCTTCCCTGACCTTTTACTTAGGTGCTAGGTATTCGAACTCAGGTTTGAACACTTTACCTCACAAGACATCTTCTCATCCTCCCGGAGTTTCTCTTAATGAATGGCGCTGTAATGCAGGGCAGTTTATACATACATACATACATACTATCTATCTATCTATTAAAAATTTTTTTTCAAGACAAGGTCTCTCTGTGTTAGCCTTGCAAGTCCTGGACTGGCTTTGTAGACCAGGGTGGCCTCGAACTCACAGTGATCTGCCTGCCTCTGCCTCCCGAGTACTGGGATTAAAGGCGTGCGCCACCACAAGCAGCCCTTTTTTTTTTTTAAATTTTATTTATTTATTATGTATACAGTGTTCCGCCTACATGTAACACCTGCAGGCCAGAAGAGGGTACCAGATCTCATTATAGATAGTTGTGAACTATCATGTGGTTGCTGGGAATTGAACTCAGGACCTCTAGAAGAGCAGCCAGTGCTCTTAACCTCTGAACCATCTCTCCAGCCCAACAGTTACATTGTTAATAGCCACTCCTTTTCACAATGCTTGGGAAGTTGGTAGCCTTCTTTCCACAATGCTTGAATAAACCAGTTTGTCTGATTGGTAGAGTGTCCAAGTAAGTCTTTGGGCCCTTCAAGACTTAGAATTGTTTAAAAGAAAATCATCTCTGTGCCCCACCAAGACCTTAGTTTTCAGTGAGTTCTCAGTCCATCTCAAAAGATGCTCAGGAATTGATGACCAGTGGGAGGAGAAAACCAGTCCATTGAATGTCTTCAGTACCTTCAGGCTTAAATTTGGTGACTGGCACGAATAAACAGAGGAACAGCTAAATGAGTGCTGGGTGGTGGAAAGTAGGCAGTACACACACAGAATCTGAACCAGGGTGGATGTGAGCAGACCTGTGGTGCCCCTCACAGTAGAGATGGGTGCTGACTCTAGAGAGCTGGCACACCTCGCAAGTTCTTATAGACAGATAAGACACCCAAGGATTGGGTTGACTCACCAGGCCTCTTTAACCGCGTCATGCTGAGGTATAAAGCTTGTGCTTAAAATTTTACTCTGCAGTGCTGAAGAGACTAGGGGTGTAGCTCAGTTGGTAGAGTGCTTGCCTAGCACGCATGGGGTCTAGGGTTCGATCCTGAGCCCCAACTAAAATGATGGGCACACTGCGTGGCTGTGATCACACCATGTGGGTTGTAGAGGCAGGAGAATTAGGATCTCAAGGCTTGGCTGTATAGTGAATTAAAGCTTACCCTGAGCTACAGCAGATCCTGTCTTAAAACAATAACTACAAGCAAATAAACAAAAAACCCCTTTTGTTGTGTCCAGACATAACTGTACATCCACTGAAATTTTAGATAATTTTAAGTTATTGTTTTTCAAGAAAAAAAAATGGCTCTTAAGTTTGACCAGTTCTCCAAATATTTTTGCCTTCTGTGTGTTCTCCCCTCCCCTCCCCTCCCCTCCCCTCCCCTCCCCTCCCCTCCCCCATTCTTTCTATTACATCCACCCACTTCAGGCAAATAAGGGGACCTGTCTGAGGGGAAAGCAGCCCCAAGGTTCCCATGCAAATACACCCTCCACAAAAGTGTTTCCCCAAGACCCAGATAATGAGGAGTGAAATAAGCTGAGCTTTTTTTTTCCCCCACATCTTCTGCCTAATTCTGACTTAGGCATGATTCTCTCAGTCCTTGGTGGAGCTCTGCTCTGCATCCCCGTGTGTGCACGCCTGTGGGCTTGTAATTTTAAGACAGAGAGGAGGGAGATCATTCTGGTGGGGGAATGCTTCTTTTTATAGAAGAAGGGGCATCCATCGTTCTGTAAACGCTGAAGGCAGAAAGGCAGCCCAGTGTTCTATGGTCCCGAAGATTAGATTGTTGCTTAACATGCTGGAGAGTGTCTGTGTGAGCAGTTTCAGGTCCGCGCCATGTGGCTAAGGCGGCCACTGTTGACGTAAATAATTGATATTCAGAGTCCACAAACACACAACTGAAAGAACGTGGAGACAATGTGCCGCCGTCTCCGGTGGCACAACAGCAAATTTTAATGATTGTTTGTCGTTACCTAAAGGCCGGGGATTATCAGAAATGAATTCATCTGAGTGAATTCAAGGAAGTGGGGGCGGGGGGCACACCCCCACCATGAATAAGTGGTTAAGCCTTTCCACACACGGCAATGCCAACACAGCTGCTGGCCAGGCATTAGCTGCCCCCAGAGTGAAATGTGATGTAAACACCCATGCTCTGGTGGCAAGGACAACTCATTTGTGGAATTACATAAAGCTTCTTTTTTTTTCTTTCTTTCTGGGATCTTTCTGGCTGGAAGGAAATGCCGTGAGGTTTATGTCTAAGAGAGCAAAGTTACACAGGATACGTGGTTAGTACCTACACACGTACTTCGGTAGGGTAAAGTGTCGCGTGCCAAGGTGTGCCACTAAGAAATTATGCCATGCAACAGATCTAGGGCAAGAGACTTAGGGGGACTGGAGAGCGAAAGGGCTTCTCAGACTGGGGACATGCGGGAGAGAAAGACAGATAGGCAGAGCATCAACAAGACAGACAACGAGGGAAGGAGAGTCCGAATTAGACAGAGACAGAGAGGGAGTGGGAGAGAGGGAAAACAAGAAAGATGGGGACTGAGAGAGGGACCTGGGGTGGTTGGGGAACCCCTGGTGTACCCCGGGACATGGGTGATGATGTAACCTGCCACTAGGTTCCTCACGGCAGACCCGTGGAGACGCCTGATTGCTAACACACTTTCTTTGTGTTGAGGGTCCTTCTCAGAGTGAGGTTATTCAGTTCCAGGAAAAACGCACTCCTGTTATCTGAAGACCTAGAGCCCTCTGTCTCCAAGGTACTGGCTGTCAAGCCACCAGCATCCCTTGCATTAAGTTAATTTGGCTCATAATTGAAGTGAAATTGTGACACAGTCCAGCAAGTTGCTACACAAACTGGCAATAAGCTGAAAACAGAAACGATCATGGCCTTGGGGATCCGAGTCGGGGGGGGGGGGGGTAGGGGAGGCAGTAGTTACTGTTTGGGCCATTTTATATGCAGTGACTCATTTGACTCTTCCAAGAACCTGTGATATTGATTCCCGTATCTTAAAGGTGAATAAACAAAGGCATAGGAAGCCTAAGAGTATCATAGGCACCCAACTGTAAACGTCAACATGGTAAGGAAGGCAGTTTATCTGCAGAGCCCCCTTTAATCTGAATACCTCAAGATGCCATTTCTCCACCCTTGACTAGCTGTCCCATACAGTTATATTTAAGTTTCAGATAAATTCTTAGTGTCTGACAATGGAGAATGTTCCACGTACCACATAGAGCAAAATTATCCTAAGACGTCATCCATTACTTATTTGAAGTTCAGATATACCTACATTGGGGTCTCTTGTTTTCACTTAATGTATTATCCAACCCTGTGTGTGACACGGGAAATTATACACATTAGGGAAGCAGGGAGTGGAAAATGATTAGGTCAAGCTTTGGCACCTGACGGCTAATACCGATGTGCACATGAAAGGCTCCGGAATCACCAAAGACACAGCACTCGGATGTCTATGAGGAGGGTTTCTCAATAAGGCAAAGTCAGGAGGGAACACCCTGGAGTGCACCTGACTCTATCCTGTGGACTGTCATCCCAGCATGGATAAAACGGAAACAGAGCTGAGCATCAGCATGCGGCTCTCTTTGCCTCCTCTCTGTGGCTGCAATGAGACCAGGAAACTCAGCATCTGCTCCCATGCCCTCCTACCACCGTGGACTGTAACTTCAAGCCACGAGCCAAAATGAATCTTCCCTTCCTCAAGTTGCTTTTGTTGCCTTGATTGACACAGCAGGACGCCTGTCGCAGAGCCAGGCGGAAGTGCATAGATCTTTTCCCCTGGCCTAGAAACCATCCAGAAGTACATCCACCTGGACAGGAGGGTTGCCCATCACTTTAAATAACATCCCTTGCTAGGCAGGACCTGTTTAAGGTTTAACAGGCTGTAGGGAAAACGTGGGTGGCTTTGTTTTCCAAAGAGTGCAGAAACGTCCCTCCTCTATTCTCACTGCTTCCCTCTCTTTCTCCTCTGCTGCTTCTTTGTTTGTTTGTTTGTTTGTTTTTTTCTTCTCTCCTTATGGCGCCTCTACTCATGGTCAGCCCACCAGCCAGCACAACCCTCCACCGGCACTGTGCATCACTGATAACCACTTCTGGAAAATCCCCAGAGGCAGTCCTGAACAGGAGGAAGGGGAATAAGGAAGTGTGGGAGATTTCCTTAGGATGCCCAGAGCCATCACCCCCAGGCTTTCTGAGCAGGGTTTGCAGACTCAGGCTGCACATGGGAGAAAGAGGTTTGAGCAGGGGAGAGCGGAAAGTGGTGGGGGAACTGTATGAAGGCCAGCCGAGTCCTTGGCACACAGAGGGGACAGATGGAGCACACGTGCTCAGACTCCCGTTATCTGATTTGCCAGCTCCAGGAATACAAGCTCCAGGCCAAACAATGCCTAGGAATTCAGAGGAAAAGAGGCTTCCTGTAAGTGGGGGAAAAGAGGGAAGGGGGTTACAAAGAGCCCCGCCTCCCCTTGCTATGTGGCCCTACTCCATGAGGGCACTGAAATACTGACTTAGTCAAGCTCGACAACTTAACAATAAGACTGAAAAGAAATAAAAGAAAATATCCACGGTAATCACAGTGTGGTAACGCATACCTGTAATCTCCGAAAATCAGAGGCAGAGGTCGGAGGATGAGGCAGTCACACAGTCAGCCACTGCTGAGTTTGAGACAGGCCTGTGCTACATGAGATGGGGACTCAAGAAACAGTGTGCCCGTTAGGTTTTATTGTCAAGTGAACACAACTTAGAACTGCCCGGGCAGAAAGCTTCAGCTGAGGAATTGTCTGAATTGGGCTGGCTGGTAGGGAAGTCTGCTGAGGTTCATGTTGACTGTTAATTCAGGTGGTGACTCAATGTGAGTGTATGCTTATATGCTTGCCCCTCAGTTGCCTTTTGTTAGGGCATTTTAGCATAGTAACAGCAGAGAAACGAGAACACACACACACATACACACACACACACACACACACACACACACACACACACACACACACACGGGGGACGGGGGGGGGGGGGACGGGAGAGTGTGTTGGGGGAGGGAATATCCAAAGTACAACAGTACAACAACTCAGGAAGTAATTCAATTATTTTATGTGTGTGTGTGTGTGTGTGTGTGTGTGTGTGTGTATAAAAAGAGCCATGAATGTGATCAGTGTGATGAGAAATATGTGTCTGCCCTGAACATACACAGACATATTCTTGTCATTATGCCATAAGCACTATAATACATCTGTTTTCAAAGCACTTGCACTGTACTGTGTTCAAGCGATCTAGAAATGACTTGGAATCTATGGAAAGATGTGTCAAAGTTACAGTCGGATACTCTACCACTGTGATTCTCAACCGTCCTAATGCTGCGACCCTTTAATATTACAGTTCCTCATGTTGTAGTCACCACAACCATAAAACTATTCTTGTTGCTGTTTTACAGCTGTAATTTTGCTACCGTTATGAATTGTACTGTAAATATCTGACATGCAGGATATCGGATATGTGACCCCTGTGAAAGGGTCTTTTGACATTCCCAAAGGGGTCATGACCCATAGGTTGAGGACCACTGCCCCACCATTATATATGAGGGACTTGTGCAGATATTGGTATGTTCAGTGGCCCTGGGCCAATCCCCAGATACTGACACAGAAGGTCAGATGTGTGTGTGTGTGTGTGTGTGTGTGTGTGTGTGTGTGTGCCTGTGCATGTGTGTGGCATGTGCATGCATAGAAATAAATGCACAATGCCTAATACACATAATAAATTGAAGAAGAGGGGGAGGAGCAAGAGGAAGAGGAGGAGGAGGAAGCGGAAGCAGCAGCCTCCAGGGTGGTGATGGCACACACCTTTAATCCCAGCACTCGAGAGGCAGAGGCAGGCAGATCTCTAAGTTCTAGGCCAGCCTGGTCCACGGAGTGAGTTTCAGAATAGTCAGGGCTACACAGAGAAACCCTGTCTCAAAAACCAATGAAAGAAAAAAGATTGAAGCATGTTACCATCTCCAGACTCATACAGCCAAGGATCTAAGAGGAGTCTTTGGCAAACCAGAAGGTGACAGGTGCGAGGGCCATTCATTCCCCCAAGAAGGAAGGCAGTGCAGATGCCATGTGTCCCACTCTTCTTTGGAAGGCCTCAGAAAGCCAGAGATGGGTATAGTTGTCCTCCCCCAGCCATGACACTTTTCTCCTTAGGTCAGAGAGCTGAGGGAGGTATGGCAGCAGGAGCAGGAGCAGGAAGATGGGAGATCATCTCTTCAAACCCTGACCCGAAGCAGAGGGATGGAACCGGAAGTGAGGCAGTGCTGTCAACTCCCGAAGCCTGCCCTGCCATGATGTGCTTTCTCCAGCAGGGCTCTACCTCTTAAAGGTTCCACAACCTCCCCAAACAGCGCCCCCAACTGGAAGCCAAGTGTTCAAACACCAGAGCCTATGAGGGACACTTTTCATTTAAATCACCACAATGTTTATGTACTAAGTTCTGTGTAAATAACATAAGATAAATAGAGATGTGAGAACAATTTGTTGCTGACTCCATCAGCCAATAGTAAGGGAACCTTTTAGATTGACTTGTTGTTATTAAAGACAATAACAGTTCCAAATCTACCTTTAATATTTGTACTTTTTAGAGCCCCTTGTTATTTCGGTATGACAAACAAAAAACAAAACAACCCAGTAAAACTTAAGGGTCTGGTGCTAAGCGTACCTTGTTATGGTCTTGGCTTTATGGTATTTGTTTCAGTGCACAGCATCCTGGGTGACGGTCCAGCGAGGACAGAAGGGACTCCTGGATATGAAAGTTGGACTGCTGTGGCTCATTTCTCTCTTCACCGTGGTTGAGGGCACCAGTGGTTTCCTGCAGGTGAGCTGGGGCATGTGCTGTTTCTCTCCTCTCCACACTCCTGGTGCCTCCAGAATCTCTAACTCCATAGGCAACTGAGAAGCAGAGGTTGGTGAACTGGCATCACAAGTCCCGAGTTCTTGTCTCGGTATTACCAGCATTCACGGTGAGGTCTTCAATAAGTTATTTTATCAATTGGAAGTGCAGGTGACTGGGTTACAAATGAGGCCTTCCCATGAAAACCGTAATCATCCTGGAGATTTTGTCTAATTCAACACATTCTATGCTATGGCCTCCTAGGCACAGAAAAGCCCGGTGGGTGAGCACTAACAACCTGTGCTTCTCTATCTTTTTTATCCTCTGCCTTTTCTTTTGGCATTGTTGCTTGGTACAGGGTCTCATGCAACCGAGGCTAGCCTCAAACTCACTCTGCAGCTGAGGCTGGCTTTGAACTGCTGATCTTCCTGTCTCTACCTCCTAAGTTTGAGGATTATAGATGTGTACCACTCTCCTACCCCTGTTTTATGCTTTTTTTTTTTTTTGTATTTTTGTTTGTTTGCTTGTTTGGTTTTGAGATGGGGTCTTAGGTAGTTCTGGCTGGCATGGAACTCTTTGTGTAGATCAGGTTAGCCTCAAACTTGCAGCAATCTTCATGCCTCTGTCTCTCAAATGCAATGTACCCACCTTTCTTTTTTTTCTTCCTATTTGTGTGTATTCATTGTAAATGTTTGAGTATGCATGCTCACATGTGAGTGAGCACACATGTGTGAGAATGTGTATACACATAGAGGCCTGAGGTTGAAATCAGGAAACCTCCCCAGTTGTTTTTCCACTTTCTCTATTGAGGCAGAATCTCTTAGGCCCAGAGGTCAGTGATACGATGACTCTTGCTGGACAGCTTGCTCTGGGGACTCTGTCTCTACTTTCCAAGGCTGGAATTGGAGGCAGGTCACCTTACCTACCCCACACTTACATAGGTTCTGTGGATCCAAACTCCAGTCAGTCCTTACCCTTGAATAGCAAGTGTGTTAACAACTGGACCATCACCTCAGCCATGGGCTACTCGCTTTCCTTCACCTGTACTAGGTCTGAATGTTTTCTACTCACTGATGAGTCCCAGTGTGCATCTTCATTGGAAAGCTCCGCCCCAAACTCCCTGAACTCCTCACTCATTGGACTCACCATCCATTTGGACACTTGTACCCCTCAACTTTATGGGTCACAAACTGAACCCCTGATTTTTTTCTTACTAAACTTACTCTTCTTTTCCTATGGCCCCAACCTCTTACCATATGGGTAAAAATAGTGCCCTGCCTGAGTCTTGTTATGTTGCATATTTAAGCCACCTTTAAAAATTATCTTTAAAATATATACAGAAGCCCAGACACTTCTAACCTCCCAACTGCCACCACCTTCATCTCCATCTTCATTGTCTGGTCCCTGTATCACCTCGGTAACCTGAGTCAAGAAATGCTCTCCTTGCTTCTGTGCTTCGCTATTCTTAACTTGCCTTCGGGATTAAGGCTCCTGTAAAGTAGTCGCAGTGAATCTTCTCTTTGTTCCTCCTGTTTAAACCCTGGCTAGATCACGGTGATGGGGTGGGGGTGGGGGTTAATAACTAAAACCAGACGGAGCCAACTTACTGGAGAAGAGCTCTTGGTCTGCAAGCATGAAGACCTGTGCGGGAATCCACAGCATGCACTTAAAAAAAATTTCAGGCATAGCTGTAACCCAGTCCTGGGGGGTGGAGCCAGGCAGACACTAAGCCAGGTGTTCTAGCCAACAGAGCAACCAGCTCCATTGCAGCGAGAAACCCTAAGTCCTATGCATAAACTAAAGAGAGATCAAGGAAGACACCCAATAGCTCCCCCTGGCCTTCTCATGTGCACATGGGTGCACTCACTAATAAACCCATGTGCTTGCAAAACACAGACATACACACACACACACACACACACACACACATACACACACACACATACACACACACATACACATACACACACACATACACACACATACACACACACATAACATACACACACACACATACACACACACATACACACACACACACACACACACACACACACACACACACACACACACACACACACCACAGCAACACTTGCCTCCCCACAGAAAGTTAAAATCTTTCTGTGGTCTGACAGCTCTACATGACCTGCCTCTGTGAACTCTGGGCCTCACCTTCTCTTCTTCTCCTTTCTCTCACTTCTTCACAGTCTCCAATCCCTGACTCCATCTTCACCATTGGGCACAACTATAGCAATGGGCCTGTGCACATGCTGTTCCTGTCTCCTGCAAAGCTTTTCCTGCAGGCACCATCACCTGCTTCAGGTCCTGGCTCAAAATAGCCTTCACAAGGCCTTTCTTAGCCACCTCCCACCGTCCTTGGGTTGGATATTAAATCAGTGATTTCAGGCCATCTGGGAAACACAACAGGTCTTATGGTTTGCAGATCTCAAAGCCTCACCCTAGTTAGCTTATTTCCTTTATTTTTTTAAGATTTATTTATTATTTATACAGTAGTCTGCCTGCATACCAGAAGAGAGGGCACCAGATCTCATTATAGATGGCTGTGAGCCACCATGTGGTTGCTAGGAATTGAACTCAGGACCTTTGGAAGAACAGACAGTGCTCTTAACCTCGGAGCCATCTCTGCAGCCCTTGTTTCCTTTTTTTTTTTTTTAAGCAGAAAAATGATGGCAACAGAACAAAAGGAGAGTCCAGTATGGGTGAAAGAAAGCATCAAGGTAAGACCCTAGATATCCTGGTGCGATGGGCATGGGCACCAAGAAAACAGGGCTCCTCCCTCAACAATGGCCAGGTGATACCAGGCACATTGCAAAATTGTCTAAATTTGTAAAGTGAGAATAATACTAATTCTTAAGAGCAAGACTGTTTTGAGGATTAAATACACGGTGAATTAGTTGGTATATTTACTTCTGTGGCCAAATGCCTTACCAAAGCAGTACAAGGGAGGACAGGTTCATTCAGGCTCATGACTTAAGAAGCCATGCGCTCCACCGTGGCAGGAAGGAATGGCGGCGGGAGCTCAAGGCAACTGGTCACACTGGGTCCACATTCAGGGAACTCCGGGATGAGCGTTGATGCTCAGCTTGTTTTCTCTCCTTTTCCGTCTGTTCTGCTCTTGGAATGGTGCCATCCACATTCAGGGTGGGTTTTCTCTTCTCACTTAAACTCCTCTGGAACACTTTCAAATACACACCCTGAGTTGTGTCTCCTTGTGACTACAAGCATAGGGAAGCTGATGATGAAGATGAGCATCTTGTACCATCCCTGACTGGAGTCTGTTATTTGTTTTTAGTCTCTTTTTACTTTTGCACCTCTCTACTATGAATGGAATTAATGGCAGAGCTCTCACCTTGGGGATAAATCCTGGCATGAATATTAATATGCAGGCCTGTTTGAAGCACCGAATGTATTTCCTTATGAGAGCATTGATTCACACAGATGATTTCTGGGTTCTAGGGCTAGTCCATAAAAGCCATTCTGACATGCAATGCATTTAAATACACTTACATGGCATATGGCCACATACTAGCCATAGCATAAAATATATCTCCATGCAAAACAATGGGGAAGTGAAACAAAAATTTCAACATGGAATGCCTCAGACAAGAGCTCCCCAATAATAACACTGTCAATAAAAATACAGCAAGTATTTATTTATTGGTCTGCCACTATGGCAGCCTTTATTAATTCTGTTATAAAAACCCTCACATTCACCATATGACTGTTCACAGCTATCTTTATTTTAAAGATAGTGAACTGGGCTCAGAACCAGGGGCTGTAAGACAGGATTGAAATTGGGGCCATCTGGTTTCAGTACCGCTAACTCCTGAGACAGTGACCAGGGCCACATCTAGCCTGTTCCCTATCTTTGGGGTACACCTAAGGCCTATGGGAACTGTGAGGAAGATTGGAACCCAGTCAGTCTGGCTTCAGACTTACCACATGCAAAGGCTCGAGGTAAGACTGGGCCTGGCGTGTGGAAGCTGAGGACACCAAGTACAGAAGGCTTGTCTTTGGGGGACAGAAAAGAAAAGTATTTATTTGTAGAAACAAGTAGCTGGAGGTAAGTGTGCACAGATGCAAACTAAGGTCGGGCCCTATTTTGCTTCTGTATTTTAAGCAAATCCCCAAACTCCCACTAATTAATGGAACAATGAAAAGAAAAGAAAACAGAACAAAACCCAAGTTCTTTGGAGAGGGTAACTTGGGGATGCTTAGTTGGAGATTACTTCACGGACACTAAAGCTGGGTGGAGGAGGAGAAGAGTGAATGTATCCAGCCTGTGTCCCCCTGAGTCTGGGGTGGGACAGGGAACTATTGACCTAACAGAAGAGGGAAGGAGAGGGCTGTGTGAGTGAGGCATGTGTGAGGCACGTCTGCCTGTCACTTGTGAGTGTCTCGGATGTGCAGACCGCAGTGACAGTATCAGGGACAGCCCAGGAGCTCTGAGCAGGAGGGGATGACTTGCTAAGTGGCACCTTCTCATCACCTCTCTCCCTCAGATCAGGAATATGAGCTGTTGCTTCAGATGACTTACAGAGATCTGGAGGAGAAGGGAGAATTGAAGACGTTTCTGGAGCCCTTGAACTCTTCATCACTAGCTTTACCTTGGGCCAGCGAGATCATCAGAGTGAAGGCCACCACATGTAAGTTAGCTCTCCAGTGACGGGGAGTGTAAACAGGGAAAGGGGCGGGCCAGTGGGTGAGAAATGATCATTCCACACAAGCTCGGTGGCACCAGGAACTAATGTGAGTTCTTTATGTGACGTGTCCACTGCATGCTGGGAAGGGGGCTGTGTCTGTGGTCGTCCCTCAGGTACCAGCTGATGGGTGGGGGGGTGGGGGGATTCTATTTCAAGTGTATCCATTCTGAGTAACAAAGAAGTGAAAGTCCTGGAGACCCTCACATAAGCAATGGATTCTTTGGCTGAGGCCAGACAGGCATTAAATCTAGTCCTATTTTATTGGCCAGAATGTATTCTATGACTCAGGCCAGCCTCATGAAGCCAGGATCTGAAATCCCACTGTGTGTCTTGAAGATTGTAAGAACTATTTGGTAAAACAAACCATAGAAGTGGGTCCCAGGGAAGGTTAACGACTTGGTTAAACTGTGCCTATAAAACTGTTCGCATCCCCAGCAGCAGCAGGAGCAGGGAACTGAATAAAAATGCAAATCCTTCCGCCTTGTTCCAACTTGTTGGATCAGAAACTCTGGGGTGGAGTGGAGGAGTTTGACAAGCACTCACTACACACTTCCATGTACATTTCTGAATCAGATCCTGCTTCATCTTTCTGTTAGGACACAAGGAATTTTGGTGGGTATGTCAGGTCCAATACAAAATAACCCACACACGTTAACTGGTAGATATTTTCATCCTGTGCCCCACCTCTAAATCATCCTACCTTTCTAAAATTTTAATACATTTAAATGTTTTATGTACATGATTGTATATGTGTGCACTCTGTGCATGCTTGGGACCTGAGAAAGGCAGAAGTAGGCTTTGGATTCGCCAGAATCGGACTTCTAGATGCCTGTGAGCCACCATGTGGGTGTTAGGAATCAACCCCAGGTCCCCCTGCAGAGCAGCATGTGCTCCTAACACTGAGCCATGTCTTCAGCCCTCCTATGCGGAGTACTGACGGATGAGGGCTCGAGTGAGACAGTGGTCAGATACCCTTCCCACCCCTTCAGCATCTCTATGCTGTGATCTGTTCTTCTGCCTTTCTCTTCCATCACAGTGGATACCTGTGGGGTCCATAGCTGTATTTTGGATGCTAAGCCAGCCATTTGGGTTTTACCTTTGCTGGGATTTTCACAGTAGCCTCGGAGTCTATGGAGTTTGACATTTCTGTATCTTAAAAGCATTGCCATTTTTCTGGGACTGAGCAGAAGTTGGTTTAGAAAGCAGACCCCGTGAGAACATGTTCTATTTCTTTTTCAATATGTAGACTGCAAAAGCCTAAGGGGATCTCTGGAGTGTGCCTGTGAAGACAGCTACATGTGGTTTCCTCCCTCCTGCCTCAATCCCCGGAATTGTTACCTCCATACAACTGGATACCTCACAAGCTGCGTTTGCCCTCTCAAAGGCCTCAGCCAGAGCATTAGTTTCTGTGAGAGAGGAAGTAAGTGCCCCGTGGCTGGAGTGCTCTTATCTCAGCATACTACAGCGACGCCCGGTTGGGGTGGCTGACGCTGAAGGTGGAGGTGCCCTGTTAGCTTTGTGGACACCCACTGAAGGCTTCCTAAAGGCAGCAGACCCAAACCACAAGATGCCGTTTGGATGTCAGTTCAACTGCTAGGCGCACGCAGCTCAGCTCCGTAATTGCTGGGTTCTATTGTGTTCTAGATGCACTGAAATGCTAGTGGGCATCTTCGGAGTCAGAACATTTCCCTTCTCCCCTTTTCTCTTCTTTACCAGCATCACTTCTAGATGTGTGAGTGCAGAAAGAATACTTGGTGATCATATTGAAAGGGATGCTCTAGATTGCAACACACACACACTATATATATAGTGTATGTGTATATATATATATATATATATACACATACACACACACACTCACAGACTCACACTGCGTGCACATACGTGCACACACAGGCATATGTGAACAAACACTCATAAACACGCACATACATGCATACACATACACACACAAACACACATGCACACACACTCACACACACACATACACCCTATATGCACCCATGCATACATGCAGGTATGCTCCAGCAAACACACACTCATGCAGGTGCACACACACATACACACATGCACACACATACACATACACTTTCTCTCTCTCTCACACACACACATAGTGTTGAGGGACTTGTGTTGATCACTGGCATGTTCTCACAACTGTTAGTAACTCACCACTGAAACCTCTGCTCAGCTTCTTTGTATTATTTTAGATGAATATATTTTATGAAAATAAATGGAAATACCTCCCACGGGTTAGGAAGTATACTTTCATAATTTTATGCTGCTGATAAGATCAAGTTAGAAATTTATTTGATCTCAAGACTCCTTTATTCCCCTATTTCTCATAGAGATTTTAGGCACTTTTGAAATTAAAAAAGAGTTTCCCAAAGACCTTTGGAATTCATCATCTGTTGCATACACCTTCTACAAGGCAACAATTGAAAACCAAGTACGTGCTGTTTATGATGTAAGGTTTTTTTTTTTTCCTTTCCTAACCACCAGGTTGAGTGCCTTTCAATTTAGAGCATGCATTTAATGCCTATGTTACATGTGTGCATATATTTGTATGTAGGGGGCACCCATGTGGGTACTGTACACACATGTAGGGGACAGAGAAAATCAGATTTAAATGTTATGGTTTCTTCCCCCCCCCCCACTACCTCCCATCCAGGCTTTTTCCCCCTTTTAGACAGGGGCTTTCATTTAGCCTGGGGCTCAGCAATTCACCTGGGCTGGCTAGTAAGTCAGTAGGATCTGCTTTCTTTGCCTGCCCAGTGCTGAGATTATAAACATTCACCATCACATCTGCATTGTTTAAAATGTAGGTTCTGGGGCTCTAACCCAGGTCTTCATGCAAGACAAGTGCTTTTTGCTGACTGAACAGTCACCCTAGGTAGCCTCTTAATAACATTTTTTTACATATTTATTAAATTTTAAATTTGCACAGGCATGTAGGCACACATGTGTGTGCTTGTGTGTGGGGGGTATGGGTATGTGCATGTATGAGTGCATGTGCTCACAAAGCCCAGAAGAGGCCATCAGATCCCTTGGTGTTACACTTATGGGTGGCTGTGAGTCACACAGCATGGATGTTGGGAACCGGGAACTCAGGTCCTCTGCATGCTCCTAACCCCTGAGCCAACTCTTCGGTCCCTTATACAATATTTAATTACTTCTTTCTGATGCGTTCTTACAGAGCCACTATTTGCTCTGGCCACAGTTGACATTTCCTTGAGCATTTTCCTAAGATTTTTTTCAGTTAACCTCTCAAGTGTCTTGGGTTCAGTTTTGCTTATTTACTTGAATACTATACTAAGGCTTTTTGACTATTTTATGACTTTTAATTACACGTAATAAACGACCACAACCTAAGCTCAATTGTCAGCCTTTTAATTTGTTCCACACATAGCATCTCTTAGAAGCTGAAGAGAGTTACTGACTAAAACTTGATTTCAAAGCAAAGTCATGTAAGAACAGACCAGTCAATGTGCCTATGTAAAGGACCAGCACATAGATTTGGGTACATGTATTATAATTTTTAGTACCCTATTCCCCATATTCTAAGATGCTGATTACCCCACCATCATCACCCCCTCTCTCTGTGTGCACATGTGAAGGCCAGAAGTAGTTGTCAAGTGCTTTCCAATTAAAAGGTAGCCACACATTATTATTGTTATTATTTTGAGACAAGGTCTCCTGCTGGACTCACCAACTGGCAAGACTGGTTGACCAACAAGGGACAGGATCTTCCTGTCTCAACTTCCCAGCGCTATGGTTACCGGTGTATGTGGCTATATACCTCACTTTCGTGAGCGCTAGGAATCTGACCTCAAGTCCTCATGACAGTGGCAGTCAGTTTACTGACAGAGCCATCTCACTAGCCTCTGATCGTTCACGCTTTCTTGCATCCTCAAAAGTAAATTGTGCTCTTGTGTTCTCAATTGTTGTTTTAACTGTATTTGTTACATGTGACTTCTTTTTGTGGTCCCTTCTTCCTTTGCTCATCTGTTATTGGTTTATTTATTGTCTGCATCTGTATTTTGCTCCAATGTCTTTTCGATGTGTGAGGACAAAGACTGAGTCATTGCCTTTTGTTTTCTCTCTAAGCTTAAAGAAGCGTACAGAGGAATCCATGGTTTTGAGTCCGTTCACGTCATCCAATTTCGGTAAGTCACATCTGGTCTTAGAAGGGCTGCTCTAGAATCCTACACCAATCCTGAGAATGCCCAGTGATATTGCTGCTGGTCTTGACAGAACTGTAAAGCCAATGCTAGGGAGACAGCTTGGTCAGTAAGTGTGTACCTTGCTGCCCTGAGGTCTGAAGTCGGACCTCAGAACCCACATAGTAACGCCTGGCACGGTAGTGCACACACGTAATCTCAGTGCTGGGAAGGTAGAGTCAGGGTATCCATCGGGTTTACTGGCCAGCAAGACTAATGAGATCCAGAGCAGTGAGAGATCCTGTCTCAAGAGAAGTAGATGCCGTTCCTAACGACAACCTGAGGTCGTTCTCTGGTCTTCACATGCCAGTACTCATGTGAATGTACATGTGAGCCACACATATACACTCTTGAACAGAAGAATACATACACACATACATAATAAAGAATTGTAAACACATGGTCATAAGGGAAGACCTGGAAGCAATGGGGGAAATCGTGGTACCCAGGTCCAGGGAAAGATGAGGGGTGGCATGAGGGATGTGGGTGCAGAGGGGTGAACATTCACTACCACAGCAGACATGATGTCATTTGATTTGGACTCAGGATAGGAACCTAGTATAAAATATCCTTCCGGGAAAATATCAAGTATAGACTGTGGCTCAAAACTCAGAATTCACTGTCTATAGCAAATAAAGAGATATTTAGTAAATTAGCCTTTTGCTTATGATTCAATTCAGAGTTATTTGGAGTTGAGCATGTGTGCCTTGATGGCCAGTTGCTTGTAGTCTGCTTGCCGGGAGAAGTAGCTTAGAGGTCAAAGAAATTTGACTCACTATTTTTTTTCCATGGTTAACTTCAAACTAGTCATGGGAAAATTTCAACAACACTTGCTATAAATATGTTCTTATTCCGTAAAGTCATTTAGGAAGTCTCATGGGAATAGTTTTCTTAAAATGCAGCTCAGAGGCCAGACATGGTGGCGCATGCCTTTAATCCCAGCACTCGGGAGGCAGAGGCAGGTGAATCACTATGAGTTCAAGGCCAGCCTGGTCTACAAAGTCCAGGACAGCCAAGGCTACATAAAGAAACCCTGCCTCAAAAAAACTTAAATAAATAAACAAATAAATAAATAAATAAAATGCAGAGAACACTGCTTTCCCCCATTAAAAAAATGTTGAATCTATACAATGGATCCTTTTCTATTTTTTGCTGTTGCTGTCAGTGTACTATTGGATGAATCTGAGATCCACATCCAATAATGTTTACATCCAAAAA
The DNA here is from genome assembly GCF_964271855.1 of Acomys minous. Lineage (NCBI taxonomy): Eukaryota > Metazoa > Chordata > Mammalia > Rodentia > Muridae > Acomys > Acomys minous. The sequence goes on along the minus strand of NC_140495.1, from coordinate 64,823,463 downwards.
CAGAAACAACAACAACAACAACAAAAACTCACACAACCAGGTGTGAGGGTGCATGCTTGTGATCCTGGAGCTCGTGACGTGGAGGCAGGGGGATCTCCACTGTTTCTTTCTTTTTTTTTTTTCCTCCTTTATTAATTTATTCTTGTTACATCTCAATGGTTATCCCATCCCTTGTATCCTCCCATTCTTCCCTCCCTCCCAATTTCCCCTTATTCCCCTCCCCTATGACTGTTCCTGAGGGGGATTACCTCCCCCTCTATATGCTCATAGGGTATCAAGTCTCTTCTTGGTAACTTGCTGTCCTTCCTCTGATTGCCACCAGGTCTCCCCGTCCAGGGGACATGGTCAAAGGTGAGGCACCAGAGTATGTGAGAAAGTCATATCCCACTCTCCACTCTACTGTGGGGAGTGTTCTGTCCATTGGCTAGATCTGGGTAGGGGCTTAAGGTTTACCGCCTGTATTGTCCTTGGCTGGTGCCTTAGTTTGAGCGGGACCCCTGGGCCCAAATCTGCCTATCATAATGCTCTACTTGTAGGCTTCTAGGACCCTCTGGATCCTTCTACTTTGCCTTTCTCCCATGATTCTCTCATCTAGAGTCCCACTAGAATGTTCTCTCCTCTGTCTCAGTTTCCTGGTAAGTGAAGGCTTTCGTGGGACATGCCCCTTGGGCTAATATGCAGATATAAGTGAGTATATACCATTTGAGTCTTTCTGCTTCTGGGTTAACTCACTCATTATGATCATTTCTAGCTCAATCCATTTATCCACAAATTTCGGGAATTCCTTGTTTTTAATAGCTGAATAGTATTCCATAGTGTATATGTACCACAGTTTCTTTATCCATTCTTCTATTGAGGGACACTTAGGCTATTTCCATGTTCTGGCTATTATGAATAAGGCTGCTATGAACATGGTTGAGCAAATTTTCTTGTTGTGTGCTGGAGCATCTTCTGGGTATATTCCAAGGAGTGGAATAGCTGGGTCTTGAGGAAGCCCTATTCCCATTTTTCTGAGATAGCACCAGATAGATTTCCAAAGTGGTTGTACTAGTTTGCATTCCCACCAGCAATGAAGGAGTGTTCCTCTCTCCCCACATCCTCGCCAGTCTCCACTGTTTCTTGACTGACTTAGAGTACAAAGTGAAATCAAGGTTAGCCGGGATTACACAGGGAGCTTTTGTCTCAAAACAAAACAAACAATAGCTAGGAGAAACAGTTGGCAAGCGGCACAGGGTGGACCTTATCATGACAAAAGCATCAAGAGTTTGTACTTTCGAGCTTCAGAAGGTCTTATCAGCTACTAACTTCCTAACCTGGCTTCTCTTCGTCACATCTGTATTCTCAGCACTTAGGAAACTGAGCCGAGGAGGACTGCTGCAAGTTCCAAGCCAGCCTGGGTTTCCTAGTGACTTGCAGGCCCGCCTGGCCTATAGAGTGAGAGCCCCATCCTCAAAACACAAAACAAAAGAGTGAGGGTAACACAGTGTTGATCTCATAGAACAACCACAGGGATCATCTCATTAACACATGTGCGCTCATATTTGCTGGCTTTAGACACCATCTACCTGAGATTTCCAACCTTGTCACCTTGCCTTGGCCTCTTCCCTGAATCCTGATCACTAAGCCAGCAACCTGACATCTCAATTGCTCTTCCCGTGAGCCTGTCAAACACATGTCTGCCGCCCTGGCTCCCTCAGTCCACCCACTCCCGGCCAGCAACCTTCCTTCTCCACCTTCTCACCAGTTCTTCTGCCTGTTGGACTCAAACCATGAGCCATAGTCTGCTCTTAGTTACATTCTGAGGCATAGTAAACACACCGTGCTGTACACAGAGGCCCCCAGTGTATGGTTCCACCAGATCTGACCAACTGCACACAGCCTGTCCCACCCAGACAGGACACTTCCGGTACCTCCTGCTCTTCCGGTTCCTTTCCAGCCAGTCCCTCCACACCCTCCACAAGAAGCAACCACTGGCTCTGATTTCTACTTCCTTAAGCTGGTTTAATCTGCTCAAGAATGTTTGTTTGGCTTGTTTTGTTTTATTATCTGGGTTCCGTTCACTTAGCATGAAGTACTTGCAGTTCCTGGTTTTCCCCCTTTTCATTGCCCAGTGGCATTCCACGGTGTACATACACTAATACTCTTCCCGCTCTGTGTGGTTATTCTTAAGCAGTTTCTTTCTTAGACAGCCCAAGTCTGCTTTCCTAGCAAATACATCAAATATAATAAAGGTTTCCACATTAATGGTTATCCAACTAATTCAAGCCAAACCACCTCTTCCTTAGCTCATCTTTCTGTTTTCTCTTTGGCCTCTTTTAGCTTGTTTCCCTGCATTACTTCCTACCTTCCTCTCTCCCCTATTACACTAGTCAACCTGCTCTTTAAGTTTGTCAAACTCACTGCCTGTCCCAGAGCTTTTATAGACACTTGCCTGCCACCCAATGTGCTGCTCATCGCCGGCCCTTCTCTTCTTGTCTAGTTGGCTAGTTTTACAACTTTTAATTGGGAAAATGTCTGCACAGGATTTGACTGTACACAAGACCATAGTGCATTTTCTTAACCACTGACTGGTGTGGGATCCAGCCCATTGCTGGTGGCGCCATCCCTGGGCAGGTGGTCCTGGGTGCTATAAGGAAGCAGGCGGAGCAAGCCATGGGGAACAAGCCAGTACGTCTTATTCGCCCATGGCTTCTGCGTCAGTTCCTGCCTCCAGGTTCCTGCCCCGTTTGAGCTCCTGCCCTGGTAGGGCTGAGTTCCCTCAATAATAAACTGTTACCTAGAAGGATAAACAAAAGAAAATCCTTTTCTTCACAAGACATCATCATATGGGTCTATTTCAGAAAACAGGGATATTTTTAACAGAGAAACCTTCTCCAGGCAGCCATATTTAGTGTGAGGCATTTACTTCCACCTTCTATGCCTGTCATTGTCTACCTGTCTCTCATGGCATTTAACATTTAGAGAAGTGTGTGGGCATGTGCATGAATGTGTGTGCATATGGGCATGCATATGCATGCAAATGAATATGAACATATGCATTCATGAAGACAAATATATGTGTGCATGCATGTGTGCATATAGTTATATGTGCGAGTGTGCCTGTGTGTGTGTGTTGCTTGTTTCTCAACTCCATGAAGGTACACAGCAGATCTGCTTGTTTCCAATGACTCCATGACATGCATTTACAGATATGCCCTGAGAAACTAAATCAAAAGAGAGTGAATCTTTATTTTCTTCCCACACCCTCACTGCAGAGAAGGAAGCATCATTGTTGGCTATGAAGTGACTGGCTCCAGTAGCACAGCTGAGCTCCTGGCTGCCATTAAACAGGAGGCTGCAAAGGCACAGGAGGCCCTGAGAAGTCAGTTTCCAATCAAAGAAGGCTCTTTCAGAGTGTTCCAGAAAGGTAATGCTGGGTCCCCATATTTGCTTCAGTCTCTCATTAGTCATGCGTGGTGTCCTCAGAAAAGAATTTGTAGATGCCCATTTCTAAGAGGATTCTTCTAAAACCTACTTTTGGTAGAAACTGGCAGCTTTCCCCTCACTGCCAGTTAATCTCAACCCCAGTTGACTCTGAGATAGTTACTAATTGGAGATCTGAGCCTCTCAGATAAACATCTGGGAACACTGACCTCACTACAGGCTGTGAAGGAGATGACTCAGCAGTTTACACCGGGGAAGCCTTGGAGCTGACAGTAGTTTTAAATCACTACCTGAAGAACCAAGGGGGAAATGTGCACGCCCACCTCTCGCTACAGTTTCTAAATTATCATCTTAGTTCATGTCCCCTTGGTGAGGTCAAACACCTGGATGCAAGCAACTTAGGGGAGAAAGGGTCTATTCTCTTCACGCTTTCTGGTTACAGTCCATCTTAGTGGGCAAGTCAAGGCAGCAAGAAGTAGAAACAGTCATATTCACAGACAAAGTCCAGGGTCCAGTCCCTGAAATGGTGACACCCACACTCAGGGTGCATCTTCCTACATTGGTTAACCAACCCAGATAAGAAAATCTACCACAGACCAGCCCAGAGTGTCCTAATCGAGACATATACTCATCCAGACTCCCCTCCCAGGAAAATGTTCTCTCCTCTCCTCTTCCCCTTCCTTTCTTCCTTTCTTCCTTCTTTCTCTTCTATTTTTTGGGAGTTTCTCTCTGTAACCCAGACTGGCTTCCAATCCTCAAGCCACCACCCCCGCCCCAGCCTTCTGAGTCCTGGGATTATGGATTTTTCACCCTTAAGCCTAATATCTTAGATTTTTAAAAAAATTAGACCCATAATAATCATGCATATTTATAAGATTATAATGTACTATTTTAAGTGTTGCTGATATTACATAATGATGCAATTCATATGCCTATCAACTCAAACATTTATGATTTCTTTGCAATGTAAATAGTCAACACCCTCTTCCCAGCTATTCTGAAATGTGCAGGACCCTCAGGCTTGAAAAGGATGATACTCGTTACCTGTGGCAATATGGATGAGTCTAGAGGACATTGTGTTAAATGAAATTAAGCCGGAAAGAGAAAGAACAACACTGTATGGACTCACTCGTGTATGGCATCCAAAGAATCTACTGATCTCAGAGAAGCTGAGAAAGGCATGCAATCCGGAGTGGTTGTAGAGCGCAGGCAAAGGGATGGGCAGCGGAGGGGTTGGGTCTGTAACAAATATCAAACGCAGGTCAGGAGGTCTGCAGTTGGCAATAAATGCTGTGCGCTCATTTTACTATTTAAATTCATCCTTCGGCATCTCCTGTCACAATATCTGCCCATGTCTGCCAACAGCATTCACTCAGCAAACACTCACACACTATCTGATATGTCCAGACATTTAGAACAGAAAAAATGAGGAAGTCAAAATTCCAGGGGAATGTATCACTAAGAGTCCCTGGTGACTGCAGTAGAAGCAGCTTTGAAACAAGATCCTGCCAGGAAGGACCATGCCCCAGTGACAATCTCCCACCTTCCAGCCACACCATCATTCTTTGTTCTATAGCATCTTCAAAATTACCAAGTATTAACTCCACACCAATGTGTGTGTGATAGGCATGTGTATGTGTGTATGCATGTTTGCATGTGTATGGACACAAGCGTGTGTGGGTGCACATGTGTGCATGTGGAGGGACAAAGCTGATGTCAGGTGTCTTCCTCAGTTGCTTTCCTCCCTTATAATATCAAGGCAGGGTCTCTTAGGAGCCTGGAGTTCATCATTTCCAGTGAATTTGGCTGGTCAGCTTGATCTGAGAATTTCTTGTTTCTGTCTTCTGAATGCTGGAGGGGTTTCAGGTGGGCTGCTGTGTGTCCACTTGGCTCTCGTGGGTTCTGAGGATCTGAACTCTCAATCTTATGCTTGCATGGCAGGTGTTTAATCCACTGAGCCACCTCTTTTCTTTTTAATATTCTCTTCAGTGATTACACCTTGCCTTGTTTTCACTTAATACTGACCAGTCCATTAAAACAAAGTTTCTAGTGTTGGTCAGATACATGGAAGGAGAAACTATTCTGAGCAAGAGCCATCAAGGAAGCAGAAAGAGAAATAAGGAAACACTTGGGCATCAACAATGAACCTATAACTCCAAGTTTTGCCTGGGTTTTAAATCTGGAAATATAACTTAAACACTGCATTTTTTGGTAGAGTGCTGGAATGTTCTGAAGTTATTTCCCTCCCTGTATGTCTTGTTTTCCAGCTCAGTGTAACAGCATCTCCTTTGGATTCGGGTCTGAGAATGATGAATACACTCTACCCTGCAGCCGTGGCTTCACCGGGCACATCACGGTCAGGTGCCAGTCCTCTGAGTGGCAGATCACCAAAGAGTCCTGCGTGCTCTCCCAGCTGGAAGAGCTGAAGAAGGTGACACATTTTTTTTTTTAGGGCCTTAGCAGTTTGAATTTCACAGTGGGCATCTACTGGAGATTGTGGCTAGGTAGAGGATCAAATATGACCATTTTATATCTTTGGACACAGTGCAGAAGTGTAAGGGCTCCGTTGAGCCTCAGTTAACCAGGGCTTATGAGCATGACTGAGAGAGTCAGAAAATGTCCAAGTTGATAGTATTGACTTAGTAGGGCAAAGTCACTCAATGCTAATAGATATGGCAGATGCTCAAGCGCCAACTAACCTAGATGTGGAAATCCAGGGGTCCTTGGAGTCGAAGATGAAACAGAAGCATGATCTAGGGCAGTACACTTAATATAAGTGAGAATGTATAGATACCTTCCACTGAGTAATGCAGTACTGGACGGGATGATTCATGCCATAGACCTTAAAAGCTATCTGGTCTACCAACTATATATGTACACACACACACACACACACACACACACACACACACACACACACACACTTCAGGAAACAGACCAAGCAGCTAGTGGTCCATCTGGTAGCAGTAATGCTGATCTGGAAACAGAGTCACTTGATTTCCTTGTCCAATGTTACGCATTCTACTCTAGCTTTGTATAAAAGAGAAGGAAGAAAAAAAAAAAAGGAAGGAAGGAAGGAAGAAAGGAAAGAAGGAAGGAGAAAGATGACATGAAAGGAAACTAAAAGAAAGGAGATAAATGGTCCAGAACAGGAGAATTCAAATAGAGGGGAAAGTCTTCCAGACTGGCTTCAGACAGCACTCTTGTAGCAGACATCCATATTGAGTAGAGCTTCCATCCCTGGCAGAGGGCTTCCTCTCGCCACAGAGAACCCCAAAGAGGACTCTCAAAGCACCTGGGAACAGTTCCTTCGTCCTTTCTGCCATCTGTGGCCTCATCTGTGAACTAGGAGCAGGTCACCACTGGAGTCTGGTCTTGCTGACCCCTTCTTTACCTTGGTTCTGAGCATGGCAATAGTGAGAACCAGTTCATCCCAGGATGTGAGAGCATCGGGGGCCAGTGCAGTCTACTAAGAAGAACATGGAGGTTGGGTGGGATCTGGGATCATGGGTCAACTTGTATTGATGGAAGCAAACACTCCTGCTTACCCCCTTCCAAGTTACCCTATCCTAGCAGAACAAGATGGTGGCTGAGAAGAAGTGAGATTCTAAACCTAGCTACACAGTGGGGGTTGATCCAAGCCAAGCAGTCAACGTGGCACATGTGTCCACCTATCTTCTCATCCTATACAGAAAGTACAGGGTTAGTACTGGCAGAGCTCAGTACTGGCAGCGCCACTCTTAGCTGAGTAGTCCTTGCCAAGTCACCAAATCTCACTGATCATCTGTTTTTCTATAAAAGATTACGGTATATTTGAAAATGTCTTTCAGAGTATGTTTTATGATCCAGTTTCCTTTAGTGCTGAAATATCAATAATAACACTGCTTCCTTCAAAGAATGTTTAAGATGCTCAATCAACAACTTACTATTACGCGTTAAGCACAGTGCCTAGAATCACTGAACCACAGTCACCATTGTTGCACTGATACACTGCACTGTTTGCTCTGTAGCCAAGACGTCTGACTTAAGTCTAATGGTGTGTAAGAATTTCTGTTTGTTTTTTAACCATAGAATTTAATCTTTTTATTTTATTTTATTTTATTTTTAGAAGTTCAGTATGATTGCAGGCAAGATCACAGAGGCAGATGTGTCATCTCTGGTGCGGAATCTTTCCACCATCGTTCAGCAAAACCCGTCCACCACAGCTGGGAATCTGGCTTCTGTGGTGTCGCTTCTGCACAACATTTCATCTGTGTCTCAGGCGAACTCCTTCGCAGTGTCTAATTTGACACTGAAGGTATGAAGGGCTGACTATTTACTTATAATTTATTTTATTTAGCTCTTCTGAGACTGGGTCTCACAATGTAGCTTTGCTTGGACTGGCATGCAATACATAGTCCAGGATAGCCTTGAACTCCTGGAACCCATCCTGGTTTAGCCTACTGAGTTGCTGTGCTTACAGGCATGTACCACTACACCCAAACTGGAGGTCCCACTTGAAATGTTCCATCTTGTGGGAGGTGTAATAAAAGCCCAGATGATGGGGGAACTGTTGGGAAAAGCAGAGAAGCTATGTAACAGTCCTGGTGTGAGCTTCATTGGCTTTTCTACACTATACAGTGAATTCATAGGACTTGGAGGTGTTAGCTCAATAATAGAGTGCTGGGCCCAAGGTTCAATACCAAGTATGGGATCTGGGGAGAGGAGAAATAAAATATTAATGCCCATGTTCAATAGCACAAAAGCTTACACTTTCCCTCAATCCCAAGTCTTCTGTCCGTGCACAGATTTCAATTTAGTCTGTCGATCTTGTGAGTTCATTGTATACAGTGAACAATTTTAGAACTCCTTTCTCAGTTGGGCATAGTGGTGTATGCCTAGAATTCTAAAACTCAGGGAGGCAGAGGCAGGGGGATCTCTATGAGTTTGAGGCCAGCCTGGTCTACAAAGTGAGCCCAGGACAGCCAAGGCTTCACAGAGAAACCCTGTCTCAAAAAACCAAAAACTGAAAACCAACCAACCAACAACAACAATAACAACAAAAAAATCCCCTCTTTTCTCCTGGCTAGTTTAGTTTAGATATTTAGATTTTGACTAAAAAATGACATGATAATATTTGGTCACTATAAGAATGGCACCACTCTTAAAGGACCTTATGCCCAGCAGTAGATACGGCCAACCCAAAATGAACTCATTATTTGTCCCATACTGCTTTCTCAGCCTTTTTTTGTTTGTTTTTCCTTACATGTCCTTTGAGTATATATTATAGTTTCCAATTTTGTGTTTTTACTGGATTTCTGTGTGTGCAAACGTGTCGTGTGCTCATCTGTGTCTATATGTGCTTCTTGTGGTCTTTCTTGTTCTTTTTTCTGTTTTTTTTTTTTCCTATTCCAGTTTGTTTGTTTCCTAACGAAAGAAATAAAGGGTGTGGATTTGGGTGGGTGGGTGGGAGGGCAGGTTGCGGGAGACAGAAAGGGGAAGCAGTAATCAGAATATATTTTATGGAAAAAAATTTTTTTTCCAAGACAGGATTTCTCTGTGTCCTTGGCATTCCTGAACTTACTTTGTAGATCAGGCTAGCCTCAAACTCACAGAGATCCACCTGCCTCTGACTCATGAGTGCCTTTGGCCACCATGCCTGGCTAAATCTATTCTCTATTAAAAAAAAAAAAAAAAAAAAGGAATGCCATGCAAAGCCTGGTGTCATAGGCTTGTAATTCTAGCACTTGAGAGGCTGAGATAGTAATATTGTGAACTTGAGTCCTCTGAAAGAGCAGGAAGTGCTTAACCATCTCCTCAGCTAACAATTCAAAATGGCACTGTTTTTAAGGATTGCCACTGAATATTCTTATGCAGTAAACAACACTAAAACCCCCTGAATTAAAAATTGAACATCCATGGCATGAAGTGACCAGCTCATTTTTTAAATTGAAAATAGTTTTATTGTTGTTCGTATACTGTATTTTGATTACTGCTTCCCCTCCCTGGACTCCTCCCAGTTTCTCCTCACCTCTCCTCCCTTCTGGACCCACCCCCTTTCTAAGATATAACAATAATATAACATCTAATATAATATAAACAAATTCTAACAGTAGTACAAAACGGGGAAGATGTTGAAGTCACACTTCTGTCCTTGTCTTCTCACAAATTCATCTTTCCCATCTCAGAGCTAAAGGAAAGCACACCTGTGTGTTGTGAGATGCTTATTCATCCATGCTGAAGTGAAACCCCATTGTGACTGCTGATGACTTGGGGTGACCACTCTAGTCTCAACTTAAACAAATTATTTAGTGTGTGTGTGTGTGTGTGTGTGTATGTGTGGGTGCTGCACACATTCCACACCATGCGTGTGGAGACCAGAGGACAACGTGTGGGAATCAGCTCTCTCCTTCAATCATGTGGGTTCTGGGAACTGAACTCAGGTCCCCTGGATTGGCAGCAGGCACCTTTATCCACTTAGGTACCATACCATCTTGACCAAAACACTTGTATTACATCCAATGACAGAAACACATGTAATTCATGAGGTTTTAACCGTGATCCTCAACTCACCAATATTATTTTAATTTAATTTCAATTAAAAACACTCTTTTCCCTATACTTAACACGAGCCAGCTTCCACTCTTGGCTCTCCTGTCTCAGAAGACCTAAACCGACTTTGAGTCTTGTGTTTCAGGAAGTCATCAACATAGCTGATCATATTCTGAATTCAACTTCCATAGCTAACTGGACAGTTTTATTGCAAAGAGAAATGGACGCCAGCTCCCGGCTTCTAGAGACACTGGAAAACATCAGTGCTCTTATACCTTCCACGGCCCTGCCCCTTAATATTTCTCTAGAATTCATTGACTGGAAAGGGAATCTAGTGTACCAAAGCACGGAACCTTACAGCTACCAGGTGGAAATGATACAACAAATAGAACAAAATGCTTCTCGGCCTGTCCAAGGCCATGTGTGTATTAAACTAGATCAGAATTCCCATCCAAAGGCTGTCATCAACATGGCCTCACTGACCTTTGGGAACATTCTACCCACTACCCACCAAGGAAACGCGGAGGTCAATGGGCCCGTGATATCCACTCTTATCCAGAACCATTCCATCATTGAAATTTCCCTCAACTTTTCCAAGATAAAGCAGAACCTGAGCCAGCCTCACTGTGTGTTTTGGGATTTCAGTCAGTTGAAATGGAGCAACGCAGGCTGCCAACTAGTTGACGAAACTCCAGACACCGTACAGTGCCGGTGTTCTCACCTGACCTCCTTCTCCATGCTCATGTCACCCTTTGTCCCCTCCTCAGTGGTCCCTGTGGTAACCACATGGATCACATACATAGGGCTGGGCATCTCCATTGCAAGTCTAATCTTATGCCTGATCATCGAGGGTCTGTTTTGGAAGCAGACCAAGAAAAGCCAAACTTCACACGCACGCAACGTTTGCCTGGTGAACATCGCCCTGTCGCTCTTAATTGCTGACGTTTGGTTTATTATTGCTGCCACTGTGGACAGCTCTGCCAGCCCTTCAGGGGTCTGTGTAGCTGCGGTGTTCTTCACCCACTTTTTCTACCTTGCCTTATTCTTCTGGATGCTTGCGCTTGGCATCCTGCTGGCTTATCGAATCGTCTTCGTGTTCCATCACATGGCCGTGACTACCATGATGGCTATTGGCTTCTGTCTGGGCTATGGGTGCCCCCTCCTTATATCCATCATCACCATTGCCGTCACCCAACCTAGCAAGAGCTACAGAAGAAACAATGTGTGTTGGCTTAATTGGTCTGATGAGAGCAAACCTCTGTTGGCATTTGTTGTTCCTGCACTGACGATTGTGGCTGTGAACTTGGTCGTGGTGCTGCTGGTCCTCCGGAAGCTTTGGAGGCCAGCGATCGGAGAAAGACTGAATCAGGATGACAAGGCCACTGCCATCCGCATGGGAAAGAGCCTCCTGGTGCTGACCCCGCTGCTAGGGCTCACCTGGGGCTTCGGCATAGGAACAATGGTGGACAGCCAGACTCTGGCTTGGCATGTTCTTTTCGCTTTACTCAATGCTTTCCAGGTAAGGACAATAAACACAATGCATGATGGGCTAATGCCATTGGAATAAGTACAGAGAGCTAAGGCTGGTCGGTAAAGATGGCCTCATATATCCTTGGCTCCCACAAGTCCATAACAGGGAAACGGTGAGAAGACCAAATCCATCCGTTTCCCCCATCATTTCACTGAAGAAGAATGCTGATGTATTCATTCTGAAGTAGACTTTCCCAGTAACCCACTGCAGAGCTTAAATCTATCAGAGGTCACATAACCAACGTTTATGTCTCTTGTGGTTGACGCAGTCCTCCCATGCCTTGTACAAATCTCTGACAAAGCAGAGAAAGAGACATGACTCAAAAATACTTGTTGACCTTGACAGATACAAAGCAAGTCCCTGGAATTTAATAAACAGAGGCCAGCAACCTGACACCAGCAGCCAGATCTTGTAAATAATATGTTCCTGCAACCCAACCATGCTTATTAATGTATGAAGGGCCTATGGCTCTGTTCTCTCCAATAGCAGGGGAGCTGAAACAGATTATTATGTCTCTTACAAATCCCTAAAGACTTACAATCTAGTCTTTACACACCAAAGCTCATTGATCCTTAGCATCCAGGATGGCTTTTACATCCCATAGCCAGAAAGTGTTCAGATAGATGGAAAAGAATCCTTAGGTTTTGATGTATCTGGAAGATAGTCCTCAATCATGGTTTTATTTCAGGCAAGGCCAGAGCACCTAGGTCAACGAGTCATGGAACCGGTAGTCTCACCTTTGGGTTCTGAGGCCAAGTGTGTTTGCCCTCAAGTACCAAGTGTGTGTTTAGTCTCTCCTTGCCTCAGTTCTCTCAGCTGGTGAGCGGGGACCACGGTAGTACATATGGAGCATGTTTGAGGATTACGAGAGACAATGTAGCACCTGGCACAGGCACCCTATACTCAGTAAATGCTTAGAACTCCCTAAAGGCATTGCACCAGTCCACACAGCAGTGACCGTGCAGGCAGTGATATAGATATAGGCACAGAGAGCATGCACCCAATGGAGACAAGTCCTGAGAGCTCTAGGGAGGGCAGGCTTGTGAGCAGTGCGGCGTTTGACAAGTATGAATGAAAGGTTCTCTGACTGGAAGGAAGACAGAAAGGATTTTCCAGGAGGCATATTTGAAGAGAAGGCTACTCATGCAGGCCCCCTTCCTCTTCCTGGCCATTGGATGCTGAACCTCAGTACCTCTGTCATCATAGGGACACGATAGATGCTTATTACATACGTGGTCTAAAGAAAGGCTAAGATATCATAGCCATTGGGAGCTATGTGGGGCTTTGCACGACAAAGCAGCAGCTGATAAAGTTCCACATGAGTTTACAACTTCATTCATTCACTCATTTGCTCATTAGCATATTCATGAAAAACAAGCTGTTAGTACTTTGTGATGTGCCAGGCAGGTCTTCTAGAAGCCTATAGTCCAGCAGGAGGCCAGACAAGAAAACAAGTTCAAGTTGAGCACATAGTGCATGCCTTTTACCTCAGCATTTGGGGTAGAGGTAGGAGAATCGCCAGCTTGAGGCCAGCCTGACCTGTTTAACAAGGCTCAGGCTAAACTGGCTTATGGAACAAGGCCTTATCTCCAAAAGGGGGGGGGGGAGGGGGAGAGATCAACATGAGAACATCAAGTGTCATAACAGCATGGTAGAATTGCATCACATAGTGTATAGGTGATCTCTTGTCTGGAAAAGAAAACACAATGCAATATATACAATTCACTCTGCTTTTGGTTCTTGTTAAAGGGGTTTTTCATCTTCTGTTTTGGAATTCTCTTGGATAATAAGGTATGTGTATATTCACTTCTTCTTTAATTCCCTAGGGCAGGCATAAAAAGTTCCCCTTCAGTTTCAAGGCTTTTGATAATAAACACAAAGGGTACTTAGGTAACAAAATGTTACAAGTTTACAAAAGACAGAGTCCTTCAGAAGTCAGCTAAGCCACTCCTGCTGATGAATCATGTAGATGCAATCATAAGCAAAGTGTACATCACAGAGAGAAAAAAAGGGGGGTGGGAGAGAAAGAATTTTTTTGCATTTAATCTTTGTAAGCCTGGTGTGGTGGCGCATATCTAGAATCCTGGTACTCAGAAGGCTGAGGCAGGAGGATTACACAGAGCGTCCCAAACCAACTAGAACACTCTGAGGCTCTATCTCAAAAGCAAGCAAGCAAGCAAGCAAAATCTCTCTCCAGTTTGCTTTCCTGGGGAATGCATTCTATTTTGTACCTTGAATTCTTTTGCCCATTTATTTAAAATATGCAGAAAGGATACAATTTTCACATTTCCAAGCTATTAAATGCTAAATAGTTTCTCACATTAAAGAACATTCCTAAATGAAAGACTTGTTGGAGGTTGGTCTGGTATATTTTGACGCTAATTACTGTTTTCTGTCTCTGTGCCCCACCTGTACTTTGCTTAAGAGTCTATCTGGTTTGACCAATAGAAGGCCATCACAGCTGGGCAGGGCAAATGGGGTAGGCGTGGCTAAGGTTCCAGAGCTTGGGGAGACAGAGAGAATCTTGGGAGCAAGAGAGATTGGAGGAAAGGGGAGGAGAAGAATGCTGGGCCAGGGGTTAGGTGGAGGAGAAGCACATGGCCCAGATGATGATAATTAGCAAGTATTTGGGACTATGGATGGGAGGTAGCTTGATAGAAATTATTAGAAGCAAATGGCATGAGATTGTTACAGGTATCCCACACCTGCCCCACTATGGGAAGTAGTTTAGGGGATTAATATCTACCCTGTCCCAGGTTAACCAAGGCTATTTTAAAATATAACAGGTGTCTGTGTCTTGATTGATTGCTAGTGGGTTAGAAAATACTAACAATAAACATTGTTAGGCCATACTGGTAAAATAACTGCAACCAAGACTATTAGTTTTAGTGAAAGATAAATGGGAAAAAAGTTGCAAAGAATCATGTTCCGTTTTTCCTCCTAAGCAGCAAGTGATTATGTCAAGATAAAGGCAATGATTGATGTTTTAGCAAGAAGGCAAAAAGATTTTATTACTGGGGCTAGAGTTGCTTTTTGTAGAGGACTAGGTTTGGTTCCTAGAACCTACATGGTAATATACAATGATTTGTAACTACCATTCCAGGGGACCAAATGCTTCTTTTGGCCTGTATCGGCACCAGGCACACACATGGTGTATAGACATACATGCAGGCAAAACCACTCACATACATAAAAATAAAATAAAACAAATATGTATTAAAAATAGAAAATATTTTTTGTTAACTCATTTGCCATATATTACCACCCATTTACAGACAATTTTCTTACAGTCGCCATGTTCCTACCAGATACATCGTCAGGAAACTCTTCCCTCCACCAATCAACTGCTCTCAGCAGTTTTCGCCAGATGCTCACGCATTACTACATTTGCTACTGTTGTTTCATGTTCAATTCTAGTTTCTCTTCTAGGAAGAGAGAACAGTCTGTTAGATATTTATGCTAATGGTCTGGAAGTGTTGCTTAGAAGTGATGTCGCTAAGTAAGTTTTTTCTTGGAAGGCTGATGCTCAATCATTCCTCTCTCTTCACCACTTTTTTTTTTTTTTTGGATGTCCCTGACAGCTGCGGCAACTTCTGTCCAACAAGTTGACTCCGCTAAGCTCATGGAAGCAAACATCAAAGGTAACGGACCTTCAACTCCAAGGCATTGAAGCACCAGTTTTGTATTTTTTCCCTTTATGTCATCCGCGGCAAGCCCATTTATGGAAGGCCCTTGTTTGCCCATCATCACCACTTGGTATGGTGCCTGGCTAGGGTTGATGTCTAAACAAAGAGCTGCAGAGTAAGGAGGGCCTGGGCAGCCGCATAGGAAGGCTTGAAACCCGCAAGATGTGTGTGATGTGTCAGGCCTGCTGGAGACGCAGCTGTAGGCTGCTCCCTGCCACTGGTAGCAGGCCAGGGTGCTCAGAGACAGCTTCTGCTTTGTATTAAGCTGGTATTCTTGATGTAGGATGCAGAAAAGAATCTCAGGGTGAGTCAGAATGAAGCAAGATCAGCGTTTAGTAAGAAAACGTGTTAATGCAGGTTTAAGCATTGACATTTAGAACCGTGGGGGTGGGGGTAGGGGAATCGGGTGGGGAGGGGTTGGGGGTAGAAGAGGACAATGGCACACAGTGGGGCAGCTTATAGTTTTGTTTTAGCAAACAAGATGTAAGGTGGTTTTTTGAGGTGTACTATATAGGTGAGATGAAAAACAGAGGCTAACAATTTTAAAGGAATCCCAAGTGCACATAAGGCACAGTGAAGTGGTAACTTGCTTTGCCTGTAAACATCATTCATAATCTTATTCCTAATTCTCAGCAGACAGGGGTGGGGCTCCTCTCTCTTCCCATGTCTGCTTATTCCCGCCCCCGCCTTACTGCCTTGTTTGTTTTGCGTGGATGGCTTTGGACAAAAATGATTTATTTCAGTCTCTGATCGTCTCAGCACTTAGCTCTGCATTCTAGAACCTGTGGAGTTGGCATAGACAGGATGGGGTTGGCATAGGGTGGGGGTGGGTTTCTGTTTCATTCTTTATACAAAAGTGCCCATGAGGACAGTGTGCTACAGCACAACACTCACCTAGGTGTTTTCCACTTTCAGTGTTAGCTTAGGGTTTTGCCTTTCAACGAGACATGGAGTCCATTTCAGAAAGAGTGCTAAAGTACAAGTTTGTACATTGAAGAAAAAGGCAACCCTCTTAACTGTATACAAACTTATGTGAGTGGTCAGAGATTTTTTTTAAAAAAATAAGAAACAGTAGGCTTTTCAAATAAAGTATGGGGGTATACAACTGTGGTGGTGGCTTGAATAAGAAGGACCTTAATAGGCTCATATATTTGAATGCTTAGTCACTAGGGAGTGGAACTGTTTGAAAGGATTAGAAGGATTGGGAGGTGTGGCCTTGTTGAAGGAGGCACTCATGCAGGTCCAGTCTGTCTACTTCTCCCTCTCTCTCTCTCTCTCTGTCTCTCTCTCTCTGTCTCTCTGTCTCTCTGTCTCTCTCTGTCTCTCTGTCTCTCTGTCTCTCTCTCTCTGTCTCTGTGTCTCTGTCTCTGTCTCTCTCTCTCTCTCTCTCTCTCTCTCTCTCTCTCTCTCTCTGTGTGGGGTGTGTGTGTGTGTGTGTGTGTGTGTGTGTGTGTGTGTGTGTGTGTATGTGTGTGTGTCTCATCTTTGTCTGTGGATCAGGATAGAGCTCTCAGATATTTCTCCAACATCATGCTTGCCCGGCTGCTTCCATGCCTCCTGCCGTAACGATAATGGACTAACCGTCTGAAGCTATAAGCAAGCCTCCAGTTACATGCTTTCCTTTGTAAGAATTGCCTTGGACATAGCGCTTTTTCACAGAAATAGAACAGTAGCTAAGATAACAATTATAATCCCAGTATTTAGAGAGGTACAGGCATGAAGATCAGGATTTCAAGGAGAGCTCTTGAAACATAAGGAGTTTGCTGTATTTGGGGTGATAAAAAAATGAAAACAACAACAACAAAAAACAAACAATAAAAACAAAATAGTGGGCTGGGGAGGTGGCTCAGCGGTTAAGAGCACATGCTGTTCTTCCTGAGGTCCTGAGCTCAGTCCCGGCACTCACTTTAGGCACCCCATAACCATCTGTAACTCTATCCCAAGTGATCTGACACACTCTTTTGGTTTTTGTGGGTATCCACATATATGGGGCACACCCACACATATACACAAAAAATAAAAATAAAATAAAGCACAATCAATGAGAAAATGATCACGGGGCTTCCTTGGTCTTCATTTCATAGTAGACAATGATGCTATGAATGTAAGTAGGCCATCTTGGTCAACATACTTTGACTCTTTCCCCAGTGGCTGTAGGACTTAGGAAAGTTTCATCGTGGCTCAAAGAAGTTCTTACATTCTGTTAATCTTATGTCTCGAGCTCAAACCCTTGGGACCAGAAGGTGTGAAACTGATGTTATTGTGTAGTCTCAGGAAAAGGAGGAAGTTAGAGAAAAGGATTCACATCAGTGAATAAAACGAGACAGGGCACTCCCTGCCCTTCAGAGCAGGAAGTCTTATTGAGAACCAAAGACAGAAAAACATCCTAAAGTTAAATAAAACAGAAGCAAAGGTTCTAACGCCTGGCAGGATTCCTCCCTGTTCCTGAGATGTCATGCTAGTGTTCTTCAGATGTGAAGGTGGCCACTGAGCAGCAATGGTCACCAAGGGCCTGTTTCCTCTGTATCCATGGCCTCTCCCCATTTTAATTCAAGTCAGGTGGTAAAAATTAGATCTTTTTTTCTTTTTGGTTGTCTGGTTAAATGATTGTCCTAGTTTCACTCCCTATTTCTGTGATTAAAATATCAGGGAAAGGCAATTTGCAGAAAAAGGGGCTAGTGTGGCTTATATTTCCGTTCATTTGTTACAGTGTCTAGCAAAGAAAAGCTCTCAATATGAGTGACTGAATAAACACTAGCAAGTATAAAAGAATATCAAGTATCTTAAAATTATCATTTCCTAATAATTGCTTGTTCTTTGTTTGAAACATTTTATTTTAACTTAATGACTATGTTTTTACGTATTTATCTGTCTGCCTGTCTATTTGTTTGTTTATTTATTTGGCTCTCCTGGAACTTGTTTTATAGGCCACGTTAGCCTCAACCTCACATAGACCTGTTTTCCTCTGCTTCCCAAGTGCTGGGGCTAAAGGTGTGTGCCACCACACCGGGCTTCAGTTTTAATTAAAAAAAAATAGTTATTTATTTTTTGTTGCGTGTGTATGAGTATTTTGCTTACATGTACATATATACACTGTGCGCATGCCTGATTTTCACAAAGGCTGCAAGTGGGCAATGGATCCCCTGGAACTGGAGTTACAGATCCTTGTGAGCCACCTTGTAGGTGCTGGAACAGAACCCTAGGAGATCAATGAGTCCTATCAAGTGCTGCAGCCATCTCTTCTGCTGCGTGTTCAGTTCTGTTGTTAATAATCTTCATAATCTTCATACCAACTTGCAGCTGCTTATTCCCAGAACTGATCAAACCAAGGGAGTAAACACATGAACATAAAGAGGGGATGGTGTTTCCTTCAAAGCCATTTTCCAGTTGGCTGCGGGAAGTTGTAAAGATACAGAAACACCAAATTCATTTGGAAACAAACTCAGTCAGACTCTAAAGAAGCAGATGAAGGAATAAATGAGTACCTATTCTATATTCCTAAAAGAGAATTGTAGATTATCAACATGGACTGAAAGGTTGATGGTGGCATCGAGAGTCCTGAGATGAAACAGTGGAGCCAGGCAGGCTTTATTAAGGGACAATACAAGGCACCTTCAAGCATGAGAGTGGAGAGAGGTCACTGTGGAGGACCATGCTCTTGTACGGTGACAGTGGACAGTAGACAGAGAGACCGTTGTTGAAGAAAATGCTTTCATGGGGGGGGGGGTACGAATGGCCAGAGAGGCCACTATGTAGGGCTTGACCATTTGAGGGTGAAGGGTATACACAGCCAAAGGGACCATTGTGCCAGTCCACAAGCTTACGCAGGCTTTATACTGTTACATAAAGTTGCTGGGACAGACAGCTTTCCAGCTGGGCCTTTTTTTTTTTTAACCCAAGGATTATAATAGTTAAGAAGAGAGATTATGAAGTGCCTGGCAAGTCCAACTGATATTATGGTTTTCCATAAGACCATGCTTTCACCCACAGTCAGAGACACAACTCAGTTCCCACTCTTTGATGACGCAGCAGCTGGATGCGGCACTGCACACCTTTAATCTCATCCCAGCACTCAGGAGGTAGAGGCAGGAGGATTTCTATGAGTTCCAGGCTAGCCAGAGCTGCAATGAGATCCTGACTCAAAAATCAAGCCAAACCAAACCAACACCACCAAACACCAAAATCATGCACTAGGATAGATTTTAAAGGAGTCAGAAGAATTTAAAGTCTATATAAATTACCTGTGTTTTTCTAAGGGGAAATACCCTCCCTTGATGAGCCAGAATAAAGGTACCTCCACCTTCTCCTTGCTTTTATCTGTACCTATCTTTTTACATATATACAATTTTGGGCTGAGCCGTGGTGGAACACATCTTGAACTCCAGCACTTGGGAGGCAGGGACAGATGAATCTCTGTGAGATTGAGGCCAGAGTGAGTTCCAAGACAACCAAAGCTAGACATAGAGAAACCCTGTCTAATAATAATAATAATAATAATAATAATAATAATAATAATAGCAACAACAACAACAGGAATAAATTTAAAACTAGTAATAGTAATGCTTTTTTTTCTTGATTGTGATTCTTTAAATTACTGCACTAACAGGAATACAGGATGTGGGATCCTAAACTAATTATAAAGGAGGAACCAAGCCTTAAAGACTTTCAAATCTGTTGATTTCCAACTAGCAACCTAACATAAACTAATTTTTTTGTTCTTTTATACAGCAAAACTCCTCAGATACAGTTACCAAGCCTAAAGGCTTTAGGCCTTTCAACATACTACAGCACAGAGGTGAGTTCCAATACAGCCAAAGAATGTAAAAGGCAAAAAGAAAGATTATGAATATGAAGAAAGCCAATAGTAATTATTAAAAGATGACAGTGGCAGCTGGCCATGCATCTGAGTTCCTTGGGATTGTGCTCAGGGCTGATAAAGCAGTACTGGGCATTTGTTGTTCATAGGTACACACACACACACACACACACACACACACACACACACACACACACACACATGTAGCATTGACGATTAAGGTCCTGGGGTTGATGAGTATGGTTAGAGCAGCCCCAGCTAAATCCGTACTGGAGAGTCATTCCTTTTACACCAGCTGCTGAACAGAGGGCATGGGATGATGTGTTGATGTCCAATGATGAACATCTATTATTTTCTAAGCTAACCTGAGGCATGACACCTCAGGAGGTTGAGAAACTAGTGTTCCCTCCTGCATTCATATATTGATGACTACTGGGAATTTAAACATCATGGGGTCACAGTACTTAGAGAAAGAAGTAGAAGAGATATATTGTGCTACAAGGTAAGTTGTAGTTATACTTAATAGCCCTCCTGTTTTGCATCGAGTTATGACATCATCATTAAATCCATTTTAGATTCTAATCAAAACTATTTAGATTATAGCTGAAGTGAGCTCAGTTCTAATTGAGAAATCAATATCTTCCTCCTCTCAAAGCTCAGGGATCATCATGGCAGATGATGGGCAGAGTGATTGTAAGAACCTGACATAGTACAGACCAATCACAAAATACTATTTGCTGGACATGGTGGGGTTATTGCACACATAAATGCAGAGTATCTGTGACTGCATACATAAGACCTGCACAAACTCAATATGGCCAAAGTTCCAACATGGACAGGGAAAGGCTTTATGACACCACATCCCTGGCTGAAGAGCTATTACCAAATAATGGCTGAATGGAGAATCAGTTATTCTCAGAGCTGTGGTCCCTGAGAGGCTACCCCTATTTGTTACTTTTCTATTTTCATGACAAAATATTGTGAGCAAGGAGACTTACAGGAGAAAGTTAATTTGCACTCGTGGTTCCAAAGAGTCCATGATGGTAGAGAAGGGACAGTGGGTGGTGGAACTGGATGCTGAGAGCCTGTAGGCCCACATCTTGAACCACAGTCAGGAAGGAGAGAGAGAGAGAGAGAGAGAGAGAGAGAGAGAGAGAGAGAGAGAGAGAGAGAGAGAGAGAGAGAGAGAGCGCCATAAATGGCAAGAGTCTCAAAGCCCAGTGACACAATTCCTCCAATAAGGCCACACCTAATCGTGCCCAAACACCACCAACTAGAGATGGAGTGTTTAAATGCCAGAGCCTATGGGGACATTCTCATTCAGGTTACCATGTTAGACATGTCCAGTAGATGGTCCTATACAGAGAGTACCCAATGACCTCAGTGGGTTTTATTACAGAGCATGTGAAATTGGTAGGGCAAATTGGAGGATAGGGACAAAGTGGAGGGTGGGAATGGGGAGGATTTTCTCAAAATATACTGCTTGCAAAAATAAATTTCTCAAAATGATAAAAAGTTAAAAAAAAAAAAAAGAATGCTTAAATTGCAAACACGGCTCAACTGCTGGCAAATGTGCCTAGCCCATTCCCTTGCTTCCTGTTTTCACTGCCTCCGACCAGACAGTGCTTTGAACTCCACCTTTCCAGATATGTGTTCCCCATCAGTCGGAGGAAAAGACAACCAACTTCCAGGGCGCTATCCTGCAAACCATGCATTGAGTTGAAATCTATGTTATCTTATTTCCCAGCAGTCACTGAAAAACATATTATTTCTTATCTCCAGTGGTGGATGACTGACCAATGCAAGCTTTCATGGTGTCTGTGAAGAGCTGTCCCCCTCAACCAATCAAGAATGTTCTGTAGTGTTCTTAAATATCACCCTATAACTATGCCCCAGTTTTAAGATATTCCATATGCTTCTGTCATTTCGTTTTATACTAGATCCAAGAACGGCCGCAATGACTTACCTCATCTTCTTTTCTCCTTTCAGGTATGTATGCGCTTTCTCATACTGGAGATTCATCCAGTGACATCACATTAACCCAATTTTTATCAACGGAATGAAGCCATGAGTCATAATCAAAGGCAATTTTTTTTCCTTTGAGCACCATGTTATTCAGAGCCACATGAGAGCAAAGACATGCACAAAATCAGATGAGATTTTGTGACTTAGGAGTCTGAGGATAAAACTGGTTACTTTGGGGCTGGAGAGACAGCTCAGTGGTTTAGAGCACTCAGTGTTCTTACAGAGGACCGGGGCTCAGTACCCAGCACCCACATGGTGGCTTACAACCACCTGTCCCGTGGGTACTGCTGCCCTCTTCTGACTTCTGTGAGCACAACACACACATGGTGCATAGACACACATGCAGATTAAATACTCGTACATGCAATAAAGCAAATAAATATTTTTAAAAACCCAACAAAATAGGTGACTTCAGTGGTTCAATCCTGTTTCCTTTATGGTAAATCAAACGGAAATTATATTAATTACAAAGTGAGTTAAGAAATATCATACATTGTTCATCCAGGAAGACAAGTCAATGACAAAAACAAAAACAAAAACAAAAACAAAAACAAAAAAACCAAAAAAGCTCCTGTCAATATCTCCGGCCATGAGGGAAACTTAAACACCATAAGATAATACCATACATCTAGTAGAATGTCTGTGCAAACAATCCACTCCCCACCCCAGGGGCACTGCATAATTCTATTTATCCTGAACCTGACACAAGCAAGATGGTCCACGATAAAGGAAAGCAGGTTGTAATTGTTGACCAGGTTCTAGCACAGCTGGCAGCAATCCCTTCCAGTCTTGGAAAAACAACTCTATGCTGCATAGCTCTGCTATTTAACATTTCTTTAATGAATGGAGACTGCAAGCCATACAATGCAATAACCTCTTTAACATGTTTTAGATCTCACACATCTACTGGACGCCATGTCAACTCGTTATAAGCATGACCACCATTGCTACCAGGCACATGATGCACAAAGACTGGGAGTGCTGATGTTGCCTGTGTAGCCCTAGGAACTCCTCTGGAGGTTCTCTTGGCTCAGTACTGACCAGTTGCCCCTGTACAGCCTCCTGCACTACCTGCCTCTTGCCTCATGGAGGTGCCCTGAGCACCTGGCAGCAAAAGTGCCTGGAGCAGGGCAGGGTGGCCGGCTGCCTTCCAGCCTAGTTTACTTACCTCTTTCATCCTGTGGTAAATTTCCAGTCTCAGACACCAAGCCTGAACCCTATCATTCTCCACCTGCTGGCTCTTTTTGATTTCCAAGTACATCAACCTCCATCCGCAAACTTTGTTAAGTGCATAGACAACTCAGCAGTCCTTGCTAACACAAGAGAACTGAGCGACCCTCCTGAGTTTTCAGCTTCCCCTCCAGTCTTTTTCAGTATGGTACATATGAAGACTACAAAGCAAAACCAGAAACCCCACTCCAGGAGCAAGGCAGGAGACCACCCAGTTGCAGGAGCTGTTATTTTGCTAACCTCCTTAAACAACATTACCAACCCTGTTGATTCCTCTAGTGCATTAGGAGCAGAGGTATACCCATTATGCCCAATCCACTGCTGGGCGCCCCCTGTAGGCTAGATTTTTCACAACCTACTTTATTTAGGGTTCTTACACACTTCAACATCACATCTAACCCAATAGAAAGGGGAGAAAGAATGTTAACAAGAAAGAGGGGTTGTGGGTCTGTTTAGATGTAGTTCATTGGGCCAATTCCATTCTGCATTGTCAGGATACCAGCCATCTACTCCAATAGCAAACTCCAAACAGCAACAGGAATTTGCAGTGGTGGCACGATGGAGCAGAAACAGCGAGGCTCTGCCAAATTGTCATGAGTCCCTGGAAGTGGCCAGAATCAGCCGGAGAGCACCAGGAGAAGTTCTCTAGAACATCTCTCCCTGCAAAGTGAAGGCCAGCGAAGACCAGCAAAAACTAGGGAAGACCAGCAAAGACTAGCGAAGTGTTGAACGGCGTAGAAATGCCAAAAGCATCCCACTGTCCGTGCTTCTTTTTATATTCCTTCCCACCATCACGCACCCTCTCACGTGTCTGCTCCCAGCAAAACATCACATGCCCTCTCACAAGACATCGTCCAGAAAAGCATCACATGCCCTCTTCCAAAGCAGTTCTCAGCAAAACACCATGTGACCATGTGACATGTGAGTCTTCAAAGAAGCCAGTAACTTCCAC
This sequence comes from Acomys minous, assembly GCF_964271855.1. NCBI lineage: Eukaryota > Metazoa > Chordata > Mammalia > Rodentia > Muridae > Acomys > Acomys minous. The sequence continues at coordinate 64,799,269 of NC_140495.1, read as the reverse complement.
TTCAGTAGATTATCTTAGGAGTTCATAGTGCAGGATATAAAATAAGGGAGAAGCATATAAATCCTCCTGGAAGGAGAAATATACATTCAGTGTCTTGACTGTAATGATGGCTTTGGCAATGCACCTATCAATCAAAACACATTGCACATCACATGTAATTAATGCATAGAATTTATTATCAATAAGGTTTTTTTAAAAAAGGCAAAAAGATGGCGTAGGTTCGGGACAAAACAATGCAGTTGGTTCTAAGTCAATTTAAGAGTCAATCATGGGCTGTTCCGAAAGCTCAGTGGCTAAAAACACCTACCCGCAAGCGTAAGGATCTGAGTTCGATCCCCAGGACCCAAATACTGGAAAAAGAGAACTGACATGGGCTGTTTGTTCTCTTGAGTCCACATTGACCGTGGCTCATGTACACACACACACACACACACACACACACACACACACACACATGCACACAGTGCACATATGTGCATGCACACACAATAAATTAATATATAATTAATGACTTTTTTAAAAAGAAAGGATGAAAGAAAGGACAATGAAAGTCCCAGGTTGTGCTCTAAGCCAAGGTGCCAGACAACTGTCCCCTCCCACTGTCTTGGGAGTAGATTATGCGAATAGGTGGGGAAAGAGACCAAGAGGTACCAGAAACACCTAAAGCAAGTACTATTATCATCCTGAAAAGAAAGGGCCGAGTGAACACTAATAGAGAAGCAAGGCTCACGCTTTCCAAACAAACATCTCTGAATGTCTAATTCTATCAGGAGGAGAGAAAAGACCAAAGAGAACCGCTTCGAACTGGTGCCAGGATCATTTATCCATCTCATGCCAGCAGAGGACAAAGATTTATCAAGTTCCACCCGGGCACATGACACCCAGTCAGCTTTTTGCATTCTGCTCTCAGGTATAAACAGTCAAAGAAAAGCTACTTTCCTAAACCAGTGTGCTTTCTAAGCTCATTCTAAATGTTTATACTTTTGTGGACAGACTAGCTCTCATCCCTGTAAAAGAAGCCTTTCACCCACCCCCAGGCAGCAGAGAGCATCATATAAACACACCATTGGTGGAAATGCTGAGGACAAGAGACTCTTGGGTCCCCAGCACCGATCAATGCATTTGCAACACAAACCTGCACCCAAGGTCAGGGAACATTGCAGAAGAGGGGCAGAAAGATAGTAAGCACCAGAGGACCAGGACACTATCTGTTGTGAGATAGTATCTTCTGAGAGAAAGAGAGAGAGAGAGAGAGAGAGAGAGAGGGAGAGGGAGAGGGAGAGGGAGAGGGAGAGGGAGAGGGAGAGGGAGAGGGAGAGGGAGAGGGAGGAGACAGGCAAACAGAGAGAGGAGAGACAGAGACAGAGACACGGAGGAAATGAATTGGTGGGGGTAGGGAGGAGGAGGAGGAGGAGGAGGTCGATCTGGGAGGAGTTGTGAGGAGGAGTGAGGAGTGAATGTGATCAAAATGTATTGTATGAAACTCTCAAAGAATATGGTATTTTAAAAAACATGTCAAGGCCAGAGACAAATTCCATCAACTCCACTACACATGCACACAGGAGTGTGAGTAACCCAGATCCTTCAGACCCAAGCAGAGAGGGTTTCTCGCAGGGCCTAGACCTCCAGTGGACATCTGGCATTGGAAGCAGCCTGACTGTGGTCCCACTCTTCCACCAATGCCTTAGTGACTCATCACTCATTTATGCGGAATGGGCCACAGAGTAACGGGATCTGCTTCCTCACAGTACAGCCCCCTCCAGCCCACACTTGCCCTTAGAGACATTCTTTGTCTGTGGGCCCCCAAAACCATTGTCTTTGGGCTCCTCCTGTGGTTTATTGTCTGAAAGGAATGACCCTCCCCTACCCCTCTTTGTGTGTGTCCTCTTCTCGACCACCCTAAAATATAATAATACCACACAACTGCAGCATAAAAGCAGAAGAGGGGCTATTTGGCGGAGAAAGGAAACCAGCGAGGGGTGGGGAGCATGGAGTAGGGGGAACCCATTTTTGTATAATGCTAAACAAAACAACAATTATTTTTGATTAATAAAAATTTAATTTAAAAAAAATTAGAGGTTGCTTTGACTTTGCACAGCTCTGTGCCAACTCCTCTGGATTCGTGAAGAGATACGAGGAGGAGTCAAATGTTTTTCTCTGTTATTTCCAGAGCAAACGAAGAGGCTGAGAGATGGCCGCTCTACCCCCCCCCCCACTCCCACCCCCCCCCACCCCCCCCACCCCCGCAGAGAGTTTCTCAGCCCAAGGCCTACTTCAGTAAAAACTCCTAGACCTTTGAGCTTTGGCTCACCATGGATGGTGTGGTCTTTTGCAAGTTGTCTGCGGAGCGGAACTGTACTTACCCTCGCTGAACGGCAGGGGGCAGGCTCTGACCAGGAAACTTTACCTGATGACTTGCACATTTAATTGCCTCCCTTGCACAAGGGGGAATGGGGGATGGGGTGGGGAGTACGCAAGGGAGTAATGCTGCTGCTCTGGTTAGCAACGCTGCTGAAGCTTTGCTTCGGCTAGTAGGAAAGTTTAGGATGCCCAGAGCACAAGGGCTCAGTTGAGTGGTGAACAATGCCTGTGTTTCCTGGGTTTGTGCCTCGGGGTGCTGGTAAACAGTGAGGGCTGCTTCTAGGCAAAGGAAGAATCAGGCTCAGGTTTTGGTTTTGTTTTCAAGTGATTTTTCACCTGCTAGAAACCAGCCTGCGTGGGTGGGTGGGTTACACATAGAGCATTTTGTGTGGAGACAGGGTTAAGTCAAAGTCCTTAGGGCCAGAATGAGACTACAGTATACTTTCCAGTTTTAACTTTCTAAAAAGAAGTCACTTTGAAAAGACGTGTAAGGCTTGCGCTTACCCCATCCCTGCAGTGGCTGTGTTGCTTGCTCTCTTTGCTCTTCGGGTTTTGTCCCTAAAATCCAGCAAGCATTAATGGGTGATTTGCACCTAGAGCAGAGATGTACATAGCTCAAGGGCTGTCCAGGAAAGAGTGGAGCTCTGTGCCATCAACGCCTGTCCTCCTTTGCTTTCTATTGCTGTGATAACAGCCATGGCCAAAGCGACCCAGGGAGGAGAAGGCTTTTTTACTTACCCATCCCCACCACAGTCTGATACTAAGGGAAGCCGAGGCCTGAACTCAAGCATTGCGGAAACCTGCAGGAAATACGGTTACTGGCTAGCTTGCTCTTGTGTACAACCCAGGACCACCTGCACCAGGGGTAGCTCCAGCCACAATGGGGTGGGCCCTAGTGCCTCAGTCACTCATAATGCCCCAGAAGCTGGCCTGCAGGCTGAGCTGATGGGGACATTTTCTCCAGTGGGCGTTCCTTCCTTCCAGATGACCTTAGTTGGTATCAATTTGACAAGAAAACTCCTTATCTCTGCAATCTCTGAGTTACAATCACTCTCCCACTGTCTTGTAGCCTTGTACCCTGTAGCTAGACCATATACTCATACACACCCCCCATGGAAATGTTATACAATTAGGTCTTTACTTTTGTCCCAGGGGAGATTTTTATTGCACACACCTTCCTGCCGGCCAGGAATCGTATTTATACTAGTGAGTAAAGATGACTTCATCTGGATCGCGCCTCAGCTTTCCCCACTTGCCAAGCCTGCAGCTACTTGGCTTTGCCTCAGAGAAGCAGCAAAGCCCTTGCCTTGGTATCCGCACAGCTTTAGTTCTTTGGGGTTAAAATTGAGCTCCGAGGTTCCCCTTTAAAAGGTTCCATTCCTAAAATGGGTGTGGTGGCCCATTCCTGTCACCTCTCAGCTCTTTGGAGCCTGAAGAAGGGGGTTCATGAACTTGAGGCAAATCTAGGCTACACAGGGGGACCTTAGCTCAAATAGCAAAAGAACATCAGTTCTAACACCAACCCATGGAGTAACTCCCCCAACCCCAGTGTGTGTGTGTGTGTGTGTGTGTGTGCACTGATGCACGTGCAAGTGTACGTGCACTTTGAATTGAACCAGTGGTCTCATTCACACCAGGCAAGCATGCTACCACACTACCACCTGGCCGTATCTCACCTTACACACACACACACACACACACACACACACACACACACACACACACACACGTTTTAGACAGTCTCATTTATCCGAGGCTGGCATTACATCCCCACGTAAATGAAAGTAGCTCTTGATCCTCTTGCCTTTCTCTCCTAAATGCTTGGGTTATTGGGACCACGAGTATACTGATTTATAGGGTACTGAGAACTGAGCCCAGGACTTTACACATGCTAGGCAAGCACTCTGCCAACGGAGCTACATCCTTAGCTTATTCCAGATTCGTCTGAAAACTGGGGCAAGATGGAAGAAGAGCTAGATCAGGAGAAAAATATAGGAAGAGACTCTTAGCCCTGTCACTACTGCTAACTACAATAGGTCTGCATTTCACCTGGTTTAAACCTAGCTAAATGAGCCAGGATGCCAGTCTGCAGACCGACTCCTGTGGGGTGGAGGATTCCCACACCCAGCTTCCCCTGTTATTTCCACAGTTCACTGCAAACCTGCACTCAACAGATAACCTCAAAGGTCCCTTACAGCCCGACTTTCTATGGCTCTGTGTCTCTTCACAGTGAACACCCTGGGAGAAGAGAAATTTATCACCAAAGAATACCAGCCCAAGTGGGTTTGGCAAGACCTTATCTTGCTGGGTAGGAATCATCGGTACAAACGTTGCCAACAGCTACATTATGCCAACTGAGTGGGAGGTGACACCCGATTGGAATTCTGACCTGATGCTCTGATCCACAGCAGAGGAGTTCCCCGCTGTGATGTACTGCCAAGGCACACAGCGGTTTTGTGGATAAGGCTTCCTGGTTCTTAGATCTCAGCCATATTCCTCACCAGGGCCTGGGGAAGGCAGCTTGTGAGTTCCAAAACAACACACTGCCAAGCTCTGCCAAGGACAACTGTGCTGTCTGAGAGCTTCACCTGGGGCTGGTGATAATGTGACTGCATTTTCCTGGAGTCGGCTGGGCCAGGGAACTAGCCCCATCTGCCATCTGTTTCACCAGAGCGAGGAGGGACCGTTACAAAGCACACATTCAGAGAGGCACAGTCAGAATTTGTCTTAACCATTGTTTATATACTAGAGTCTACAAAAAAAAAATATGACTTGTTTCTCATCTGCTTTCTTTTAGACTATAGAGTGATTCTCAAAATCTTACCCCGAGCAGTGGCGTCCATGCCATGAAACATTTGTCAGAAATGCCATGTCCCGGCTGGGAAGATGGCTCCGTTACAAAATCTCTCACCTAAGGACCTGAGCTTGATTCTCCTGAATCCATGTTTAAAAAAAAAATTCTGGGCACAGTCGAGCATGCTTGCAATCCAAGCACTGAGAAGGTGGAAACAAGAGGGACCCTGAATCTCCATTACCCAGCCTGGCTTACTCAGTGAGCTCCAAGTTCTGTGAGACACTTCACAATGAGATTCAGTGGCCTCAAAAACTACCGTATTTTTCAGACTATAAGACGCACTCAGTTTTTAAAGCAGTAAAACAAGAAAAACAGTAAAAAAAAAAAAAAAAGCAGTCGGATCATAAGGTACACCCTAATTCCCCTCCACTTTTTGGAGCGGGAAGTGCATCTTATGGTCTGAAAAATAAAGTAACAGGGTGTAGATCAGGGTGTGGTGGTACCCTCATTTAATCTTAGGCCTCAGGAGACAGAAACAGGTGGATCTCTGCAAATTTGAGTGGGGTAGGGTGGAAAGCAATTAAGAAATGTGCACCTAGTACACACATCAGCACCATCTGTCTCTCTCTCTCTCTCTCTCTCTCTCTCTCTCTCTCTCTCTCTCTCTCTCTCCACACACACACACACACACACACACACACACACACACACACACTAAAACACAGACACCAGGGACCTGTGTTGCCACACACTTTGCAAGCAACTGCTGCACACACAAGTTCAGAAACACTGAATTGAAAACTTGAGAGGAGGATGTTAGAAACTGCACCGTGATGGCTGAGGTCCCCAGGGAGGTTCTGAAGCCTCCTCCTGTGTATGGGAAGGCGAGTGAGGTATAAAGCCACTTTTTCTGATTCATCTTCTATTGTCACGGACACTTCTCTGAGCCTCAACCATCAAGATAATGTTAAGAACGGTCTGACCCAAGCTTCTGCATGGCTGTTGAGAATGAAATGAGTTGGACATTTGGATCCTTTGCTTAACTGGGCTGACTTGGTTACCTTGCCAAACCTTGGGCACATTGCCTTAAGGAAGCACTAAGAATTCCTGGTAAAATTATGGGTGGGAGTACAGGGCCGGGGGATGCCTGAAAGTTCTCTAAAATGTCTCTGGTGGTGGTTCAAGATGGAATCCGAGATGGATTATTGGAGTTCAGGAACTTATTAGAAGAGTTATCAATGCCATGTACAGACAAACAGATAGACAGCAACATGACAGTGGCTTTGAGACAAGTTCAATCTCCAGACAGACAGCTCAGTTGGGACTCTGAGGAAAAGGAAGTTGGGTTCACAGGGCAGGAATGGTGTCGTGTCTTTGACTTTCTGAGGAAGGGAAATTTTCACAGTGTGACCACCAATACCTGCTTTGATATAAACCCTGGTACCTGGGAATCTGCTGGGTAGATAGTCACAGCGGATGCCTCAGTGCAGTGCCTGTCAGCATCTGTGACAGGGGGAGGGCTGATGCAGATCTGCATTACATGGCCCGAGCACTCCCTGGGTCCCTACACGCTTAGCATTCTTCATAGACTTCCTGTCATTTCATGAGCACCTGGCAAATGACAGCCCCTCCAGACGCTAACGTGAGCAGCAAGGGAAGACTTCTACACAGCACTGTTCTAGCGTAACGCAGTGTGCTTAAAGGAAAGGCATCATTTGAGAGGACAATACCCATGCACAAGCCTCATTTCTGTTACTGACGTACTTGAATGGGATATTGTGCCATTTGATGTAAAATTGGGAGGATGACAATTATCTTCCTGGGCCCTTGGGAGGCTTAGGTGAAGTAGACTGAGCAGCTGTTTCATACTTGAAGTACTAAGGAGTTTTAAACAGAGCCTTTCCCTTTGCACCCTCTTCCTCAGCGGGGGAAGCAAACTCAGAGATTCAAGCGTGCAAGGACAAATGTGCTGACTATTAAATCAGGCAAGACATCCTTCTGTACCACATGGCTAGGACCGCATAATTATGCATTTTCACTTCCTTCATCCTTCCTCTATTTAAACTTGAAGCTGCTGTCAGTATGCCAAAGATGGATTTGGGGTCTATGGACACTGGGTGCTGTTAACTAAATAGTGAATAAATCTCCCTTCTCTGCTTTACACATACACACACACACAGATTAGAAAATGTCTGCTTACAGCTAGAGGAAGGGGCTGGAGTGAGTAGCTCAGAGCACCTAGTGCAGTTGCAGAACACCTACCTTCAGTTCACTGACACACATGGAGGCTCACATAGGCAAGTCCAGTTGTAGAGAAACATTGCTCTGGCATCCATGGGCTTCTGTACACATGTGTCACACACACAAACACACACACAGTAAAATGATAAATCCTTTTTAAAAGCTAGAAGAAAGGTCTATGGGAGGAGCTGAGAATAAGAAAGAACATATTTCCATTTCTTGTTTATCATCCTACTGAAAATTTTAATGGCCCTTTGTCGGGCTGAAATAAAAGTAGCAAAGGAAGTTTTCTAAGAGAAATAAAACTAAAGAGTTATGAGCCAAAAGAAATTTCTAATTATTTTTTTTAGAAAAAAATTAACAAAACAAACAAATAACAACAACCAAAACCAGACTTTGTAGGGCTGGTGAGATGGCTCAGTGGGGAAAGGTGTCTACTGTTAAGCCTGATGACAGAATTCAATCTCCAGGACCCACGTGGTGGAAGGAGAGACCCAATTCCTGAAGTTGTCCTCTGATTTCCATGTACCTGTGGCATGCATGTCCCAAGGCATAGTCTTGTTCACACATAAATACACACTCAGAATAAATGAATAGATAGTTAGATAGATAGATAGATGGGTGGATATACAGATAGATAACGGATAGATAGATGATAGATAGATAGATAGATAGATAGATAGATAGATAGATAGATAAAAGAAAGAAAAAGACTTTTATGAAGGACAATGTTTCTCAACCTTCCTAATGCTGCAACCCTTTAATATACTTCCTTAATGTTGTGGTGACGCCCAACCATAAAGAATATTCTTGTTGCTACTTCGTAATAGTGATCTGGCTACTGTTCCCAATGTAAAGTAAATATCTGTGATTTCTAATGGTCTTAGGTGACCCCTATGAAAGGAAGTTTCTATCCTCCAAAGGGCCGGTGACCCAGAAGTTGAGAACCACTGGTTTAGGCCATCTTGAAGAGTGCTGGGCTCTCTGGTTTCTGAATTTCAATTTCTTCCTAATCCACCTCTCCCTGCCTTTGTTGTCTGCACTCCAGAGGCCCAGATGCTGGCATCCAGCCCTTTTCCGGCCTCCCATTCTTCCAGACCATATGGGAATGTATTGTTCTTATCCTGGCCTTCCAGGTGCGGGGAGTGTCCATGCAGAGCAGTCATATGCATCTGATGGAGTGGAAGCGAGCCGCAGCTTACATCCGGAGTATAATCAGAAGACGTATAGGAGGTGTGACTATGAGGCAGTGGGATGCAACTCTTTCTTCCTAAAGGAATTTTGCTTTTGTTTATTTGTTCATTTTAGGAAGTCGAGGACCTTATCTACTTCCACCGCTTAACACATAGCCATAAATGCTTCCCTAATTAGTCTCTCCCCAACCCCAGTCCTCAGCTGTGAAACAAGGAAAACCTCCAGGGTACTGTGAGAATCAAATGAAAAAGTGCATCTAGCAAAATTCCTGCAACACATTCAGGCCTCATTATAGGTTAGCTGTTAACACTTGGTTTTTTGTGTGAATGTAAAACTGCATAGCAGGTAGTAAAACTTCCTTTCTGTGTTAGGCTTGCCTTCCTAAATTTCCTATTTTATCCACCCCACCAAGACACACCGCTGTTGAAAGTTCACAGCACACCTTTCAAGACCTGGTTGAGAGATGCAGACAACCTGAGTTCCCTTGCCTGGCAGCTCCTTACTGCCTGAAATTCAACTCCAGGGAATTTGACATTCATTTCTGGCTTGCACGAGCATCTGCACACACTCTTGTGCATATGCACACAAGTACAACACACAGAGAGAGACAAAACAAAATTTATTTTAAAAGCAAATAAACCCTACTTGTAATTTAAAAAAAAAATTCACACCCCTGGGCCAGTCATAGCAGGACACCCCTTTAATCCTAGCACTTGGGAGGCAGAGACAGGTGGATTTCAAAGGCAGCCAGAGCTACAGAATAGGCTGTCTATAGAAAGAAAGAAAGAAAGAAAGAAAGAAAGAAAGAAAGAAAGAAAAGAAGATTCAAATGCTGCTGCCCTTAGCATGGCAGACAGTAAAAAGAGTGCATCCTTTGCCCTGGGGGTAACTCCAAGGGAAAGTGTTTGCTCAGTTTCCCTCACCACACATTTCCCTGTCTTTAAGCTCTGCCCTCAGCCTCCATAGGCTGTCTCCCTGCCAACCCAAGTCCAAAATCCAACTTCTGTTGGCTCTGCAATCAATCAACTGCTGCTCCATAGTCAAGAATGCACAGAGGACACAAACCTGGGCAAAGGGGCCACTCCTACAGATTTGATGTGGTCAGCACCCTGGTGCAGGGCAGCAACTTCCATAACCAGGAAGTAAGGAGACAGTGCTGCAATTCCCACTTTTCCTGATGGGATACTTCTCCTGGGTAAACCAAAATGCACTACAGTGAGTGAGCTTCCCTGTATGTGTGTGTGTGCCTGTGTGTGTGTGTGTGTGTGGGTGTGGGTGTTTCTGTGGGTGCACATGTATGTTTGGGGGCCCAAAGTTGTCCTTGGGAGTTGTTCCTTAGGAGCCACCCACCTTGTTTTTAAAATGGGTTTCTGGAATTTGGAAGTAGACTGTATTATCAGTAAGCCCCAAAGATTTGGCTGTTTCTGCTTCCTCGGCCTTGGGATTCTGAATATACAACACTCTGCTGTTTCACATGACTTCTGGGATCGAACTCCTATCTCCATGCGTGTGAAGCAAGCACTGTGACAACTAAGCTCTCTCCTCAGTAAACTCCTGCTAGCCGTGGGTTTATGGTTGAGAGTTGAGTTGCTGGACCAGCTTTTATTCTTTGTATCGCAGCAGCTCTTTGGGCTATGAAAGAGCCAGTTGTTGCCTCCCTAATATTAACTCCCAGGACCTGAGCGCAGACGCTAACGTCAGACGAAGAATGAACAAGACCCTCAGCTTTCAGGACACGCCCCCGGAAGCCAGGCGTCCAGGCTTCTAGGCTGAACTTCTTAACTTCTTTCTCCCGCTAGAAGTACAAATGGCAGGTCACGTGGGAAGCAATTGTCAGCTTTATTCTCAGCCTGTCCCCCCCTGGGACGTGGGAATAGAGAGAATTGTCTAACAGCCCAACAAGTTGTGCTACAGGTTGGAAGCATGTGGGTATGAAAAGGAGAAATTAACTAGAGAGAAGAAGATACTATTTTTATTCCGGGTAAATCTGAGAGTCAGAGGTAGTGGTCATTCTATTCCTAGAAAGATAAACAAAGGGCAGGCACAGAGATTGCAGTCTGCAGGTCCTTGTTTGCTGAAGAGCATCGGGAGAAAAAGGCATGTGCAAAGAGGACCTCTTTAATTTCTCCTATTTGTCGTAGGACGAGGTGGGGCAGGGGAAGAAGCAGCTGAAGTATTAAGCTTTAAGGATTTGTTTTATTTTAAAGTGTGTGTGTGTGTGTGTGTGTGTGTGTGTGTGTGAGAGAGAGAGAGAGAGAGAGAGAGAGAGAGAGAGAGAGAGAGAGAGAGAGAGAGAGAGAGGTGCACACAAGGCAAAAAGAGGGCACCAGATTCCTTGGAGATGGATTACAGGCAATTGTGAGCTGCCCAACATGGTGCTGGAAACTGACTAGCTGTGGCTGAGGAGGAGGTTTTTATTGTAGACATGAGGGAGAGAACAACCAGAGGCATCTGGAAGGGTCCAGACTGAACTAGGCTGTGAGAGGAGTGGGAGGTAGCACAAGAGAACAGATGGGAAAGGGGGCCCCGGAAGAGTGCACGTGGACAAAATGGCTGGGTTTTATATGAATCCGAGAAGCTAGGGGAAGGGAAATAAACCTCAAGGGCTGTCGAGGTTTAGGGTAGGGAGCAGGGTGTGCCAACCATGGTAGGATGCGGTAGACCCACCAGGCATCGCTCAGTGCTAGGATAGGAAAACAAAATGTGGTATACACTTGTTGCGTTGCTGGTCATCAAACCCAGAGCCTCTCATCTAACAACTACCCCTGAGCTACAGCTACAAAAAGAAAAGGGAAAAGAGAGGTGGGAGCGGGGAGTGCATGGAAACCAAGAGAGCAGGTGACCCAAGTGGCTGGGTTCTATAGGCGTTGAAGAAGCTCTTATTTTATCTCATGAAATGACAGCTCAGCTCCCTGTGTTCTTACTTGAACCTCCTCTTCTTTTCCTTCTTACAGGGCTATCCTTAATCAAGGGACATTATCTTTCTCTGCATTTAGAGGAAGCCATGTTTGTGAATTTGACTATGTTCTGCGCTTGATCAACTTCCCTGTGTGGATTTAGTTCTTAGGCTGCACACAGGATATAGTCAAGCCTAGGCTGGGGCACGGAGGAGATAAGATTGAAGAGGATGTTTATATCCAAGTACTTCTGAAAGAGAACGTTCCTTGCATTTCCTCAGCTTTCCTCTAATGACAAACTGGGGAAACAAACAACATGAGCTCCATTTTCTAGAATGGTTCTCCTTAGGTGTGGATGGACTAGATGCCACATTGAGACTTAAAAAGAGCATCACGAGACTGTGCTCTGCAGAGTCATCGGAGAAGAGGACAGCACACTGAGAACACATCCTCTTCTGGTTGCCCTGTAGGCAAGCCCATGGGACATTTATTCAATAGTGATTGACAGAAGAAGGTCCAGCCCACTGTGAGTGCTGCCCCTCCTGGCTGGAGGTACTGTGGTGTATAAGAAAGCAGTCTGAGCAAGCCACGGAGAGCAGACAGTAAGTGGCACTCCTCCAGGGGCCTCTGCTTTGAGTCTTGCCTCCTTGGTTCTTGCCTGCTTGAGTTCCTGTCCTGACCTCCTTCAGTGATGAACAAGTGACCTGGAAGTGTAAGCAAAATACACTTTTTCTCTCCAAGTTCCTTTTGGTCATGGGGTTTCGTCACAGCAATAGACACCCTAAGACAACAACTCATTTACTCGCCTATTTTATAAAGTTGGCTGGATGCTTCCTCTGGCCTTTGGAGACACAGAAATAACAAGATGAAAAAGGGGAGAAGAAAGCAACACCAGTATGGAAACTGTTGGTCACTAGTCATATATCCATGGTGTGCCAAGCCCAGCACACGCCTACAACTCTTAACCCTGTTTCCTTGCTTTCTCTTAACCTCTGTGAGCTCGCAAAGTACTTTCTTTCATTGTTCACTGGTTTGGAGTGCATAGGCCCTGCCAGTGGACAACTCAGGATGTTCGTGCATTTATGATTTGTTCCAAAAGAAAATCTTGCCACTCGCTGTTATTTCACTGGCCAGGAAACACACTTCCTTTTCTATGTGCACAAATCTTGTTGTCCTTCAAGGGTCATGAAGCAGATTTTTGTTTATGGTTTGAAGTACAAATGTGCTGCTCTCATAGTATTCAACGTGCAGTGTACCTATTCCTTTGAACACTATGAAGTACAAACATGATCTCTTTAACTCTTGTTTGATTGTATTTATTGTGTATGTGTGAGTCTGCACACAAGCACATACATATAAACTTCCACATGCCACAGCAGACATGTGGAGGTCAAAATGTGATGGTAACAACAAATGCCATTAAGAAAAAAGCTCTTGGGCTGGAGAGATGGCTCAGAGGTTAAGAGCACTGGCTGTTCTTCCAAAGGTCCCGAGTTCAATTCTGAACAAACACATGGCGGCTCCCAACCATCTATAATGTGATAAGATGCCCTGTTCTGGCCTGCAGGCTCACATGCAGGCAGAATACTGTATACATAATAAATAAATAAATCTTTTTTAAAAAAAGAAAGAAAGAAAAAAGCTCTTTCTGGTCATGGGACTAGCAACTCTGGCCTAGGCAGAAACCCAACAGTTTAGTTGGGCCAGGTCAATTATTTGGCCAAGGGACCAAAAGGAAGGCCTAGTCTAAGCCATGCTAAGTGGAATAATTACCCCTCAATGAGATTCTGTACTTGTACTTTTCCTTTCCAGATTTCCCACTCCCATTGCAGTTCCTACAATGTGTCACTATGAGGCTCAGGTGGGTCTTCCCTCCTTTCTGGGACCCTGTTTCTTCCTTCAGGAAGCTGACCGGAAGCTAAGTATGCCTTTTCTGATCCGTTGGACTTCCTTACTCATTCTTTAATGCTCTCCCCTTGTCACCACATGGCTGTTCCTTCCCCTCATGTCCAACCTCCATGACATCATAATGGCATGTTTGTTTGTTCATTTGTTTTCTTTCTCTCCTCCAGATATTTGTTCAGATTTACAGCTTGCCTGCCCTGGAGTTTCCTTCTAAACTATAATAAAATTGCCCTAAGGTTTCCACTTGAATCTGTTCTCAAATGCATATATTAATGAGTCTAAGAACCCTAAAATGGGAACCTATATTTCTCCTATATAAAAAAGGGAAAATTGCAGGAGTCAGCACTCTGGGATTGATACTCAAGTACTGGACTTAGAACAAACAGCAGGCTTGGTGGCAAGTGTGCTTACTCTCCTAGCCATCTCAACAGCCCCCCAAACTTATTTTGATAGTGTCTTATCTGTCCTCTACCAATAGGATATTAAGGCAGAAAAATAATGGAGAAAATTTCAGAGACTGACATAGACAAAGTAGTGGCAGGGGAAAGACTGGCAACCCTTAGTATATGTGGCTTCATTCAGTTAAGGGAGCATGCTTAGAAAAGCATGTGCTATAGGAACCTGGTTGGTATTATATTTAATTAAAATTTAAAACTATTCATTTTTTAAAAGGTCACTGGAACCATACCTCAATCCTTCTTGTCCTCTTGGGAACAGGCCATGGGGAAGGAAACATGGCATGTCTTCAAGTCCTGTTCTATCTAGCCCATGATAAACCGTCTCCTCTCCTGTAACTGTATACAAGTCTCTGTACAGTTGATTGCAAAGGGGCCCAAGAACCTGGAAACTTTCGTATCTGCTGTCTAGACTTGAAGGTCTGTTCCTGTGATAACATGATGGCTTCCTCTCCATGTTGCTGAAGTCTGAGTCCTGATGCTGTGACACACTCTCCACATTGGGAGCATATGTGTGTACATGTAAATACTAAGTAATATGCATGAGTTATTCTTTCAAGTAAATGCGAATGTTTGGTGGAAAACAAATACGACTCACATTTTTATTGTAGTTTTGCTCTACAACAAGTGATAATTCCAGACTTGGTGTTCGGGAAACCACTGTGAAATCGCTGAAGGTCAACTATAGATATGGGGGACCCACTGTGGGCCCCTGACATGTGTCTGTTCTGTCATCCTAGTATCTTGAAGAGTAAACTGGGTGGATCTTCAAATATGAAGGTTGAAAAGTGGGTGAATGGTCAAGTTCCAAAATAAACAGGGGAAAAAAAATAAGACAATTGTGATTACAAATCAGTAAAGTGACCCAAATGTCCCCACTGGTAACTAATCTGACCTTAAGAGCTGTCAGTCTTGCCTTTGCTTACAGGGAGATGCCTTGTACCACTGTCACCCCTGCCCCTGCATGACCCATCTAAGAACATCTTTGCTTACATGGGCCGTGCTGAACAGTTTAACAGTATGATTTGCCTCCGAGCTCTCAACCACTTGCTGTGCACTGTGCTTGGTGGGACAACCAGTTTATAAGCTTGGTGGGAAGAGGAACTGGAGGGCAAAGGTCATCCACCTGGTTCCTCAGTTATGGCTGCATGATTGACACTCAGTAAAAACTCTGGGTACACATGAATCCAGTGGCAATACTCAGAGATTTGTACATGTACGTGCCAGAGAAGATTAGCTTCCTAGTCTACCAGAAGAGAACAAATGGAAGCGTTTAGAATGTTCCTAGATTTTAGATTCTGCCTCATGTGAAAATTCACTTTAATCTGTGCTCTCTTGTGCGCGCGCGCGCGCGCGCACACACACACACACACACACACACACACACACACACACACACACTGTGGGGTGGAGGGAGTGGGCACTTGAACTGGCCTAAACTCCTGGTCTACCTGTGCCTGCCTCCTGAGTACTGGTGCACCATCATACCCAGCATTCATCTGTCTATTTTCTCATGGTAATAAACTGTCTCTACTTCCTGTGTGAGTTTGGCAACTCCTCCTCATAGCTTATTAGAACCCAGAATGATCTTTTGGGACTCTTTGTCTTTACAGTTGGCATCTAAATGACAGTTATTTGGTGGAACGTGTTCAACTTGGTAAGGGGACAGTATCAAGATTTCTTTTTATTATAGGCTCTTAATGATTTTAAAGTGAGACACTGGTTTAAATTAACAACTTTTGGAAGCAATGAAATGACATGAAGCCCATGCTATTTGTAAAATGCCTCAGGAAGAGTAATGCATTGAATATGTCTGTTCATTGGTTCATTCATTCTGTAGATTGTTGTACTAGGTTTAATGAGACAGGTATGTTGCTGTTCAGGATGCCCTTGAACTTGAGATTCTCAGACTCACAAATACTGAAATTAGAGGGGTACTCCACTTGCTTCTGTTTTGAAGAATAGATAAGTATGTGCTGTGCACACATCTGTGTGTATGTGTGTGTGTGTGTGTGTCTATAGTTGTTTCTTATCATTAGATGTATAAAAGTTAGATGGGTTGGTTAACAGGCCTGCAGCAGCCTTGAAGGATATCAACATGTAGGTATGTAAGACTAGGCGGGGGTGGGGTGGGGTTGGGGGAAGGGGAGCTCCTCACAGATACAGGAAGAGATGCTTGTGTGTCTTGGGTTCTGTGGGAGAATGATCTAGGACAAACAAAGGAAAGCACAGACACACCACATCTCATTTGACAATTGAATCATCCAACATGCTTAGATGTTTGCAAGCCAGGAAGTGGTGAGAATCTCAGATCTCCTCAGAGGCTAGGTAGCTGATACGGGTACTCAGTCCACAAAGCATCTGAGGGAGCCCAGTCTCATGAATAACCGTGGAGCGGTGAGGTAGCTCTGCAGCTAAGGGAACTTACTGCTGAGCCTGATGACCTGAGTTCGAGTCCTAGGACCAACGTAGTAGGAGGAGATAATTGAGTCCTACAAATTGTCCTCTGACCCTCCCAATATGCTGTAGCACTCAAGCACTCACACATATGTACGAACACAATCACACACGATAAGTAAATAAAACGTAGAAAATAAAACAACAAGAAGGCTAACTTTGAATGTCAACCCCTTCCAAGCCCTCAGAGGAACCAGGCAGGAGGTGACACATGGGTGATAGTGGCAGAGAATTAAGAGTCTTTTTTGTTACAAGGATCCTTATTAGAGTTTCAGACACTTGAGAGTTTTTATACAGAGCTGTAAGTGGACATAGCTCACTTAGTAGAGTTCTTGTCTTATATGCACCAGGCCCTGGGTTCAGTTCCCGGCTCTGCATAAAGGACAGGAGTGGCGGAGCACGTCTATAATCTCAGCATTCAGGAGGTAGCGACAAGGGGATCAGAAGTTCAAGGTTATCCTTGAGTGTGCAGCAAATTCAGGGTCAGCCTGGACTACCTGCAGTTCTGAGCAGGATGGCTCAGCAAGTGAAGGTGCTCTGACCTACCCACGACTCACGTGATGGAAGCTTCCGGGGAGCTCCTCAGCTGCTACCGTAGGCTCAGCTGCACAGCAGATACTTGTTAAGTGTAATGGCAAAGAATAAACGATGGGTGATGGATGCATGGGTGAACGGAAGCTCTTCCCGTTCTATTATATCACCATAACGGTCAGACTCAAAGGCCTATTATTAGAGGAAATGGATACGTTGTACAAATATGAAGTATTCCTCTAACAAAGAATGGAAAATAAATGTGTGAGTGGGTTTGTTTTTGTTGTTGTTGTTTTTGTTTTCTTTTTGACAGGTTGATCCACTGCCAAGGAAATCAGACCCTTGTCTCTGTGATCCTAATGTCGCCCTGAGACTATTTCTCCTCACTGTGTGCTCCTACGAGGCCACCTTCATGGGCATGTGACTCTCAAGTCCTGCAAGGTGGCATATTCAGAAGGGCTCACACTTGGTTTAATTCTATATTGTCTGGAATTTCTTAAGTGTCTAACAAAGGGACTTAAGTTTTATTCATCACATGCATCTGCAAATCCCACACCACACCAGATCAGGCTCCTGCTGAGGTGGCACCTAAGAAAGCTTACTGAGAAAGCAGGTGTCAAGGGCAGACAAGCAGGTCAGCATTGGCTGGTAACGTGCTTGCATGAGGACTTGGGTTGAATCACAAGGAAGCAGAGTTGGGTATGGTAGCCTGTACTTGCAAGCACAGCCAGAAACAGGCAGACCCCCAGGACTCACTGGTGGCCAGCTAACCTCCTCTCCAAGTTCCAGCAAGTGACAGAGATGCTGTCTCAACAAACAAGGCAGATGTCTCCTGAGGAGTGACACAAAGGCTGCACTCTGGCTTCCACATACACATGAAAACCGCACACTGGCACTCACTCCCCTCTGTCCCCCCAAAATTCTCTGTCAAAGTGGCTGGCCTCACCCACTATCTTCTGTGTTCCCCCAACCATCCTGGGTGGTATTGTCAATTCCTTGCTTTCTCCAAACCTACCATATTTTCTTACAACACATCCTTTTTGCCATCAGAGTATTTTTTTTCAGGCTCTTGGGTTCCCTCCCCAGCAGTTCATTAGAAGAGTCCCACCCCAGGGACTGGAGACTTTGTTTAATGACTCACTGCTCCTCCTGTGAAGCCCTTTCCCCAGCCATATTCAAACTTATTCATATACATACATATATACATATACATATATATGTATGTATATATGTGGGGGGGTGTTGGTTTAAAGACAGCATATCTCTTAATGGATTTTTCCATACTTGTTTTATTGTGATTAGGCCTTACCCCTTACCCATGGGTCGCCCGGTTCCTCCCTGTCCCTGCTTAAACCTTTCCATTCCCAGCATTCTCCTTTCTTTTCTTTCGTATTACCTGCAATCTATTATTTCCCTCCCCCATCCCTTAAGGCACCTCTCTCCCAATGCTTTTTTTTCTTTCTTTTAGTTTCCTGGCTTCTACAGTAGTTCATGCTATAACAGAAAACTTAGTTTTAGGATTCACACATGGGAGTAGGACATGTGACGTTTTGTTTTGTTTTGTTGTTGTTGTTTTTTTGCACCTCAATACCTTACTCAGTATAATTTCTTCCAGTTTTACTCATGTGCCTGAAAATGCCATAACTTCATTTTTCTTTCTATCTGAGTAAAATTCTGCTGTGTATATGCACCGTATTGTCATTATCCTTTCACCAGTGGATGAGCATCTAGGCCAATTCCATGTTCCAGCTGTTGTGAATAGGGTGATGGCGAGCGAGCATCTCTGCAGTTGTCTCTCCTTTTCATTCCTGCTTCAGCTGCCAGATCAGAGACGGTCCTGGGCTGATTGCACAGAGGCTGGCACAGCTGGATCCCCGGTGCTCGGAGGAGGTGGGCTGGTCACCTGGTAGTAATCAAAGCAGTCAAGGATGAAGTGTGACTCAAGGATGTGCTCACACTCTCCGCTGCCTGGCACAGGTGTGTTATGTGGTTGTTTCTGCAAATATTTGGTGTTGTGTCAGAACACTGTGGGACAAAGTCATGTGTAAATCACACACAGTCCTGACTCCCTCTAGACATGCAAACTTTTTCACTTGCTGTTCAAATTATATACCCTGTGGTTCAAAAATATCACTATTTTCAAACTAAGAATGTTGTGCTTAAAAAAACAATGTAACTTCCCATTCCCAGTGCTTATCAAGTTCTCCGTGTGCCAGCCAATCTCACGCTTTTTTTTTTTTCAATAACTTATACCTGAGGCTGATACGTAAGTGGAAAATCAATTTTATGTTAATCACAGTCATATTCCCCAATGGACTGTGTCAATATTTGCCTTACTGTTTCAGAAGAGAGGAGCAGAATGTTAAAATCAATGGATCATTTTTCTTCAATATGCGTTTCCTGGGAAGTCGTAGGCCTGTAATCCCGGTACATGGGGAGGCAGCGACAGGAGGATCTCGGTGAGTCTGAGGCCAGCCTGGTCTACAAAGTGAGTCCACGACAGCAAAGGCCACACAGAGAAACCCTGTCTCAAAACAAATAAACAAACAAACATTCCTGGGAAATTTCAATACCTTTGCCTTCTTGAGGTAGGTAGGACCTTCTCAGTTTCAACCTCAGTCTACAGTCTGTCTGGAGATATCTGGACCTTCAGAGGTGGGGGATTAAGACCATAAGAGAAAATCTCTATCATGGTAGATAGGAATCATATTTATGAGGGGTGAATTAATTGCCTTCTATTAATATTATGTCATCTTTATGGCTTTGCAAAAAAAAAAAAAAAAGATTAGCTTTGGGGAAAGAGGTTACTTCCACTTTTCCCAGGCTCAAGCTTTGTCCTTTTTCTCTTTCCCGGGACACAGTGTCTCTCAGTACATAAACAGGGAGCTAAGTAGCCGACCCCTTAGGATGTTCTCATTTCAACAAACAGGAATAAACATGCTTGGAGGTTCACGTGTTCACTACTCCCATTGAGAGTTTTCAAGCAGAGGTTTTGAGAACAAGCGTGTTTCATAATCTCTCAGCTCTGTGGTAGCCGTAGCTGGCATGGACCTTTTTGCAGGAGTCACAGCTAAGTGTAAAGTTCTTAAGGAGTCTGTCTTCCTAAATTGGAGACTGGGTCCTGGCTTTGGCTGTTACTCTATGAGCTTCATGAAGCAGAAAAGTTGATTCTTTGTGCCTGAAAAAACAGGCAAGGAAAGTTTCTGAGGGCCAGTTTCCTTACTTATTAAATAAGAGTATCAAGCATATTCTGGGACATAGGCTGTCCCTTCAATGTCTGCATATACAGCAGACAAAGTTGAGCCATTGTGAGTGTTCCTCTTCAGCCTAAATCGGGAATGAAAGTCTTCTCAATTAAATACTACCAGGTGCACCCAGTTGAGTAGCTCTTGGGTGTCTCTGATGTAAGCCACTTATGTCTCCTTAAGTAGATAACATCTAAGGGGTTTTTCTATTTGGGAGCTCGTGTGTGTGTGTGTGTGTGTGTGTGTGTGTGTGTGTGTGTGTGTGTGTGTGTTAGCAGACCAAAATCTTTGGGTCAAAATTAAGTATATTTTATAATTTAATTCAAGAAGGGAGACAATAAAAAGGTGCTTATTCAGTGAGCAGATGGAGAGAATTCTCAATTTCCCATTTTATCTTCTGCAAAGTATCCTGATAAATACCTGGCTGAAGTAACTCAACAGTTCTATGGGTGTTGTGTAAAAAATGCTCTGAGAGCCCTAAATGTCACATGACTACTAGGTATTACTATTTCACTGCCACTGTCCTCAGGTTGGGGAACCAGGGAGGACTGACAGAGGCAACAGTGGCATTTATTTCCTTTTCTTTCTCCTTCTTGGAAGGCTGACTGAGGGACAGAGCCGAGTCATTTCAGCTTTCTGACGCTTTTTTAACCTGACAATTAACCACTTTGACAAGTCTTAACAGAATCTGTCCACGCACCCAGACCCTCAGTTGCTACTCCCACAGTTATGAAGATCGGGGGCCTTGGAGCAAGTTTATCTTTTATGCACTTAATTTTAATTTAGCAAATTCAGCGATCCTGCCTTGTCCGTGTTATATCATGCTACAGATGCAAGGGATGACGAACCATGAGGCTCTTGGTCTTTGGTAGGGGAATGCATAACTCCTTAGAATGCAGCCCGGTAGTGGGAAGATGTCTTCCCAGAACAATAGGAGAACGAGACAAGGGTTTTTGGAAGCGGAAGTCCTAAGCTTGATTCTGAAGCATGAGCAGGTCATCCAAGAGCTAAAGCAAAGCTGAGAAGTTAGAGAGTGCATGTGGGTCAGTGAGTTTTGGGAAGAATATAGTGATCCTCCAATGGGAAGGCCATGCTAAGGTCTACTACCCATGGGGTATGCACGGTCCAGACTAGGGAAATATGCACCAATGTCAAATTATAGACGAAAGGCAGGAAAGACTTCCCTGAGCTGCAAACATTTGGACATGACAGTTGGCATCAGTCACAAGGAGGACGGTGAAGCTCACACTAAGGGCCTGGCACAAAGGGCTGGAGAAATGGCTGTATTAGCAGAACGGTGGACAGCTGAGAACATGGCTTCCTTAACACTGGAGTAGGCATGGTAGGGAATGTAATTCAGAAAGAACTGTGCATGCAGTAGGTAAAAAAAAATACTTTCTCCCAAATAAGTCTAGAACTTTTGCCTTAGTTTTCCTCAGTAATCTGTATGGTTTCATAAGATGGCTTTTGTCTTTGAAAAAAAAAACTACAAATATAAATACTGGGGTGGATCTTGAGATATCTAATTAGTGATATCCAAGAAAAATGATGACTTTCAAGATACACTAAATAAATCAAAATAAATAAATAAGTGAGATTCTTATCTTTGAAAAAAACTTGATTTGTTAGCTAATGGGTTTCTATGTTCTTCTTCTAATCAGAATATGTGCTACTTCAAGTTACTGGGAATCTACTTTCCAAGGTCAGTTGTAGGGTGTGAAGGTTTCTGCTACTGAAAACTCGTAGGCTCTGAAAAAAAGAGAATATATGGGGCATAAATTTTAAACATCAACTAGTGACTAGTGGAACTGAAAAATAAAAGTTAGACAAGTGGAAAACAGTAAGACCTAAACAGTGAGCTAGAGCTTTGAACATTAAGTGGCATTCTTAAAAGAATAGTACTATGTTCAATATTTAACCAATAACAATGATGTTTTGTGGCAACAAAAGGACAATATTTATAGAAAATAATGGAAAATTTACAGATTAACTAGAAATGCTTTTGAAATTTGATGTTAAAATAGCCAAACACAAAAGACTGGTTTAAAAAATAATCATCATATATAGATGGTTAAGTTTTACAAGGACAGTTAATAATAGCTACTAAAATAAAAATATCTACTGTATAAATATTAATGCCCAACTAAATATGTCACTAATAACAGTTGCACTGTAAACATACAAAGTATTTTCAAAAACTGCTTCCTGGGTTTTACATTTGCTGTTAAAAAGTAAGAGTTTCAAATTTTATGAAGCACTGAAAACACAGCTTGCCATTTTAGGCCCTGGATTAGAAGTCTGTTGAGAGTCCGGCACAGGGGTTTGCTGAGGAAAAAGCAAGCAACAGGTTGAGATATTCAGCACAGCATATGCTTCTGTAGTACTGGGGACTGGACCTCATGTCTTACGCATGCTAGGCAAGCACTCTACCAATGAACTGTATCCCTCTCCCCCAACATGGTATGAATCTGTTATCAGGAGGTAAATCCTGAACTCTCGCATACAATTTTACACCATGGGGCGATTGCAAGATTGTGCCAGACGTTGCCCACATCCACCAAAATTTAGAATAAGAAACTAAACCAGGTATGGTAGTGGAAGCATACGCAATCTTATATCATGAGAGACGGGAGCAGGAGAACAGTTGAGTTTGCAGCCAGGTTTGACCATATAGCAAATCTCTGGTTAAGGAAAAGAGATAAATGCAAAAGTGATGTATAATTTGGCCATATAACTACCCAGAGACATGCACGATGACGGTGAATTTCAACACAGAAATTCATTTTGGTTTATTTTATGGTGAGACAGGATTGTACTCCATAGCCGTCTTATGTAAACATGCCTCAGCCTCCTCCATGAGCCCTCGTGGCCAGCCTAGATTAGATTTAATTTAGAGGAGATATCTGGTGTGCACAAGAGTTAGCTAAAACCACAAACGCTTTCAGGTAAACAGGAGTTCATGGGACCCCACAGAACTGTACAGAAATTGGAACATGATTTGCCCACATTTTATTTAGAATGGACTGACAGGTTGTTTGTTGATTTCATATGCATTGCTAAAAATATCACAGAAGAAAAATTCATGTTTTACTATTTCATATATAAAAGGATTCTAGTTTGTTTCTTTCTAAAATGTTTTCAGACATGATCTCACTGAGCCCGAGCTGACCCCAAACTCAACTGTGTACGTAAAGGCGGCGCTGTGCTCCTTCTGCCTCCATTTCTTAAGCCATGCATCACCGTGCCTAGCTTTTTTCTATTCTTTTCAATCTTTAAAGAAAAATGCTACATAAGATGCAAAATGGCATTCGAATAAAATAAAAAAAGATTTGTGTGCAAATAATTCTGAAAAATAATTCTATCAGGACTTTCTGGTCACAAAAGATTAGAGTGCGGTGTCTGTTGATGAGCAGTTTGAAGAAACACGCCCATCCAGTGTTCTATTTGGTCTTCTTTCATTCCTGCCTTGAGATACTTGAAGGTGGCATTGAAAATATCAGATTTATAAATTTGCTTCCTTTAAGTTCCTGCCACCTGTGATTAAACATATTTGTCTTTTCTATAGAGGACAGCCAAAGGGCAGAAATGAAGGCAGCAAGGCATTACACAGTCTGAAGAGAAGCAAAGGCAGGTTCCAGTAAAGTTAGGGCAAATGCAGTGACCCGTATTAACTCCCCAGATTGCTCCTCTCCCTCCTATGTGCACACTGGGATCTTTTAGATACCAGACTTCAGTGGAAGGATCTACTTCTCCAAGTTTGTGATTTTTTAAACTTTCGGCCGTTTGTTACTAAGATTATGGCTTTGCTTATTTTTGTTGCGTTGGGACCCTATTTATGAGTGGCTTTAGGAACTCATTGGTTCACGTTTAGTTCATGCTTTCCTTCTCTTATTCCTTGTTCACTAACCCAAACAAGAACCAAGACTCAGTATACAGATTCCTAAAGCACAGCTGGAGCCAGACAGGTAACCTTCGACTTCAGTTTCCTTCAAAGGCAGACGTTGCCGCCTTCCGGTTGTTTTCAGGACTGAGTGACGTCACATTAGCCACTCTAACAAAGTATCCTCCACTCAAAATAGAAACCCATGAGTGCATGCGTGCGTGTGTGTGCGTGTGTGCGTGTGTGTGTGTGTGTGTGTGTGTGTGTGTGTGTGTGTGTGTCAGAGAACAACTTCTGGGAGTCAGTTCTCTCCTTCTCCCATGTGAGTTCCCAGGACCGAACTCACGTCATCCAGCTTAATGGCAAGCACCTCTATATGCAGATGCGCCTCTGCGGTCCATGAATAAAAATATTGTGGCTGCCGAATTGTCTCATCCCTATCCCCAACCTCACCCTTATCTTCTCTGCATTTCCTTTCCTTTCTTTTCATTTTGTTTTTGTTTTTCGTTCTGGAGATCAAACCTAGGGCTGCAGGGCCTCAGCATTTTATACAACTGTTCGGCCTTTGAGCTAGCTGTATACCCAGCCTCTCAATTTCTATCAGATATGGAAATAGGAGGGACGGGACTAAGATAATAGCAGGCAGGAATTCTTTTCAAATGATGTATTATCAAGTTGCATGAAAAATCTCCAGAAGGTCAGCATACCAGAGCTACAGTGTCTCTAAGTCTGCAGTTATGAAATGATTTAAAGGATTCCAATGGTTCTCGACCTTCCGGATACTGTGACCTTTTAATGAGTTCCTCATGTGGTGAGTCCCAACCATAAAGTTACTTTTGTTGTTGCTTAACTGTAATTTTGCTAGTTATCAATCATAAGGTAAATATCTGTGTTTTCTGATGGTCTTAGGTGACTCCAGTGAAACGGTCGTTTGATCCCCACATTGTTTGTGACCCATAGGTTGAGAATAGACCGTGAACTTCCTGGGCTCAGAATGTGTCCCATTTATTTCTAGTGATGCTATATGAACCAGCAGAGAGTGTGGGCTAGGACTGGTAGTGTTGTCAGAATAAGACATGGTAAAAGAGGAGCCTTTGGAATTCTGAGCTAGTTCTCCAGTTTCCTTTCTGTTGCTGTGATAAAATATCCTGACAAAAAGCAACACAGCAGTTGAAAGGGCTTTTGTTGCTTATAATTATATGTTAGTCCATTGTTGCAGGGCAATATTGGACAGCAAGCCACATCTCAACCAAGATCAAGAGCAAATAGAAACCAATGTACTCATGCTGCCCATTTCTGCTTCCATCTTCCATCTACCTGTCTCCTAGCAACAAATCTCCTCCTAAGGAATGGCGCTACCCACAGCTGGCTGAGTCTTCCTACATTAACTAACACTCAAGACTGTCACCCATAGACCAACCCACATGCAAACCTGATCTAAAAAATCCCTTGGTTGAGAGTCTCTTCTCAGGTAAATCTATGCTGTGGCAAGTTGACATTTAAAAACCAAGCAACAAGATAGGAGTTAAGATCATTACAAATGTTCCTGTTGATCCCGATGAGCGAAGGACTGAGAAAGAGCAGAAATAATGAATCACTGAGGCCAAGAGTGCTGGAGTCGGCCCCTGAGAAGGGACTGGGCCATCAGGGTGAATTCAGCAATGGTAAGTCACAGGGAGTGGATTCTACCTGAGCAATCCACATCCTGGCATGAGTGCTCCTCCCACAGAGACCCCAAGTACAGCCCATCCCAGAATACTTCTCAATCTAGTAAAAAAAGATTGGGGCAAATTTGATCCCTAAGATGTTTAGTATTTAAAGAAAACACTTAGCAACCAAGACCCAAACAAAGAAACAGAACATACAAAGTACATGGAACTTTAAGACCTTGTCAACGTTATTTGCATTCACTTTTCTTATTATATTCAAAGGTGTGTGGGGCAATGTGGAATCCAAGCCTGGTTAGGATACAGCAAAGATGCTTAGACATACACACATCAGGAAGTGAAGATGCCCAAGCTCTGGATGGATGCTTACTTTAGAAGATGTCCTAATTGGGCTGGGTAGAGGTCAAAACTGGCACCGGCTGAACACTTGCAAGGATGGATGAAAAGAGAGAGGCTGAACTGCTGAGAGTTGTGAGAGCTTAGCACTTTAAAAAGTAGTGACGGATTCGTCCAGATAGGGAGAAAGAAAAGATGACAGGAGACCCTGGGGAGGAAGAAAACCCCAGTCACAGCACATAGACAGAGTCTTTAGGAGACAGCAGCTATAACAAATCCCTGTGGGTCAAAAGTTGGGGCTTTAGGACAGGAGTGACCAGTGAGCACTTAAAAGGGGTTCTCTTTTTTTCTGACATCTAATGGAGTCCTGTTCTACTCAACAGTCATATGCTAACTAGGCTTTGGCAAGTGGGAGGTTGTGGGGTTTGGTTGCAGAAATCAATAACACAGCTACGTGATGAGTTATTATTCACTGGGGTTCTAGAGAGGATGGCTCTAGAGAATGCAGCCCCCTCTGGGTTTTCCTGGAGAATTCCAGAGGGTTGAGAGAGATGTGACCTGGCCGACTTTGTTGATGGGTTTGCCCTGACGCTCAACAGTAGAACATTTTTAAGTCATTTTTCTATGTGGTTAGAATTCATTTTGTTTTTAAGAACTCTTGTCTGAGTGTTCTTTCCTTTTCAAGGCCATTTGCCCAAGCCTAGACCTCCTTCCTCAGATCCGGTAAACTCCTGCCCTCTGCTTCAGGCTTTGCCTGTGTGTCTGTCCCAGCTGGAGCTCCCAGTGGTTCAGCTGACAGCTCCGCCATGTGCTTTAGTTATTGACACTTTTTAAAATCTATATACAAATTAATTTCACTATGATATCTTGACCCACACCCGTGGCATATGCTGATCAAATGCACCTCCTTCTTAACATATTTTTTATATTTAATCATTTATTTATTGGTGTTTTGTATGTGAGAACGTACGATACACATATGGGTGTTAGAGTACAGTTTGTGGGAATCATCAGTTCCTGCCTCCCACCATGTGGGTCTTAGGACTGAACCCAGGTTGCTATGCTTGGTTGCAAGTCCTCCTACTCATGTAGCCATGTTGTTGGCCCTCTGTACAACTCTTTCCTCCTCTTCCCCATTCTTAGTGATCACCTCTGCCCTTCTGACTTAGCTACTTTTCTATTATTCTGAAGAGACACTATGACCAAGGCAATTTTAAAAAGAAAGCATTTTAATTGAGGATTTGTTTAAAGTTCCAAACAGTGAGCTATGGCCATCATATTTCGGAGCTTGGCAGCAGGCGGTCCAAACCTGGCAGCATGGATCTGGAGCAGGAGCCGGGACCTTATATCTGCTGCACAGGTTGGAGGCAGAGAACCAGAGGGGTTGGGAATGGTGTAGGCTTCTGAAACCCCGAAGCTCACCCCCAGTGCTACACCTCCTCCAACAGAGCCCGAAGCTCACCCCCAGTGCTACACCTCCTCCAACAGAGCCGTCCCTCCTAATTCTCCCCCAAACAATTCCAGCAACTAGGGACCAAGCATTCACATATGTCAGCTTCCATACCTGAAAGACAGAACAGAACAAAACATGTAAACTTGTCTTCCTATATTGGTTTATGTCACTTAACATAAGTATTTCCAGTCCCATCTATTTTACAGCAAATGTCCGGGTTGCAGTGGTGTGTGTATGGGGAGGGGAGGTAGATAAAACACCAGTGTGTGTGGGAGCTTTGTTTTTCTTATCCATTCTCCTGTTACTGGGCACCTAGCCTGATTCCATATCCTGTTGTGATCTGTGCTGCAGTAAACGGGGACACACAGGTAACTCTGCTTTGCTGTTTGCTTTTCTCTCTCTATCCAGCCAGAGATGAGCTAGCTGGATTACATGCTATATCTAATTTTAGTTTTCCAAGAACTCAACTGTTTTACACAGTTGCTGTGCCATTCTGCCGACAGTGTGGACATTCTGTTTTCTCAACATCCTTGCCAGTCTCTTTTTTGTTTCCTTCTTTCTTCCCAGTTCCTTCCCTTTTCCTTTCCCTCCATCCCTATTCCTTCCTTCCTTCCTTTCTTTTCTTTTTTTTTCCCCTTTGGCTTTTGCCTTTTTGATAATAGTCAATCTCACTGGGGTGAGATGCTATCTCATCATAGTTTTGATAGGCATCTCCTTCACTGTTAATGATATATATTATTTTTCTCACATTGTTGGCTTTCTAGGTCAGCTTGTACACATTGTTTCTTCTTTTGAGTACTGTTAATTTATGTCCTTTGCCCATTTTTCCTTTGCCAACTTTTAAAAGTAGGCTCTTGTTTTGTGTTGCTGAGTTTTGAAAATTTACTGTCTCTCAGATGACAGATACATCAGCTCATCCTCCAGGCTGTTCCTTCAGCGTTGTTTCCTTTGCTGTGAGAAGGCGCTCTCTCTCTCTCTCTCTCTCTCTCTCTCTCTCTCTCTCTCTCTCTCTCTCTCTCTCCCTCCCTCCCTCCCTCCCTCCCTCCCTCCCTCTCTGCAATGTAGTCTCATTTGTTATTTTTTGCTTATTTTCCTGAGCTTCTACAACTACCCAACGCCTTTAAGTGCTCCCTCTGCTCAGCTTCAGTCTTGTATTTAGTTCTTTCATCCATCTTGAACTGATGCTTATATGGGGTGAGAGATAGAGGTCAAGTTTCCATCTTTCCTGTGTGAATACCCAGGCTTCCCAGTGGCATTGCTTAGGTGCTGTCTCTTCTCTAGCACAAGCCTCTGGTACCACTCTTGAGAGTCAGTTGACTAAGGACAGACCCACTTATTCCTAAGTTTATGACTGTCCTATTGGTCTGTGTCCCGCCTCTGTGCTCGGTACCACATTGTTCCTGTCACTATGGCTCTATAGAATGTTTTGTAACCAGATGTCTGGATGCTTACAGCTTTGTTCTTTTTGTTCAAGATTGCTATGCTTATTTGGGGTCTTCTGTGTTTCTGAATAAATTTTAAGATTTTTTTTCTAGTTCTGCTATGAGTGTCATTGCTATTTTTAGAAGCACTATATTAGATTTGTAGATGACCCTGAGTGTGGACATTCTAACAATATTAATTCTTCTCATCTAGAATACATTCTCATGTATTCACACAGAGGCCACAGGTCCATGGAGGTCATGTACGAATGTGTGTATTCAAGTATGAATGTCCGTGTGTACTCACACAGAGGCCACAGGTTTCATAATTTCCATTATAGAAGGCTTTCCTTGGCTACATTTATTAGTAGTGCTTATTTATGTATTTGTTGATTTATTGTAGCTATTGTCAATGGACTGGTTTAATGATTTCTTTCTCAGTAAAATCACTGCCAATATGGAGAAAAGCTTCTGAGTTTTAACATCCCTTTACTTACTGAGTTAGTCATGTTTTGGTAGAAGTTCTGATGAAGGTTGTTGTTTATGTACTATCATATCTTTGGCAAATTGGGATGATTTGACTTCTTTCCTAACGTTATGGTTTTAATTTCATTCTCTTGCCCAACTGCTCTGACTAACCTGTCTAGTACTACACTGAGTAAAGGTGTCAGCAGTGGAAACCCCTCTGTCATTACTGATCTTGGAAGAAATGCTTTCATCTTCTCCTCTTTCACATGGTGTTGGCTGTGGATTCATCATCTATAGCCTTTGTTATGTTGAAGTACTTCTCTGCTCATTTCAGGACTTTAGTCATAACATGTATAGGAGTCATGTATGAATGTGTGTATCCAAGTGTGGATGTCCGTGTGTAGTCACACAGAGGCCAAAGGTCCATGGAGGTCATATAGGAATGTGTGTATCCAAGTGTGAATGTCCATGTGTACTCACACAGAGGCCACAGGTCCATGGAGGTCATGTACGAATGTGTGTATCCAAGTATGAATGTCCGTGTGTACTCACGCAGAGGCCACAGGTCCATGTCAGGTGTCAACCTCTCTTACTCTCCCCACTGTTTTTTTGGTTTTTTATTTTCATAGAGAGAGTCATTGTCAACTAAGAGTTGGCTGCAATGGCTGGGCAGCAGCCCCCAGGATCCACCTTTCTCTGCTTCCCACATTGGGAATAACAAGCACACACCAACCACAACTCCCAACTTTCTACTTGGGTTCTGGAATCCCACACTCAGGTCCTTATGCTTGCACAGCAAGCACTGAGCCACCTCCTTGGCTTCTTGATGCCGAATCTTACTGAGTGATATTTTACATCTGTTGAGATGATGATCTTTATTTGTTGTTTTGATATGTTATGTTACATTTGATTTGCATATGGTCAATCATCCTTGCACACCAACTTGAACAACATGAAAGACATTTTTGTACACTATTTAGTTTGATTCACAAGTATTTGGTTTGAGAAACATTGCACCAGTGCTCATCGGGAATACTGGTCCACAGTTTGTTGTTCTTGTGTCATTGTCTGACTTTAGTAACAGGGTGATACTGACCTCTGAATGAATTTGGAAGAGTTCCTTTCGTTTCATTGTTATGGAGTGGTTTGAGAAGAATTAGCATCATTTCTTTAAAAGTTTAGCCAAATTCAGTAGTGAAAGCTGATGTTGTGGCCCAGTTGCCATAGTATTCACATAGACAATTAGAAAGGCTGAAATGCATTTGCCAATATATGCACAACTGGACAATACTGTATAACAAGCCAAAACATAATGCTCTAAACATTTGTACAGAGAGGACATCAATTACACTGTACTCTACCAAACAAAATTAATTTCTATTTTGAAAATGAGAGGCACATTCCATACCACTAGTTTCTATAAGAATAATTATAAAATGGCCAAAGATAATTTTAAAAAAGATAAGTTCCTATGGATTCCCATACACTCATTAAAAGATCTCCTACATAGCATTCAACATTCTGTTGACAGGATGATCCTATTTTGTTTCCAATATAAAATCTTTCACTGTTTTTCCTGATGCTTCCACATTTGATGGAAATAATACCCACTAACTAGGAGCCAAACTGAGAGTTACAAGCAAAATTGCAAATAATTCATTTAGTTAACGCCTTTACTTTATTTTAAATATATGTATATGGGGATGGAGAAATGGCTCAGCAGTTTAAAGTACTTATTGCTCTTCCAGAGGACCCAAGCTTAGGTCCTGCCATCCATATTGCATGGCTCACAACAGCCTGCAATTCCAGCTCCAGGGGCCTCCAACATGGGTACGTACATTCCCCCCCCCAAAATAAATCTTTAGAAATGTCCAATTCTGAGCCACAAAACTGTCTCCTCCGAGTGCACAAGCCTTGATTGTCTCTGCACTTGCTGGCATTGCTAGTACTTTAATTAGGTGGCCCCCCGTGGAGCTTCCACCAAGAGCAGCCTTTGTCAACAGACAACTAGACCACTTGATTCTGGAGAGCCACGGGAAGGAACCCAAATATCTGCTTGGAAATTCCAGCGGCGACTGCCATGGATGTGTTCTAAAGCAGAAAACGACACAAGTGGTTGTGCGGCTTTAATAAAGCCGCCAAGGAAAACGCAGAGGCTGCAGCAAATGGCAGCCATGGCAGCGTGTTCCCACATCTCCCTCTGCCTGCTGGAGAGAGGAAAGATGAAGGAGTCCAGCCGGAGGAACAAAGCCTGCCCCAGTGCTGTCCCTGGAGGAAATGCTGGCCTGTGATAGCGCGCGACTTCCTGTCTCCTGTCTTGACGCTTTCTAACCTTTGTCTCACCCCACATTTCTTCCCACCTTCCCCATCTTCGGCCTGCAGCCCTTCCTTCCTCTGCTCTTCTCTCCTTTCCCCTTCTCTGCTTACCTCGAGGCCACCTTTTGTTTTTTTGTTTTTTTGTTTTCTTCACCCTTACTGACTTTAATCCTTCTTCTTGGTGCGAGGGAGATAGTAACAGTTTCCGAGGGAACAATACCAGGGGCCAACGTATCAGAGAATGTGCTCTGGGGACTGCAAGAGTCAAAGGACCCTACAGCAAGGACTCTGCCTTCTGCACAGAGCAGTTCTCCTAAGTGAGGAGAGAGGTAGGGAAGGAGGGAAGGAGAAGGAAGCTTAACCCCAGCTCACAGAAGGGAGCCTTGAGCTAAAGCCGGAAATGTTCATCTACGTTATAGTGGAGTGTTTGGCTTTTCTTCTTTAGGTCGTACAAGATCTTAATCGTGGCGAACATATTATGGAGACTCTTGGAGGGCAGTTTTCCTGGTATCCTGGAGGGGAAGGGGCCAGAAGGCGGCGAGACACTGTTGTGATTTTAGCAGATTTTGTGTAGCCTGTATCTTGTCACACCCACAGTTCCGCATCTTACTCCGTGTACCTGCTTCTAATAATACACTTCACCCCACAAAGCAAAATAGGGGAGTCCAAGCCTCCTGATGCCTCTTGACGTCTACTCATTTAGAATTCCCACCCTCTTTATATAACTGGGACCAGCTTGATGGATAACTCTGTGTATTTATACTGAGCCCTGTGCTCACAGAGACCCCCCCCACACCCTGTCCTTGGCTGTGTACTCTGCTGACGCCATCTTGAATTTTGTATACTGTTGCCTGCGTGCCTTTCATTTTTCCACTTACAGTGGGTTTTACACTTTTGTAGAGCAGTGGTGTCAACCTTCCTAATGCTACAAACTTTTAATACAGCTGCTCGTGTTGCCCTGACCCCTGACCATAAAGTTATCTTCACGGCTACGTCGTAACTGTTATGTTGCTACTGTTATGACTTGTAAGATAAGTAGCTGAAATGCAGGATATCTAATATGTGACCCCTGTGAAAGGGCCTTTCCACACCCAAAGGAGTCACGAGCCACAGGTTGAGATCCGCTACTGTAGAGGCTCCTGATTGTAACAATTTATGAATCATAGATCCCTAATAATTCTTCGAGCCCTGGAACAAAATTGATTGATAACTAGTAGGAAAATTTTCAAGATTAATAAAGAAGCAAAGCAGTGCAGATTTCTCCTGAGGGCATGGGAGCACTTCCTGAGCCTATTTGGACAGTTTCTCAGTGACTGCTCTGCTACACATCTGGGCCATGGCCAGAGGCTGCGTGGAAGGTGACAAAGGCATCCTTGAGTTTTGCAGAGTTAAACACTTGGAGAAACTTCAGGAAGAAAGTACTTGGTTAAAGATAAAGGTAGCTGGCCCCTGAGCTCGCTGCCTATTGCTAGCTTCTCCTTATTTCCATGACTCTTAGGATGTTTATTCTCCCCTCTCTCAGTGGCCAAAGGACAAGTTTAAATTTCTGATTTCCTCTGGGAAGCCTGCAAGAGGCAAGAGGCACCAAATACAGGAAATCATGTGGAGAGGATTTCTCATTTATTACAGTCCCCAGATTACTTCCCTTCCCCAGCCTCCGCCTCCACCTCCAGGCACACAGTGCCTCCCAGTTTCTTCCTGCTCTGAGGAACAGCCCACAGTTCACCTCTGCCCTGAGGTCTGGAAGCCTGTGTGAGCCTGGACGCATCTCAGATCTAATCTGGTGAAACTCCCCTCTCCTCAGGGTTGCCTGAATGAATGGGAAGCCCTTAAGTTCCGCCTCACCTCAGAGGTCTGCGGGGAGATCTTCCACACAGGAGGACAAGTGAGGAGGCTGCCCACTGCTGAAGAGAAAGGTAGGTGCCTGTGTGGCATTTTGTTTCCTTGGCTATGAGGTAAGCTGCTCTAATGCAGACTGATGGGTTTCTGTCTACTCGGCACTTCCCGGTGGCTGCCTCTACTCAACTCCTGTGCCTTGTGGATCAGCTGGGTAAATAGTGGCAGGCAGAGGCCGTTCTAGTGGATTGTTTTGAATTCGTATGTCTTTGGCTGGAGAATAGCGGCCGGCATAGTGTAAGGACCATAAAGTGTGATTCTTGTTTTCTTTGGAGGAACATGACATTAGAGGTTGTGTGTTTTGGCTTCTGTGTAATGAAGTAATGAAGGAGGAAATACTTGTGAGCTGACTTGCCCTTTCCCCATTGTGAAGACCTCCACCATGATTGTTTTAATTTGTTTTCGAGGTAGAAAGATAGCAAGGTGGATAGAGAATATGCTAGCGGCAATACAGGCGCTTCTTGTTTATACAGCTTTGCATTATAAGTTAAAAAAAAAAAAAAAGCCTGAAAAGCAAAACCAAAATCCAACAAACAAACAAAAAGAGACATCTTGGTCAGGAAGTTGGTGGCCCTCTATGCTGCTTTCCAGAACATTCTTGCTCTTCCTGAGATTTCCTGAAATTCTTGATGTGAAAACCCTTTGCAGGCGCGACGCCCTCCCACCCTTTACCTGGCCGCTTTTGCTGGATGTCAGTGGGGTTCCAGGTGATGCAGGCTGAGACCCAGGGAAAGGCAACACAGGGTCAATTTGCACCACAGTGTTCTCTGAACTGCGTGGGGTGCACTCCTGTTTTATCTCCTCCCCGTCACCTTCATAACCAGCCTTTCCTCAAGAAGAAATATTTGTACTGATTTCAATGAGTGCCAGCCAACTTACTGAACTCTTTCCCCCCTAACTTTCTTGGTTTAGATGATGGGTGATCTTATTTATTGATTTCTTTATGTATTTGCCGTTGTATACTTAGGTGTGATAGTGTTTTCACTCCATTCATCCCCTGTGTCTTGCTACAGAGTTCTTGGGAAAATGTGATTTTGATTTTGTAGTTCTCTTCCTGAGCTATTGTCAAATAAACACACGCTGCCGCTTACAGCTCTGACACCTAAGGGCACCAGGGACCATTTGTATTGGGCATCACTTAAGGGCTTTTTGGAAATGCAATACCCTGCCTCCCCCTCCCCCCACCCCACCCCACAACCCCAATCCCTTTGCCAGACTTACTGAGTCTGTATTTCATCCAAGTTGTGATAAATCTTGCCAGCTCCCACTTTGAGGAGAGTAGATGACTCTTTCAAGTTCTGCCCCATAGCATCGTGACAGCCTTACCTCTCACCACCTGACTTCCCAACTGTACTTAGTGTCAGTTCCCTTGTCACGTGATCGCTCTGCTGCCCACCTAGGTCCTGGTGTGCTGCTCTCTCCGCCTGGATGCCTCCATTCGGCTTCTCCCCAATTACCCATTACAGCCTTACTTTACTCTCATGGCCCCACATTCAGTCCACCCCTTACTAAGCACCTTGGGTCTCTGATTTTATGGCATACAAACTGATGGTTGCTATGGGTTTTCTCATCGGTAACTAGACACTGGTGTTTTGTTCCTGAATCCATAACACTTGGCACAATGTCTGGCATATTGCTGATATTCAGTTAGTATTATCTGACTGACAGAAGGAAGGAAGGAAAGAAGGATGGAAGGAAGAAACAAATGAATGTGTACATTAGCTGAATAATTTGAATTAACGAGTAGGATGAGATGTGTTGCTAAAAGTTTTCCAGGGAGACTGCTAGTGTCTAAAACATTTTTCCACACCCTTCCAGCTGAGACTTTGCTGGATTCAGTTATTCACCGAACATGTTGAGGGTCTACTGGTGAGCTGTGCAGTTTTTCAAGTCTTTACATCTCTCTGGTTAGCTAGCCTCTGTCATAAGGCACTTCCTAATCCCTGCTCTCCATGCCTTACCAAACTAACCCAGACTTACTTTCTCAGCAACATGTAATAAACACCTCGTCTCTATCAGGCAGCCGGCTACATGCTAGGAACATGAGGACAAAAGAAACTATGTGAAAGCTGAAAGCCTGGCCTGGTGGCACATGCCTGTAATCTCAGCACTCAGGAGGCAGAGGCAGATGGATCTCTGTGAATTTGAGGCCAGCTTGGTCTGGTCTACAAAGCGAGTCCAGAGCAGTGAAAGCTACAGAGAGAAACCCTGTCTCAAAAAACAAAACAAAACAAAAAAGGAAATGAAATAAGGAAGGAAAAAGGAAGAAAGGAGGAAAGAAAAAACAGAGGTCCAATGGCTAACAAGTGTTAACACATGCAAGTGAGGGCATTGGGAGCCTTAAGACAGTGTGGTCATGCAGGAAAACTTGTACCATGTTCTGGGGTCTCTGTCCATAACACCTGAGCCCATGGTTGTCTTGCCAGGGGACTTTGAGTTTAAACCTTTCTCTAAGCCTTGATTTTAGGCAGCAAGGAAGCTTTGGCTTCCCTCGGTGTACAGAGGTCACAGTGCCTCTGCTCTCACATTGGCTCATTAAATTGCTTTGAGAGAAGGTCTTACATATCCCAGGCTAGCCTTGAACTATGAACCAAAGAATTATGACTTGAAATTCCTATGCCTCTGCCTCCACCTCCAAGTCTTGGGTTTACAGATCTAACCTTACCATGCCCGGTTTACGCTGTGCCCGGGGTGGAACCTAGGGTCCATGCTTGCCAACTAAGCAAGGAGCCTGCTACCCACTGAGCTACATCTCTCCCATCTCATGATAATTTGAAGGGCCGTGAGCTGTAGGTTTCTGGGACAAAGTCACAAAAGGAGTCATTTCATTGCTCTGCCTTTAACTCCAGCCATAAATGGTCACATTGTCCTTTGGTACCTTTTTTAGAGTACCACGTAGCAACAGCTCCAAAGGAGGTTAAAGACAAACAGCCCTTTCTTCATGTGCGTAGACCCAACCACTAGACTTAGGCAACACAAACTGTTCAGGCCTTCTCAAATGACTTCTTTCTCTGTCTTTTAACCCTCTTTTTCTTGTTTCTCTTACCACCCGGTGTCCAAATAAATGCTTCCCGGACACCCAGAATTCCTCCTTGCTTCTGTTGCTCATACAGCTTTGCCTCTAACTTACTGCACCTTTGTACAACAGCCTGTCAGCTCAGTTCCTAACTACTCAAATGTACATTCCTCTCAATGAATAATAAGCAAAGTGTTAGCGGCAAAGAGGGTGTTATCCTGCGTGGGAGGGTTCTAGTGGACAGCCATATATAGATTATATCTGAAACAATCTCTGTCTCTGTCTCTCTCTCCCTCTCTTTCTTCCCTCCTTCTTTTCCCTCTTCCTTCTCCTCCACCTCCACCACCACCCTTTTGGGAGCTGGGGCTGCATGCAGCCCAGACTGGCTGCCATCTTACTATAAAGATGAAGAGGGAATAAGCTTAAACTCTTGGTCCTCACACCTCTTCCTAAGTCAACATTTTCTTTTACATTAATTTTTTTTTAAAAAAATCAGAACCTTGTGTGGGGTAAAAGAGAAGAGGCAGTTTTAAATTCCTTGTTTTGTTCGTCCTTAAATAAGTAATGTACCTTGCTAACACAGAGGGTGAAAAGACGATTAATTAACTAACATGTGTAACGGGTTGCTTGACTGAATTATAACAGCAACACTGGGGAGATCGCTCATTGGGTAAAATGCTTGCCACACATACTTGAGGCCTTGGGCTCACATCACTATCACCTACATAAAAGCCAGGTGTGGCGGTGCACATCTGTCGTCTTAGCCCAGGGGGAAGGAGAGGCACAGAGATAAGTGGATCTCCAGAGTTGTTCTTCTTTTTCTTTTTCTTCTTCTCCTTCTCTTTCTCCTTCTTCTTCTTCATCATCATTTTTTGAGGCAGGGTTTCTCTGTGTAGCCTTGGCTGTCTTGGACTCACTTTGCAGACCAGGCTGGCCTTGAACTCACAGCGATCCGCCTACTTCTGCTAGGATTAAAGGTGTGCACCACCACGCCTGGCTGCTTGCTGTCTTCTTAATCTAACCTAACCAGTGAGCTCTGGATTCAGTGAAGAGACCTTGTGTCAAGAAATAAGGGGGAGAGGAGCAGAGGAGGCACCTCAATGCCCACCTGTGGTGCATGGGTACAAACATGCAAACACGCCACGCAGGTCACACTAAGTAAAGGTGCTATCCTAGATACTGAGAAGAGGATCACCCACAGAATAGCTGAAGGACACACAGGTTATTTGTTGTAGTATCTAAAGGGTACCTCCAAGTACTTAAAGGCCACCCGTGTGGAAAAAAAAAGAGGCCACTAGATCACTGAATAGGAATTAGAGGGTAAAAGACTTCAACTCAATATGCGGAAGGATTTACCCACCATGAGAATTGTCTAAAAATGGGTGAGTCGTCTTGCGGGGGTGGGGAACACCCTGTCCTGGGCAGCATTCCAGCACCCTAGGAGAGCAGAGGCCGGCCAGGGTGTTCCCAAGGGGATGACTGACTGGGTGGGATCTCAGCGATGGCCGAGAGGGTCCCTTCCCACTCTTGAGAGTTGTATGATGTCAGTGCCTTAACCCAAGCCACCAGATAAAGAACTGGGGGAAAAAAATCACTACCCTGGAGTGACGTGAGCTGACTTTTCACTCTCTGGCTTTATTTTTTGGCAGCAATAACTTAAAAATAGGATCCTTGCAACAATAGATTAAGTCAGACTTCCAGGAAAAAGCACACACACACACACACACACACACACACACACACACACACACACATGCACACACACACAAGAAAGAAAAAAAAGGAAAAAAAAGAAAAAGAAAGATCTGGCCACACAACCAAAGGATGGATTTTTTTTTTAAAGATTTATTTATTTATTTATACAGTACTCTGCCTGAATGTGTGCCGACACACCAGACAAGGGTACCAGATCTCATTGTAGATGGTTGTGAGCCACCATGTGGTTGCTGGGAATTGAACTCAGGGCCGTTGAAAGAACTGACAGTGCTCTTAACCTCTGAGCCAACTTTCCAGCCCCCAGGATGTGTGTTCTTAGGCACTCAGAAGTCTAACCGAGACATGTTGAAGCTAAGTAGCTCCATGCTCCTCTGATGTGAGTTAGGTGGCAGACCTCCAGAGAGAGAAGAGAACTGGCTGGAGCTGGCTGGAGCTGCCTGCCTGCTCTAACATCCAGTTTCTCAGTCTTCCTCCAACCTTTACTTCTTTTAAAGTAGCCTCTGCCAGCTGACAGCTTGGACAGTTCCTAGAGACGTAAGGACCGGCTTAAGTGGGCTCGGGCTATCTAACATTCTCTGCTAATTCTTGGTTCTTCCTCCACTCAGGAGAGCTGGCTATCCTTGCAGTCTGTTTAGGACCCTCACATCCTTCTAAAGATGCTGGAACGCATTCCAGCATGCCTTTGCTTCCTTCAGCCGCATACTGAGATCCCAGGGGAAGGAAAAAGAGCAGCAACCCTCCTTCCTACAAAAGGATACCAACAAACGCTGTAGTTTGTCAGACAGAAACAGAGCCACAATATAGTTTATTCTGAAGGTTTCCCTAATTTTGCTTTCTTGAAAAGAATTGTAGATTTAAAAATCCCTTTGAAATACAATCGACGGTGCGGGGCCACGTTATAGAGCCGTTGCAGACCCATGTGTTTATTTTTAGATGCACTTTGGCTACACAGCATAGCAAAGCAACTGTCTAATGTCCGAAGCATGGCCCTGGGAATTTCCTCTAACAAGGCTGTGTTTCCGTCCATTGTGGCAGTACAAAGGGCAGAAGGAGGCTTGAGAGGAGACTCCTGGTAACTCCACCTAGAGGGAAACATGGACGCTGTCACACACCCCCCAACTCCCCCCCCCACCCCCACCCCTCAGTCAACTTAATGTGATCCTGAGTCCTGGGGGTCAAGATGGAGGTCGTCCGTCCTCCACTCTGGGCAACTGCAAATGAGAAGATAGGATTGACTATTTTTTCCTTCTTCATCTAAAAATATCCCAGACACCGGTGATGGCAATCAAACAATAAAAGGTCTGCTTTCTATTTGCAGGCAAGGATATACTCCTCACCAGTGCTGGGCGCTGGATCCTGGAGCTTTGATACAGGGATTTGAGGATTCAAGTTGAATTGTATAACAAAGGGGCTTTTAAGCATATTACAGAAAAATGAAAATCCTAAGAGCACACACGCCATCCAACATGCATGTGCAGTACTTGCTATTGCAAGAACTAGGCAGCGAGTCATCCAGAATGTTCTTATTATTGCAGGTTTTGATTTATTCATCTTCAAGATAGATAGAAAAGATCTCGTATCTTATTAGTTTCGAGATAAATAAGCTACTATATTCCAAATTATCAGACCTTAACTAGACAGGCTTTTGCTTAAGGCTTTACAGTTTGATTCCACTTTGCTAAAAATTTCTTATAAGTAATTCTTATGAAAGTATTTAAAAGCCAGCTTCCAATATTTTTGTTTGTTTCTTTGTTCCACTACTGTAAACAAAAAAGTCCAGAATGCCACTTAAGCTGAGTATGATGGCACATACTTCTAATCTTTTTTTTTTTCTCCAAAGAAAGGGTTTCTCTGTGTAGCCCTGGGTGTCCTGGAACTGGAATTCAATCTGTAGACCAAGCTGTCAACCTGGGGCTAGCCTGAGCTACATGGTAAGATTTTTTTTTTCTCTCAAAACTTCCTAAAACCTGGCTATGCTGATAGCATCATTACGTGATGTGCTTGCCTTACAAGGCTTGAGAACACCAGTTCTGTCCCTTGAACCCCCTCAAAAGATGGACTACAGGCTGGGAAGGCAGAGTCAAGAGTGTTTTTGAGGCTCTGCTGACTAGCCAGCCTAGACTAGTTGGTGGACTCCAGGCAAGTAAAACTCAAAAAGCAAGGTAGATGGCCTCTGAGGAATGGCTGCAAAACTGCCCTCTGGCCCCCACATGCATGCTTATGTACACGCATGTGCACATCCATGCACCCACACACTCAAACTCCAAAATCAAGACAAAATCACTACACTGTCCATTATATTTTAATCCCTTCCTCATGCTGTTCAGGAAGCTCTGTACAGCATCATTTTTTGTCTTGAGGTTCAGTGCCCTGGCTTGTGTGAAGGTCTCATGGGAAAGGAAATGGTGGGTCTCAGGTCTACGTGCAGCATTCCCCCACCTGCCCTGCCCTGTGCCCATCTGTGATCCTAATTCCAGTGGCTCAAGGGCCAGCCTCAGCTCCAGCACAATCAAAGGCTCAGGGAGCTGTCTGTAGAAACACCAGCTCAGTGCAGGGCTAGGATGCCTAAGCCTTCTCAGCAGGTGGCTGTCCAGGTCCTTCCAGGTTCCCAGATGCAGAAAAATGTTTTCTAGCCCTGCAGTGAGAATACAGGAGTGCTGGTAAAACGCCTTACTGGGTTGTTTTGTTGGCTGAGTGTTTATTATCAGACGCCCCTCAGGGGTTCACAGGGCAGGTTGCAATGTCCTCCGTGTGAGGCTTGAGAATTTCCTTCCATAGAGGCTACGCTTCCTCTCTTTGTTGTTCCTCAAAGAACAAGTGGACTCATTGCTAGACATCCCCACTTAACCCTCTCCCGCTGCTGCCCTGTGGCTTTTCATAGCTGGGGAAAAAACACACTGGAGAGAAAAAAAGATTGCAACATTTCAGCTCTGTGTGTGCACCTGTAGCGTGTCTGTACCTGTGTATGTGTGGCCATGTGCTTACGTGTGCATGCACGTACGTCAAAGGAGAAGAAATAATGTGTAATACATTGCAGAAGAGGAATTTTCATTCATGCACCACATCATGGCTTGGACCTGACAAAATTATTTTCTTTATCATGATATACATTTCTATGAAAAATGCTAATTCAAATAATAGTTGATTCTCTACTTGCCTCCCCCCTCCCTCCAGTGTGCTTGCTGCCTAAAGCAAAGGCACCATCTTTTAATTGGATAAGAATGACTTGTTGAACATACTTCTACAACTCTGCTAATCACGAAGGAGATGATGTAGCAGCTCTAGAAATTTCTAGAGCATACGATAATGATATACATATGTGCAGGCATACATGCTCAAGCACGATGAGAGTGCAAAGAGATCAGAGAATTGTCTGAACTAAGGACAGGAGGGATTAGAAGGAGGTCATGGGTCCTCATCTTGCTTGAGACTCAACTGTATTTTCCAGCAACACTGTCTGGAATTCTAGGAGTACTAGGAAGAGTGAGTGCCCAGGTGCCCCTCCCCTCATTTGTACACACGCCCACAAGCACACATTGCACCAGGAGGAAGGCTTGACCCCCAGCTCTAATCAAAATCTCAATTCTGATTCTTTCCTCTCTGAGTCTGCCTCTTGTTTACACAGTCCAAGTGACTGACCGTGTGGCTTTCATGCCACGTTTTAATTTTAATTCAGGGAGCATTTGAGCATGCATCCTGCCCCTTGTTTACTTCTCCCCTCGAATCCCAGAGAGTGGCTCGCAGAGTCTTCTGAGGGAGAACCGTGGTGGTTATGGAGAAAGCCCATGAGCGTTGTGTCAGTGGAGCAGCTGTTCAACCTCCTTTCTCCCACGAGTCGGAAGAACGGGGACCAGTCTGAGAGGACACAGGCTGCCTGGGGTTTGGGTGGTGGATAGGATGCCTCAGCCTCTATTGTGTGTCAACAGAAAGTAAGCTCATTGCTGTCTGTTTTAATAAACTCAATCTCTTTACAGGAGGTGTGTGTGTGTGTGTGTGTGTGTGTGTGTGTGTGTGTGTGTGTGTTAGGTGCATGTGTGCACATGCATGTGAAGGGCAGAGCTTGATATTGAGTTCCTTCCTCTTTCTCTCTCCACCTTAGCTTTGGAGGTTCCCAGGCTCCCTGAGCTTTTGAAATCTACTTTACATCTTGATTGTAGCCCCCTCCCTCCTCTCCTCCTGGTCCCACCTCCCTCCCCCTTCCCCTATCTCCCCTCCCCTTCTCCTCAGAAAAGTGGAGCCCCCCCCCCCACCCCCACCAACCCACCCTAGCACATCAAGTTGCATCCTCTTTCCACTATTGCCTGGAGAGGCAGCCAGGAGGGAGTGATAAAAAACAAAAACAAAACAAAACAAAACAACAACAACAACAACAACAACAAAACTGGCAATAGGGTCCATGTCAGAGGCAGCTCCTGCTTCCCTTACTAGGGGACCCACATGAAGACCAAGCTACCCATTGGCTACATCTGTGGAAGGGACATAAGTCCAGTCCATGAATGGTCCTTGGCTGGGGCTTCAGTAAGCCCCACTGGACCCTGGTTAGTTGGCTCTTTTGGTTTTCTTGTGGAGCTTTTGTCCCCTCTGGGTCCTTCTATCCTTCCTCCTGTCTTTTCTACAAGATTCCACCCAATTCATGTATAAGAACCATTTTCTGAAAATACCCCCAAACCTTGATTTAGAACACATTTTTACAATGGTGGCATAAGCCCCTCCCCCATGCATTCTTTAGGGTAGACCTGACAGTTAGCTTGTAAACTTGACACAGCCTAGAATCACCTGGAAAGAGAGATTGATAAAGGATTATGTACATTGGGTTGGCCTATGGGTGTGTCTATTGAAAACTGTTTTAGTTAAGTTAATTGATGCGAAAAGACTCAGCCTACTTTGGGCAGCACCATTCCTTAGGCAAAGGGTCCTGACTGTATAAGAGTAGAAAAATCAAGCTGAACACATGCAGCTACGTAAACAAACACACATGCATTTATTCTTTTTTTGGTCTCAACTATAGGTATGATGTAGCCTGCTGTAGACTGTAACCTGGAACCGTGAACTAAAACAGATCCCTTTCTTGCCTAAGCTGTACTTTTTCCAGAGTATTTTATCACAGCAACAGAAATAAATCTTGAACAGTAGGTTCATGATTCTTCATCCTAGGCTCATCTTTGCTAGAACATTCATCCTGCTGACTTTGTGGCCTTGTTCTGAAATACCTATTTGGAAGTGGAAATAGTTAACTAGTTTACACAATATTATGAAAATTAAAAGGCATACTACATTAAAAGATTTGTTGAAAGTGCTCAGTATAATCTTATGATGAGGTTTGTTCACAGAAAGAGAAGGGGACAGGCATTGGTGGCACACAACTTTAGTTCCAGCATTCAGGAGGCAGAGGCAGGAGGATCTCTGTGAGTTCGAGGCCAGGAAGAGTTGTAGAACAACCAAATATACATAGAGAGAAACCCTGTTTCAGGAGGAGGAAAAGAAGGAGGAGGAGCGGGAAGACGAGGAAACAGGAATCAGTG
Source organism: Acomys minous (assembly GCF_964271855.1). Lineage (NCBI taxonomy): Eukaryota > Metazoa > Chordata > Mammalia > Rodentia > Muridae > Acomys > Acomys minous. The sequence continues at coordinate 64,755,498 of NC_140495.1, read as the reverse complement.
GTAACAACAAAAGCATCAGTGCCTCCACCAACACAAAATTCTATGGTCTGGGGAAACCCATGGCTGGCTTCTTTCTCAAAGCATTAAGACAACATTCTGTTTTATAACCTGGTGGTGGAATAGATGCTTAGCTTGTGAAAAGCCTTAGGTTTGAATGAAAATTAAAGAACGAATGAAAAGAAAGAGAAACAGGAAGAAAGGAAACACTCCATAGAAAGTAGGCACTCAAATCTATTTAGTGACTGTTACTCACTGATGTGAACACACTTCCTCAGAAAAGGGTAGAATTTAACAAATATTAAATGTTTAACTAAAACCAGGTGTGGTCCTGCAGTTGTGTAATCTGAGCACTTGTGGAGGCGCTGTATATATGTATGTGGAGGATGAAACAGGAAGATTACTGCAAGTTGGAGGCCAACCTGGGCTACACAGTGAGTTAGAGACTATCCTGGGTTATTTAGTGAAACTTTGTCTCAAAAACAAACTAACGAACCAAAGAATGTAGTGGGCTAGAGAGACCGCTCAGCAGTTACGAGTACAGAAAAGCTCTTGCAGAGGAAACATTTGTACTTAATTATTGTGGTAGATTAGTGTCAACATTAAGGCGTGCCCTTCCATTAAGGGTTTGGCTAAGATTCCCAGAGGACCGAGATTGGTTGATTCCATTCCTCAAAAACTGGCCCATTAAAAATTTAAGATCTGAAAATGCATGGAGATACACACCAGTGATTCAAGGTGGTTATGTATGTGGGCTCTTAGCTATGGGCTTGCACCATACTGTAGAAAGACAGAGGAAGAGAAAGGAGAAAGCATACCAGTAACCTAGAAAGAACTAAGGTGATTTACAGAGGTAGATGGGGAGGAGGGGGAAGAACATGAACTTCACAGTGCACGTGGAGGTATGTAAGCAGAGAAGCATGCAAATTCTTCAGGCTTTTTCTTCGCTAGCACTGAGAAACTAACCCTTACCAGGCTCAGCACTGAGCACTTCCTGTGGATAATGTCATTCAGCAGGAGACAATTACACTACTGTTTCCACTTCCCAGGTGAGAAAACCGAGGAATGGAGAGGTTGACTAACTTGCCATGTCTCCATAGTTAGTAAGTGGGAGAACTTTTCTCCAGCAGTACGGCACTACGACCAGAGTTGTCACCTCTTCTAGGATGCTAATAATATGTCACCTCAAGGATCATTCACAAACGTGAATGAACATTCCCTTCTCTGGGCTATGTAGTGCAAAGTGCTGGGCCTGAAAAGTAGGCAAACACTGACAGGGTAGAATGCTGCAGGAAGGCAGAGAGCCTAAAAATAGACCTATGTAAGGCAGTTCGGTTAGTGCTCCGACAGGAGGAAGGAGGAGCACGCATGCAAGTGAGGAGGACTCCTGCGGTAGTGCCCTTGACCTGGCCCATGAAGGACAAGCGAAGGCAATGCAACAGAGACAGCAGCCATTTTCAGGGCCCTTGGGTAAGAGGGAAGGAAGGGGGTCCTGTATATAAAACACAAAGGCATTTATGTTTAGCACCGTCATTTTGTGCAACCTAGAACTGGGTAAGGAGGTAAGGAGTAGCAAGGGGCAAAGCTGGATGTGGGAACAGAAGTTGTAATTGCTAAGGGGTGTGTGTGTGTGTGTGTGTGTGTGTGTGTGTGTGTGTGTGTGTGTGTTGAGGAAAACAGAGAGGACTGCATGGATTGACCCAAGATCTCCTCTCTCTGCCAGTGTTTTTCTAAAGACACTAGGAGGCATTGGTCCCCCCACCTAAATCAGGGTACCGAGCATCGCATCATCAGTATCTTTACAGAGTAATAAACTATAGAACCAGGCAACCCTCTGTCTCCTCGTATCTATTACCTTCCCCTGTGCCCTGGAACCACCATGGAGCTTGGTAGAATGCTACCCCACTACTGATCTTAGATAACAGAGGCAGGGGTAGGCCCTAGGACTTTGTCACCAGATCCCAGGTGGCCCAGACACTGCCTGATGGGATCTAGCTTCTGACACACATACCGTTCTGAGCACCAAGCTCAGTCTCCTGAGTGTGAAGTCAAGAATTTGCCAGAATCCCTTGACTCATTCTTAAGTCACACTAAAATTAGAAAATTCCTCAGAGGAGGAGCACTAATTCTCTTCCTCACTATAAACGCTTTTATTTTTAAACCTCTCTGTAATTTAATAAAACCCAAATATTTCTGATATGCTGGTTCATTTTGGTCTGTATAAATCACTTATAGGGTTCTTTGGAATTTTAAGAACCGGTCCTTTGAAACCTCTGTTTGCAAAGCAGGAAGTCAACTGTGGCCCAGAGTAAACACTTGAATCAAACGAGCTGCTCCTTTGGAGGGCTTTCTCCGCTGCAGCGTTTAAGCAACTTTCCAGGACCCAGCAGAGTTTGGACCTGAGTCTTCACGAATGGACCTGAATGTGAAGGCAGGAGGCCTGTGTCTCGGAGTGTGGTCTGCTAGCAAGGGGACAGTCTATCCTGAGGGCTGTTATTTTTCCCCTGAGTAGATGAGGCAGGAAGAGGCTGGGGAAGCAAGCTCACTGACAGGAAGGGTTGGAAGGATGGATGGGGAGGAACCTGCATCTTCATTATCCCCCCTCCTTGTCTGAGGTGGGGGTAAGGGTGACAGCTTTGAGCTGCAGGGCAGCAGAACAGAGCCCAAAGAATAACAGCAAAAACGTTTCATACTTAAGAGGGTTGTCAAGACGGCTCAGTGTGTAAAGACACTTGCTGACAAGCCTGTCCTGGCATGGCGGAAGTGGAGAACCAAATCACAAAAGCTGTCCTCTGATCAAAATGCACAAGGGGAGGCCGCTTTCAAAGTCACCAGAAAGCGGTCGTTTGATTAGTGAAGACTTTGCACGGTGAATATTGGTAGTGGTTCTGTGGGAGTCTAGGGTAAGAATGTCTATCTTTCCCAAACACACAAGTTAAACTGAGAGTCGTGCTGCCTCAAAGCAGTTCTTGATAGGGAAGGTTTCTGGTTCTCAAGATAGATAATAGTACCTTGGAAGTGGAGCAGTGAGTCCAGGAGGGCCCATTGCTGAGAGACCCCAAGACACACACTGGGAGGCAGAAGCTTTGACGACTGAAACTGCCTAACGTTGTTAAGAACATTCATTCATTCCAATAGCACCAGCCCTGGGAGCTTCAGGCCTGAAATTCCAGCACCAGGGAGGTGAAAATGGGAGGATTAGCAATTCAAGGTCACCCTTGGCTATATAGCAAATGTAAGGCCAGCCAGGCTTAGAGGCAACAAGAGCAAATCACAGAGCAGGCCTGAGCTAGTGAGGCGGGGTGTGCAGGGCCTAGAGGTAGGAGGAGGATTTCACAACAGGCAAGAAAGAGGGACTTATGCCACAACCACCAATCGTCCTACTCACACACACACACTCACATTCCTCCATTGTCTTCACATCATTTTCACTCAAAAAACAAAAACAAAAACAAAAACAAGTCAGAAATTTCCTGTTTACCTGTCTGTATTGTTTTCTTTCACTGAAGATCTTATAGGGACAAAAATGCCACATGGACAATGGAAGAGGTGTAGCTAAGTCTCCAGGTGACATGAAGCAGGGAAGAACTGCCCACCCAGTTGCTTCTCCTTGGGCCAAAAATGGCAGGAAGGTGGAGGGTAAGGGGAGGTGTCATAAGAGCTTGGCGAGATCTATGGCTGTGCGCAAAGGGCTCCTTCTGGATCAGAATCGAAGGAGAATCATTTCCTGAACTGCAGTTCGGCCAAAGAGACGTGCAGCAAACTGCAATATTTCCTGCGATGCTCCCATATACTTCCCAGGGCCAGCAGGGAACAGGATAGCCTGTCCTTGACAATTGCTTCATCTCTATTCTGTAGCAGTGCCCTATGTAAAGACATGTTGATGTAGAATAGGGCACTGAGCAGGACACACAAGGAACAGAGATGGACCGGGGGGGGGGGGGGGGGGTAACCAGTACTCTTCTGTTGCTATAGTTACTGCTCCTCCTTAGGTTCTGCCCCTGGTACCTGAGGTATAGATCTTGACTGGGCGGGGCTAATACATCTCCACCTGTCAAACGAGAGCGTGACTGGCATCTAGGTGACCCACTGCCTGTATGGAGCCCCTTAGACCTTTGCATTTCTTTCTAGTCATGTCGCAAGAGCCTCTGCAGTTTGCCAACTCCAAACAAGGCCCCCACCACAGAAAGCTTAAGTGACCATGAAGATGTATCAGGGGTTAGTGTTCAGGTATCTGCAGGCACCAGACACATGAGAATTTAGCCATTACTGATGCCCACCTGCTTGGACAGGAGACAGCTCAGGGTCTTACCTTCACCCTTTCATTATTGAGACTGAGTTTTATCTCTAAAACAAAGATGTGTGTGGTTTGTCCTCAGGACCTAAGGGAATATGGAGACCTAACACTGGGATTGGCATGGTAAACAAGGGCAGTAGCAGCTACTGCGGCTGTTTCTTTCTCTTTTATAAATATAATACTTTATTATTTTTTGAGAAATTCATATGTATATATATATACACACACATATTTTGGATAGAGTCAACAACCCCATTCTTTTTCCCTAACTCCTCCCGTATCTACTGCATTCTCCTACGCATCCTAACTTGAAATCCTCTTCTTTCTCTCTCCCTCTCCCTCTCTCTCTCTCTCTCTCTCTCTCTCTCTCTCTCTCTCTCTCTCTCTCTGAGTCCAATTTGTGCTGCCTTTATACTCACATGTGGAGCCATGCCCTGGAGTGTGGTCCAACCACCAGGGACCACACCCTTAAAGAAAACCTTTTCTTGCTTCCTCAGAAGCCACCAAGAGGCTGGGAGACCCTTTCCTCCTCTACATGATACCATGCTTCCGGGCTCGGTTTTCTGCAGGTCATGTACAGGCAACTGTACTTCCTGGTGCGTGGGTCAGTTTCTTCCCCCAAAGTTAGTTCCCTGAGTTTGAGAGAGGTGTGTGCTAGTGTTGCCAGAGGCTCTGCCTTCTGCACAGGGGCAGTTGCTCCACATTCATGACTAGAGAGAAGGTCAGGAGGTAAGAAGACAGCCTGTCCCAAGGAGCTGCTTCACCCCTGCTCCCCAGCAAGACTTCCTGTTTCCTTCCTCCAGGCTCTGGCGGTGCCAAAGCTTGTTTTCCTCCAGGCACTGCAAACCAGTGCCTGGTTGGTTTTTTTTTTTTTTTTTAAGTTACCCAGGGGGCTTGGAACTGAGATTTTTTGATGCTTTCCTTCCTCTTAGGGAGATGTTTCCAGTCAGAGCTAGTCAGGGCCAAGTGGGGAGCTTGGGGAAACAAAGAGACACGATCAGCTGCTGCTGAGGAAGAGGGACATAATCGGTGAGTCTCAGGAGTCACGTGGCCTTCTGGTTCCGTGAGCTTGCTCCCCGTTTCTGCTTGGCATTAACAAGCCCGTCCTCCACCCCACCTTTGTATGTGGGTCCAGAGAGGATTGCCCCTGAGGTCACCGAGGAGAACTCTGATGAAGACAGACCAGGTGACCTTTAAAGCACTTCCCTGTGCTCATCTGGGGAGTTCACCAGTTGACTTGGTGACACTGGAATGGAGGGCCGTGTGCAACGAGGGTGAAATGTCTACAGAGTATTAAAAATCAAGAAAAGATGAACCAAAGTCTGGAAAAAAACCCAGCTTATCAACACCCGTCGTCAAGTCTAAACAGTGCTAAAAATCAAACCCTTGGTTACTCTAGGTTTAAAGGATTGCTCACAGAGTGAGTTCTGCAATATTATCTAAGCTCCTAGTTATTGTGGGTGGTGTGTCTTTTTGTTAAAAGTATATGCTAACCAGGGACATAGTGTATGCCTTTAATCCTAATACTCGGCAGGAAGAAGCAGAGGCAGGAGGGTTTCTGTGAGTTTGAGGCTAGCCTGTTCTACACAGCAAGTTTCAGGCCATCCAGGGCCCCACAGTGAGACCTTGTCTCAAGGGAAGAAAAAGCCATATTTTCAGCATTGGAGTTAATTCAGACAACATTCATTTATATAATGGTTTCTGACACTGAAAGTCTCAGCTACTCTGTTGCTTTTAAACCCACACACCTGGGGATTACAGAGACCACTTTAACATGAGCAATTAAGGTCACTTTCCTTTCTGCTCTTCCAGAGGACCCAGACCCATATCAGGTAGCTCATAACAGCCTTTAACTCCAAGTTCAGGAATTCTGATGGCGCTCTTATGTTTTCTGCAGTTACCTATATCATGGTGTCTACACACTCAGACATAAACTCATATGTAAATACAAATACTAAAGATTCAGAAAAAAAAAAGTAAACTCCACGATGGTTACAACTGTTGGAGCTCACCTCAGGTATCCCCAGCTCCCACAGGTTGACATAGATCCCCATGAGGCTGGGGACATGGCTCGGCTCAGAGTGCTTTCCTAACATGAACGAAGCAATGGGTTTCGTCCCAGCACTAAATAAGCCATGCACAATAGCGGCGGTCCAGCACTTAGGAGGCAGAGGCAGGAAGGCAGAGCCCAAGGTCATCTTTAGCCACATGGTCTGTTCAAGGCCAACGTAGGCTATATGTAGCTAGCCATATTAGGAAAGACAAAGACACTGTGACCCTAAGAGGTTTTGTTTGTGTTTAAATATTGATGAGTACACATTTTAGCTCATTCTTACATATTTCACTTGATTAATAATATTTTAAGGAAAAATGCCTTTCTTCTTAGTTAATAATTTCCATAATTAAATAACAAGTCAAGAAAATTAAGTTTTCAAATAAAACTAGGGGGTGTCCCAAAGGGTGCTAACGTATTTGCCTATTGTGTGTGTGGCCCTACGTTTGATCCCTGACATTTCGGGGTCGGAGGAGAGACTAATTCAATGAAAAGAAGAGAAATTAAGAAAAGATCTGGTCTAGCTGTTGAATATGCTAAAATCTTCTGTGATCCATAATTATGTGTGTATCTGTTACTGCCTTCACTCCGATGCAATGTGAAGTTTGAGTGTGTATGAGATTCAGGTACACACACACACACACACACACACACACACACACATCTGTACCTTTGTGTGTGTATTTGGGTGGAAAGGCTAGTAATATAAATGGCTTTTCCATCTTGGCAGTCCAGGTCAGATGAGGCAAGCTGGAGGGGTGTGGTCCTGGAATAGTCCTGTCATTGTTGATCTGTTGCTGTGTTTTGTGTACTAGCTCTCAAGTCCCAAAAATAGCTTCGTGGTCCTGAGAGGTGAACACTGATAAATCAGAGGCAACGTACTTAGCAAACGTCTTGAACTTGGAAACCCAGCCTCTTCCTTGTGTTGGGGTTAGGTTATCAGAGCTGTGGCAGGATGGACAATCTGCACAGAGCAAGGCATCGATTTGCACAATGCTAGGTCATTTTGAAGAGCAGTAACAGGCCCCAAGAGCACCCGTCTCTTTAACTTCTTAAGCTGCCTGAAAAACATAGGGTCAGGCTAGAACCCAGGAGAATTCACCTTTATGTTCACCAGCTTGATTAAGAGGACAGTGGCAAAGGCAGTTCCTGTCTCAGAAGCCCCCATAGTGGTGAACAAAGAAAGTAGCATGCCTGTGTGGTATGGTGTACCCACGCAAGCAATGGTACACCCTGGGATTCAGCATGTGGAGCAAAGGACTCAATTGGTTTATAGGCAAGACCATAGAGAGTGTAGAGAATAATGCTTTTCCCCAGTGTGAAGACAAACAAGCTCTTTTGAAGGTGAGTGAGTTTCTAACATGTGCAGAGTCTGGAAATTATGTGTCCTTACATTCTCTTTTAGATAATTCACAAGTGGCAACAAAAACATGGCGCCTTGCTCTACCAAGACCTTCTTAGCTAGTTTCCCCAAGGCATTTTTCATCCTTCCTCATCTGTAGGCTTTTAAAAAGCACGAGGAGTCAAACTTCAGAAAAACCGATTCTCATCTATGCTTCATATTCCATTTTCACCACTGCTATCCCCAACCTTGACTTTGGGCTTCTTCTCAGCCAACCTATATTTATTTATTCATTCATTTTACATCCTGATTGCAGCCTCCCTCTCCTTCCGGTCCCTCTCCTTAGGCATTCTTTCCCCCATTCTTCCCCCTCTTTCTCTTCAGAGAAGAGGGAGGTCCCCTACAGGCACCAACCCACCCTGGCACATTAAGTCCCTGCAGAACTAGGCACATCTTTTCCCAATGAAGCCAGACATGGCAGCCCCAGTTACAGGAATGGGATACAGAGGGATCAACCAGACTATTTGTGGACCCATCTCATGACTGAATTTCAAAGCCATTGCTGTTCTTCACAGATACGAGTGGTCATTGGGCAACTCTTTATATAGTTCTGTCTCCAGCAAATATCTTCACATTGCCTGACACATGATACATACTTGAAGCGGCTTTCTAAAAAGATTATATCATCTCCCAAGGACATAGAACATAAAAGCAGAGGCTCTGGATCCAAGACTTGGTAGGTGAGTGGGGTGGCAGTTGTTATTACTGAGAAATCCTTTTGGGGTTGACCAGAAGGCTATGTTGACTTGTCATTGCTACCCTTGTATCTTATATTTTGGAAATTTTATGGTTTGAGTGGGCCTCTAGGAAGAATTTTGTTTCACCTAAGATGGTACTGTACTTCTTTGTGTGTGTAGCATTGGCCATACATCTAGTAATAGGGGTTTTATTGAGGTTTCAATGTCATAGAAAACCTCATGTAAATATATTACTGTGATAGTCAAACTAAGTTATCTGTTTAATGAAGTCTAGCATCACCCAAGAGGTGGGCCTCTGAGCATTCTTGTGAGGAATTATCTTTATTGGGTTAGTTAAGGAAAGAGAGCCTGCCTACCGTGGGTGACACCATTCCCTCAGCTAGGATTCTGGGCTGTGTATAAAGGAGCAGAAAGCAAGCAGAGCATAAGCATAAGCATAAGCATAAGTCAGGAAGTTCTCTACTTCCTCACTGAAGACAAAATGTGACAAGATGCTTCATGCTGCTGCTTTGACATCACTACCATGATGGACCGTTCTCCACACTCTGAACCAAAAGAAGTCCTTCCTCACTTAAATTGCTTTTGTCAGTGTATATTGTCACAGCAACAGCAAAGTAACTAAGACAGTTAGCAACCAAATCACACCCTGACATTGCTTTGAAGGTATTGAACTACACTAACAGCAGATGTCCTGGGCCAGTGAAATTTGAATTATACTAACAGCAAATGTCCTAGGCAGCTACAAACTGAAGAGGTAAAAGAAAGCGTGCCTTTGATGAACCCATTTATCTCTTTAAAAAGCATTAATTGAGCACCTACTGTTTTATTTTCAATAGTTACTAAACATCTTGTGACATCTTGACTTTCTTCTTTTTTCTTGCATTTATGTATATATGTATGTATGTATGCATGCATGTGTACATGTACATGTGCCACAACATGTGAAGGTCAGAGAAGAACTCAGGCAGAACTCACCGTACCAGAGAGCTTAATCTAGAAATCCTTTTCTCAATCTTCAGAGGCTGAGATCACAGGCAGGCCACAAAGCCCACCTGGTATTTACATGGACTCTGGGGATCCAGCCTTCTCAACTCCTTGCTCTGGGCTTCAGTACAAGCTCTCCTGTATCCCAGGTTAGTCTTGATCCGACTATGTAGCCAAAGATGACCTTGAACTTCTAATTCTCTTGCCTTTCCATCTCAAGTGCCGAGGCTCACAGCTGTACAGCGCCATTTCTGTTTTACGATGCTGGCGACTGAACCTATGGCTTCACGCACACTAGGTGCGATGGCCATTCTCGGTTGTCACCTTAGCCACATCTGGAATCGACTAAAACTCAAAAATGGAAGGCACACCAGTGAGGGGTTATTTCCTTAATTTGAATTGAATTAGAAAATCTACTTCTAATCTGGATCTTGAGGCAGGAGGACACATGCATTTAGTCTGGGCCACATCTCCTGCTGGAAGCCTGTAGAAGGACGTTGAAAGAAGCTTCTGCTTTGCCTGCTTGTCCTCACATTGTTAGCCAGCCCATTCTTCCACTAGATTTACAGTCTACTTTTTTGGGATTCCCACATATACTGAAGACCACTGAGGCCTTATGGACTGAGTAACTGCTGGATTCCTGGACTTCCCACTCACAGCCAGCCATTACTGGATTAGCTGGACTGCAGCCTGTATGTCATTCCAATAAATTCCTTTACGTTATATAGTGAGATTTGTCCTATTAGTTCTGGTACCATAGAGAATCTTGACTAATACACTATGCAAGACCTCTACCAACTAACCTAGCTCCCCAGCCCTCACTTTTTCTTTTTTGCAACTGACCACAGAGACAGAGAAGAGGCAGGGCAAAAAAATCTACCTACTGGACTCTGGCTAAGGTTTGCTGTGACAGTAGCGCAGGAGTGTGGTAGTGTGTTGGGGGGAGGGGGGCGGGAAGGAACAGGCTGGTGTCAGTCAAAGAGTTTAAGAGCCGTTCTAGAGCACACTGGTGGACTGAGCCGAGTGCTTACAAGAAAGAGGGGATGGCTCCGAGAGCCATGGAGGAGGAAGAGGCCATCAGAAGAAGCAGGAACATGCTATTATCCTAAACCACAGGAAAGACAACACACAGAGAACCACACGGAACAAGGAGACTTTTCTCATGTAATTAACTTTTCTCAAGTAGGCTACTAAGAGCAAGAAAAGAGGGTGTGCTGTAGCCAGTTTGAAAATTAGTATCACATATACAACAGCCAGGGGACGTGACTTTAGAGCTCTCCCGTAGAGTTAGCAGGAAGGGGATGGGTTTAGGCACAAATGGCATGTCAGCCCTCAGGCACCTTTAACCATCTGTTTTGAAATCTTAACTCCACATCTACTTGCTGGTCTCTAACCTCCATCCCTTAGTGCTCTTTCTCACGGAGTCTTCAACTCCAGGCCTTCAGTAGTTCATACTGACGTGCAACCCACTGGGAATAGAAATAGACAACCTTCCAAACTACGGAGCCAGAGGCCAAGCTCTTCTTCCATTTAAATTCCTTGTTTCTGAAAGTATAATTTCAGAAATGAAGAGACAGTGAGCATAGGTTTTCCTGTTTGATACCAATCCCCTGGCACAGAGAGGCTGGGCAAATGGCTCCGTGGGTAAAATGATTTTTTTTTTGCTCCACAATGCCCACATAAAAGCCAGGTACCCTGATAGGCATCTTCAAACCCTGTCCTGGGGGGGAGGGGCTGGGTAGGAAAAGTGGATCCCTATGACACCCTGGCCAGCCTGTTTAGCTAAATCAGTGAACTCCAGGTTGAGGGAGAGATGCTCTCTTAAAAACTAAGGTGAGAAAGGACCAAGGAAGAGATACCTATTGACCTCTGGCTTCCACAAGGACACACACTCTTGCAACGGAAATGGCCATTTCTGCTCTGGAAGCTCTTGGCATCAATATAGTTCAGACCACTACTGTGCCCATCACTCCAATTTCAGGGGAGTGGTATTACAGCATGCTAAAATCTACTCAGCATTCTCCCGTGGAAGGGTACAGGCTTTGGTTAGAGCTATCTAATTTATTTAAGGAGTTCCCTGCCTTTTTTTTTTTCTGCCTCTAAGTCAGGAATCCAGGCATTGTAGCTCATGCCTGTTATCTTAGTTGAGGCCAGCCTGAGCTATGTGCCATGACCCCTTCTTAACTACCAATAAACAAGCCAATAAATAAAACCAGAGTCAGCAAAGATTATAGCGAAAAGACGGCAGGACTATTCTAAGCTCAGCATCACCCCTTTTGGTATTCAGAAACAGCCCCTCCATCTTGGACGTCGCACCCGGGCGCCTTTTCTGCCTGCATCTCTGTGGAAATGTTGCAACTCAAAGGCAAGAGACAAAGGGACCTTAACATTGGTTCTTGAGAGAGAACCAGAGTCACAGACACCTGAGGCATCTGCGGAGAGTGTAGGGGTTTCTATTGGTAGGATGGAAAATGGAATGTTATGTTATTTCAAAGAGTGAAGAGCTGATCAGAGGGGCAGTGTTTGGGAAAGAACAGGAAAGGGGTCCAGTGGAGAACCATACACTGGAGAGTTTGTGGAAGCCCCAGCGGAACAGTGTCCCTCCAGGCATGTTTTATAAATAATCTTTGATCACTCCCTAACCTCTAACTCTTCGTGCTCACATTTCCTGTGTGTGCTCCAAGGAATTGACAAAGTTTATTTTTTGTTTGTTTGTTTGTTTGCTTTGTTTACCTCTGTTTTCATTTGCACCAACGGAGGGCAACACCGACACAGCATATGTGGAAAGTGGGAGTCCTTTGGGCTGAGTAACCCAGAGAACCCACATGCTGTTAGGAGTGCACAGGTGTCAAAGGCTCCTAAAGGGCTGGATTCTGCTTGGTTCTAGAGTCTCCTCTGATGTGGGCCAGCTTTCTACTTCCCACGCTCCTGTGGCGGTCCCCCACTCTCCAGCATCTTCCTCAGTAGAATCAGGCGAGAGTTGAATGGAAGCATCACAGCTTCATAGCATCATAGGCTAGGCTTCTATCTACCACAGTGTTATATGCTCTTGACCTTAGCTTGGGTAGATGGAGTTCTTTCTGGAACAAAGCTGGCTGGTTGACGTGTTAATGAGGAAAGTTGAGTTATGGACACCGTGTGAGAAAGAACTTCCTGTCTTTATCCTCTTTGTTGCTGCTGCTCTGGGCCTGGGCAGTGTGTGTGACGGGGTGTGGTTTCGAGTCAGAAGAATGAGTACTACAGCAGAAATGATGTCACTACAGCAGAAATGATGTCACTACAGCAGAAATAATGTCACTACAGCAGAAATGATGTCATTACGGGAACTGTGGCTTGAACACATATAGAAAGTGTCATCGTGTATACTAATAAACAGCGAATGGATATGTTGGCAGATATTTGGTTGCCTTCTCTCGCACAGAGGTAACATGCCACTTTACCCATGTGACCCATTTAATTGTTTCTCTTCTCCTGGAAATTAGGATGAGGGAATATGTTTGAAGGGATTCGGCAGTGCTGGGATCTAAAGTTAAGGGAACGGCATGGAACCACAGAAGGGCTAAGCCTATTCTGTCTCTGATGCTAATAAGAAACTGTCACCTAGGTTAAGCCTTTTAGTTTCCCCCCAACACAGGCAGCTGAAACAAACAGTCACCTGATGCAAAGTTTAGTTTTCATTGTCAATTTGGCAGAACCTACAGCTACCTGAAAAAAAAAGTCTTAGTGAGGAATCTTTTAGTCCAGGTTTACTGTCAGGGTTGTTTTAAATGCTACTTGATGTAGGAAGGCCATCTTCTCATTCCATAGGCTGGGCCAGGGCCTTATTAGGTAGAGAACACTAGAAAGCAAGCAGGTACCAAGGGTGCATTGATTTATCTCTACTGCTGACTGTGGCTGTGATTTGGGTAGCTGCTTGAGTTTCTCCGTTGACTTCCTCTAAAATAGGCTGTGACCTGAAGTTGTAAGTCAAATAAACACTCTTTCTGCTAAGTGGTTTTGACCAAGTACATTTATCACAGCAGTAGAAATGAAGGTAGGCTATCTGGGCTTCCTTTAACCTCTTTTATGATTTTGATTCTTCTCCTGCTATGCACGAATCTTGGGCTCCTCTTTCTTCATATACATATATACAAGAAGAAATATAAATATATATGTATGTGCTTTTGAGATAGTAATTATATCATTTCCCCTTTCCCTTACTTCCTCTAAACCTTCCCATATACTCTTTTTTTTTTTTTTTGCTTTCTTTCAAATTCACGATCTCTCTCTTTTTTTTTCCCATCTATTGCTATTCCATGTATATATGCATATACAAGTATATTTTGTGTGATAGCTTGAGCAATGCGACCATTCAGTAGCCATGCTAATCATGTTAGTAAATTTGAAAGAAATTATGCCTATCGTAAGGAGCTGGCTTTTCTTGCTTTTGGCTGGGGGCGGGTGGGTCATGAGAAATGACGAGTCCCTGAGAAGAACTGAGGAGTATTGGAGAGGGCATAGGAGAAGCACTTTGAAGAGCTACAGTGTATACTTGCTGTCAGTCACATCAGCAGAATCCATTATCTGCTGATGTACAGCATCTGCCCCGAGATGCATCATGGAAGAACCAAAGTGCCTGATCAGCGTGCCCAGGTATTAACACATAGACCTCGAGAGGGAAAGCACAGCTTCCTCTGAACAGATTCCTTCCCAGGCTGAGACCAAGGGAACGCCCAGTTCCTTCATCACCCTGCTTTCTTCATGATACCAGGGGAAGAAGGGACTACTGGAAAGAAGAGGCAGTGACGAATGTAGTTACCCAATAACTCCGATGTCACAAGCATCACAGCTGATACATGTGAGTGGAAGCAGTCACACAGAGTTGAGACTCCTATCAAATCCTGGACTTAGCAAGTTATGCCTTCCTCTGAACTTACAGAGCTTTGATGTGGGTGATTGTCTCAGCTAGGTAAGGTCAGCCAGCATTTTCCCATACAGCAATGATGGCACCTCAGAGAACTGAGTATTGTAATTGAGGATTCATATCAGCTTCCCAAAGTAGAGGTCAGTAAATAAGGGTCAAGTGATGGTTGCTGCTGGCCGCTGTACAGAGCCATGTCTTGAGTGCCTCTCTCCCAGGAAAGGGCAGGGAAGATAGCGGAATCCAATGCAGAATTCTACTTGGAGTGTGTTTTACTGGAGGCACCAAGTGGTAGAAAGAAGTTGTCGATTGCGTTTAGTTGGCTCCCATCAGGTGGCTTCCAACAGAAGATGGAAGATATGGAATCTTCCTCTGGAAAATGCCACCATCTGAGAGATTTATAGTAACAAAGCCCTTAGGAGAGTGGGTACATTACGGTGAGTGTGACAACAACCTTGGAGGCTGCAGCTTAACACAGACATGTCCAACGCCTTTAGTGTAGATTCTACCAAAATACACACACCACGGGTAGCAGTAAAGCCATTTGTGTACTACAGGATGGCTTAGTTAAATGTCCTTGCTTTCCTTGCATAAGGCAGAGATGTGAAAATAGCAAAACAAAGCTGACCTCGGCCACGTTGGGTCAAAAGGGTGCCAACACCTGGTTATGGATTTAAAAAATGTGACTGACCCAGCCAATATGTGGAAGTGGGAATGTTTTTCCAGTAGACTTGCATGGACATCTTTGGGCATACTGCTTTGGGATATGATTTGTGTTGATGTATTATGCTCAAATGGTCTTCTCCAGGGTCATCGTCTCTTCTCTTGGGGAGGTTATTTTCTAGCAAGAGAGAGGTAACCAGAGACATCAGAATGGCTGTTAGGGTTTGGGTGTGAGTAACACAGAAGGATGGCGATCCCCAAGGCCATTGGGATAGCTCATTTGGAGGGAAGGTTAGGAATTTCATTTCGGACATGTGCAGCCTGAGGTCCTGTTGAAATCCCAGCTGGAATGGTCCAAAGGCAGTTGAGTGTATGGGCTAGGGGTTCTGATCTATGACAGAGGCAGACATCCGGGAGTCATCATACAGACATTTAAACCAAAGTGGAGTTGCCTGGGGATACACGTCAGCAGAGAAGCATTCCAAAGTTGAAGCCTTGAGACCCTTTGCTAAGAGCAGGAACCAGCCCTGAGAACTGACCGCTAATTCCAGCACCTTCTGTTTATCATCTGCCTTCTGAGGCAGGACCTAGGCATAAAATAAAGCATACTAGTCCCTGCCGTTAACATGCTTATAGCCAGTGTACCGAGGCAATCATTTGGCTGCCGAGTGGTAGCATCAAAGACACCATTGAGGTAGCATGGGATGGGGAAAAGAAACACTTGACTCGGGACAGAAGAGTTAGGGTCTTTGGAGAAAAAGAACACATATAAACTTAAAAAGAGAAATTAGCATCTTGAGTGAGGGGAGGACAGAAGAATAAAATGACTTGCTCCATACTAACAAATGCATATGGATCGCAGCTGAAATTCTTGCCTGGGAAAGCCCGGGTCTCTTTGGTATCTGGCGTGTAAGACACTGCTATTAACAAGTGTGGGTAACACAATTGATGGGTTATTTACTCAGGCTGTGTCCACAGTTTGCTTGCAGAGGTGTGAATTCAGCTTGCTACCAACCCCAACACTCTAGAATTAAAGAAAAAGGTTTCTCTGATGGTCAGAGCTGCCTGGAGCTACAGCAAGGCACTTAACTCTGAGCTGCAGTTGAGACCATATGGCAGTTTCATTTTCCACCCAGCTTTGTTTTCCCTGTAAAGTGTGCGGTGAGCACAGAGTGTTCCTAGCTACAACAGGGGGCTGTGGGTGAGGGGAAGGGAAGGGAAAGCCCGTCAACTCCCCATTCCACGTCAGAGAGCCAACTGCCAGCCAGCCACCAAAGCCGGGAAGCACTGGGGGGAAAAAAGGCCCACTTGCTCACTCTGACAGCTCAGGTATTAAAAAAAAAAAAAATGACACCCCGTTCAAGCTATAGAGTGCAACTGAGAGCCTAGGTGTGAAATAATACATTATAGCTGTTCATGCTATTTTTGACCAAACACAACCTTCTATCTTTTTTGTTTCCATATACTTGAATTCAACCAGCTTTGGCTTGAAGCTGTTTGGCAAATAATTCCATCTCTGTTGAACGCGTGCCACACCTTTTCCCTTGTCATTATCTTCCAACCAATCCAGAATCACATTATGTATGCAGCGTGTATGCTACATTACATCGTCCAAGTGAGTGATTCAGGTGATTTAAAGAAGTGGGAACACACACGCAGGTTCTATGCGAAGGCTGAGTTATTTTGTATCAGGACTCCAAGCGTCTGTAGATGTCTGAACCCTCTGGGGTCGACCCTGCTTCCTGAGGGATGATGTCACCTAGCGTTTACCTCCAGCCTGACTGCAGCTCGCTCTCTGTCCTACAAAGATGGAACAGTGAGAAGGTGCATGGAGAGAAAGGGTGGCAGAGTGGACGGAGAGAGAGATTTAAAAAAAAGAAGTAGGCTCTGTGTCTCCAGCCCAGGCCTATGAGATTTTTATTTATCAATTTAGTGTGTGTGTGTGTGTGTGTGTGTGTGTGTGTGTGTGTGTGTGAGAGAGAGAGAGAGAGAGAGACAGAGAGAGAGAGAGAGAGAGAGAGACAGAGAGACAGAGAGACAGAGAGACAGAGAGAGACAGAGACAGAGAGACAGAGAGAGAGAGACAGAGAGACAGAGAGACAGAGACAGAGACAGAGAGAGACAGAGAGAGACAGAGACAGAGACAGAGAGACAGAGAGACAGAGAGACAGACAGAGACAGAGAGAGAGACAGAGACAGAGACAGAGACAGAGACAGAGAGAGACAGAGACAGAGACAGAGACAGAGCATGTGTGTGGAGGTCAGAGGACCACTTTATAATAAGGTTGATTTTTTTTTCCATTTACCTTTACATGGGCTCTAAGGATTGAACTCAGTCAATCCTCAGTAGGACTGTAGAACTCACGCAGGCTTGAGTGGCGAGAGCTTTCACGTGTTGATCCGTCTCCCTGTGTGGGATAGAATTTCAGAAGTTGAACAGTGCTCCCCCTGCCCCGACACACGGAGGCAACGTTTAACTGACGACAATATACCACTTCCCATCTTTATTCTGACCCTGAGCAGGTCACAGCTTCTCCTTGAGCCCCAGCGTCTTCACTTGTAAGGTAAAGGCAGGCAGGGTCATGGTCAGCTCAGAAACTGTAACTGTGGCTCTGGCTTAAACCCTGGGACTGGAGCCTGCCCACGTGTCCTGCCCACGTGTCCTGCCCACGTGTCCTGCCCACGTGTCCTGCCAGCCATCCCTCTCCTTGTCTCCTTATCTTCAAATGTCATTGTTGCTGAGATGATGTTGAAGGGTCACTGGATGAATAGCATTTGGTCTACAATTTCCCTGAAAACTGGATGTCCCCTACTGTAATGTGTTTGAAGCACAGGTCTACCGTCCTATGGGATATTTTCAGCTTCTGACTTCTTGGCCCTTTCAAGACAAGGGGCTCATGGGTAATTTTAATTTTCCTTACACATCTCAGTACATGGTCATATCTCAAAGGTTTAAATCAGGTATCCTAAATCTGGGCGTGGTGGAGCACGCCTTTAATCCCAGCACTCAGGAGGCAGAGGTAGGCGGGTCTCTGTGAGTTCGAGGCCAGCCTGGTCTACAAAGTGAGTCTAGGACAGCCAAGGCTGTCTCAAACAAACAAACAAGCAAACAAACAAACAAAACCAGGGATCTTATACTACTCCCTCATAAGCCCTAACTCATTTCTGGTTTGCATTTTATTTTATTTTTTACCCCCCTTGGAGAAAGGAAAGCAGGAACAAGGAGCATTGCCCAAACGAGTCTGTCCACTTGGTGGAGAGGCTTCTCAAACAGAGGACCTGAAGGACTTCCCATGGGCGTGAGGGAAATTGCACACGCCATCCGGGGAAGTGGACCAGGAAATCGCTTCTTGTTTTTCAAACAGCAGCGAGGCTCTAGGAGATGGCTCCGTGAGGCTCAGAGGAGTGCAGCGCGGGGAGACAAAACAGGAGGAAAGAATAGGCTAGTCCTGTTCATAGTGATGCTTGCCCTGCTGTCCCCCGACTGACTGTCTGTGAGGTCCCCAAGAAGGCTGCGGGGCCAATGGCCGCCTTAGTGAAAAACAGAAGTTTCTAGACATCTGTTGAGAGCAGGCGCTTGCCTGGAGGCAACAGCAGTGGTGAGCAGGTAACAGATTTTTCTCTTTCTGTGGTCTGTGTCCCTCTGTAGCAAAATGTCTGGCATTCCTTTTATGGCGTTGTCACAGTCATCCTCTGCCTGACCATCTTTCGCATAGCTGTGTGCTGGAAAGGTAACGTAGGTGACTTAGCATTATTGTGCTGCCGGGTCTTCCTCCACTTCACTGGGGCCCATGAGGATTTTCTCTTTAGTAGGGATTCCTTTCTGAATCCTCCCAAGCTTGTCAGAAGCATTAGTGAGCCAGCACTGCCCTGATAGCCAGGCAGCCATGGCAGTAGCCTGGAGCAAGGGGTGGTTGCACTAAAGTCACTGAAGGAATGGTCAGACAGGCCTTGGGTCCAGTACAGAGACTTTCTGCCCATGGCTGAGGGGAAAGGAGCTTGTGTATTGCTCAGTTAAAGTGTCTGGACTTAACAAGCAGCCAGACTTGCTTTGAATGTTGTAAAAAGTCGTTCTAAAAACCTCTATAGTGTACAGTTAACCTAAGTCATATTTTCTTATATTTTGTAGAAAGCCAGGCCATACAACTCTACCGTAGCTCTTTGTCCTTTCTAAAAGGCCTAATGTGGTTGTCTTTGCTTTCCTTTTTTATTTTGTTTGCTTTTAGTAGTGTTTGAGAAAGGGTCTTATGTCTTGCTATGTAGCCCTGGTTGGCCAGGGACTTGCTGTATAGACCAGGCTGGCCTTAGACTTGCTGTCTCTGTGTCCAAAGTACTGGGAAGACAGAGGTGAACCATTTTTTCCTAATTGTATAAGAATATATGGATATATTTTTAAATGGTTTTTTCTCTCCTCATAGATTATCCATCAGCTTTACCAGTTAAAGGCTTTTATTTGTTCTTTCTGGCTCTTAGAATTAACCAGGCTGGGGCCTCATATGGTCTCATTGTCAAATGCTTTTGATGACACCAGAGGAATGTGCACAGCTTATTAAAATTTAAGAGGTATAAAAAATTCCTCTCCCTTTTATTATTTGGCTATTTTTGTGTTGCTTTTTTATTAACAACAACTTCTCAAGGATGAAACTTTAAGATTAACAATTAGTGGTTTGGGCATTCCCTTTGAAGAACTCCAGAGTTGGCTTTATTCTAGAAATAAAAAGTGGGGAACAAGTAAAGAAATTAACTGGCCACATGGGTCAATCTGTCATTTGAAAGCTAAATGACTGACCGAGGGAAGACTAGATGAAAGCAGAGGAAACTGATTTTTTACTTGATGGGTCATCTTCCAAATACTTTAATCTTCTGTAAAAGGTGGCCTTCCCTTTCTGACCCAACTCTGTATATTATAAAAAGTTAAAAAGGGTAAGAAAAACATCGCAATGAAGAAGTTCTCATGGGTCACAGAAAGCAAGAGGGGCCTTCATAAAGAAAAAGCAAGCAAATAAAAATGAAACAAAACAAAACCCAATAACAATAACAATTTTAAAAACACCTTAAGGGTAATGACAACTCAGTTGTTTGCTCATAATTTCTTGGCATATCCAAGATTTCTGCAGCCTAACCCTGGTGGGGTGGGACGGTCCCTCAGGACTGCTGGAGTTGAGGAGGGGAAGGCCGGGTAGCCCAGTGCTGCACCAGAACTCAGCAGCAGCATCACTCTCTGCACCACAGGGTCCTTAGTGGCATCTCAGGGCAGTCAGACAGTCACGCGATGAGGCCGATCAGCATCCTGCGAGGCTCTCTTCAGCTTCTTATACTCGTACACAACTTCCGTGCTCTCAGGTGACACCCACACCTCTTCTTTCACCATGCCACAGGTCAAACGGGAGTCTGATTCCTGATTTGTTGAATAAAAGATGAGAAGAGAAAAATAGGAAAGTGAGGCTAAGGAGTTGGCCCCGCATTGCACAGTGATTCTCTCGTAGGACTCTGGGCAGAGAATTCAGATCTCTTTTCCACCTGTTGGCCCCTTCGTTATCTAGGAATACGAAAATAAAAGATAATAAGAGATTGACATGATTATCTTGAGTACCTTAGCTTTTGCAGCATGGTGAAGGCTTTGCTGGGGGTTGTGAAATGCATCATTTTGATATTTGCAGATTGGAATACCTGCTGTCACCCCAGGAGCTTCGCATAACCAGAGCAAGGTTCACACACTTCGCAGTTGCAATTGACCAGAACCCTTCTTGTACAGTTTGTTGTTTGCTCTTCCGTCTCCCCAGAGGTCCCCTTATGCCCCCAAGGCTGTGAGAGCGGGGATCCTGGCTGTACAGGGGTAGAGTGCTTAAAGTGAGATGCAGCAACATTACCTGGTTATGATTCTGAAAAGCTGGGGTTGTGTGCAGCATTATGAGTTAGAGCGCTGGCGGGCAAGGATGGAGAAGCCATTCCCGTCCCCACCCGGGGCGGCATTGTCTTTCCACTGGAAATGACCCCACCGATTTGACACAGATGCATTAGCTCCTGCTACTTGCAGATCTTACAGAGTCTGATTAAGTGTTCTAGTAAACAGGATGTGCTCAGTTAAATGCACAAACCGTAATGGGCGCCGTAATGTGCTGTATGCAAAATAGAGTCGCCATAAATGCACAAGTGGTTTGACAGTTCTGCCTTTCAGTTCACGTTGTTTGACTCTGGTCACTGTCCTCAAACGAAATGGGATCTCGGTTACTTCCTAAAAGATAAATCATAAGAGTGAAGACTTTAAAATCACAGCCTAGTGGAATCGGGGACTCTAGGAAAGCTTGCTAGGTTTCACAGAATTAAAAATGCAGGGAATCTTGTCCTGTAATCAGTTTAGACTCTTAACCTGAGATAAGGAGCAAGCAGTGAGAGTTTTAGCAGCATGTTGTCATTAAGTGCTTGCTGTGCCCTGAACACCATGCCCAATGCTTTGCAAAGATATCTCTTTTTCACTTGTACCAGTAGGTCTGTATTATTATAATCTTTAACTTGTATTTGAGCAAATATACAAATGTTAAGTAAATTATTTTAAAAAATAACTACTGAGCCATAATTGCATTTCGGCCTTTCTGACTTCAGAGTTCATTTACCTAATTACTGTGCCACACACCAAAAACCATAACAGCAGTGCCAAGCGACCCACAGGATGGACAGGAAGAGCAGCGAGATAGAGAAATACGTGCTTTTCAAAGAAGGATGTATCCCTGAGGAAAAAATGAGAGACAGTGTGCTACAGCAGCTAAAGACTCAGACTTTGGCCCTAGACGCTACACTTGCTATTTGACCTGGGTATATTGCATACTTTACTCAGGCCTTGGTTTTCCCATTACACAAGTGGAGAAAATGGTGGTTCTCATAAGTCAGGACCATAACGAGCAAATGAGTCTGATGTGTGTGGGTGTTGAGCCTTAAATCCAGTCTTTAGGCGAGTTTGATAAAAGATATCGGTCATTGTTATTAAGTTTTTAAAAAGCCCCCAAACAATGGCAAAGCTCAAAAAGGAAGGGGAAAAGGGCTTAAGAACTGTATGAAAAGACACTCAGATGTTCTAATCCATTTAACCCACATTTACTGTTAGTATTTGTACCATATTTTGTAAAGGAAATTACAGTAAAAGCTTACGATAGCTCTGTCTAAATTCAAGCATTGTGGAGATAACTTTGGCTGAGCCGGTCTTGTGTTAGGTTATGTTAGATTCTGGTGATGTTATTTATCAGGTGTTGTCTAAGCATCCATCCATCCTTAGGGCATCTGAAATGACCGAAGTGCTTGAGTTAGATACAGTGGGGATCTAGAGGGGACTTCATCTGGGACAAATTTATCAGTTGCTATTGTGTAGGATTAATGGTCCTGGAGGAGGTGGAGGGGGAGGGCATTCAGGAGCTTCCAGCCAGGGTCCAGATGCGGCAGGGCAACAGCCAAACCCAACAAGAGAAGCTTGACGTCTGAGAATGTCATCAGTTACTTAGTTACGGGTGGGATGGCAGTCCCTACCCCTGCCTGCCTCTTGAGTCCAAGAATAATCGTAGGGTTTGGGGCCTGAATATCAGGAGAACAGAGCCAGCAGGTAGCAAACCCAGGGAGAGATGGTTCGGAACGACTGTGGTAGCACAGAAGGCAGCAGACTCTGTTTCAGAAGAGCCCAACTTAGACTCAGATGGAGACAGTGCAGCTGGAGCTAAGTGTCTACTATTTAATACATTGGACAGGGTAGAAATAAAGCTTGGGGTATTGTCACACAAACTGGCTGTGCAAACTGTGGGACTGGACAAGCTCCTCCACAGCAAAAACGTCAAGAAGGAACAGCCAAAACAAAACAAAACACCAAAAGCTTCTGCTTGGCAGGACTCAGGTGATGGTGGTTGTAGTGGGTGAGAAAAAGAGAGAAGCAGGTGGTGTGGTCAGGATTGGAAAGGAGCGACTTGAGAAGCACGCGTGTGTGTGCATATGTGTGAGTGTGTATTCAAGTGTTTGTGGGGGGGGGGTGCATGTGCCTTTATGAAAACTTGTGTGTTAGGGCAAATGAACCCCAGCATGTCTTTCTCAATCACTCTCCACCTTAGTTTTTGAAACAAAAATCTCTCACTGGAACTGAAAGTTCGCTGGCGTGATTGGCCAGCAAGCCACAGGGATCCTTCCAGCCCCACCTAGCATTATAGATGTTTACTGCAGAGACCGAATTTTTTTTTTATATCGTGCTGTGGGACTGAACGAAGGTCCTCATATTTGCATAACGAGCACTTCTCTAACTAGGCCAGCTCCTCAGCCCAGCAGGTTGAAATATTTTAAATTACATGACAAATTGCTACCGTTCTGAGTTTCCCACAATCCAGCACTGAAATAGCTAAGACGTGGTTTAGGAGACACTTGGCTGCTGTCTTCTTTAGCTACTCACCCTGTAGCACTAAATCTACAGGGCTGTGAGGCATCAACCCACACTTGCTCAGTCTATTCCTACGGCCAAGCACAGGGCTACCCCTGTCTACAGTTGGAATGTCGGCTTGACATTGTTCTGCCTGGTGCAGGGAAACCCCTCTCTGTGATACGTTGAAGCCAGGAGACAGAACAGATAAGCATCCAGTTAGGAACTTGATGGTTTTTTTTTTTTTTTTAAGATGACAATCTCTCCTTAAAGGTTAAATTCCCCCAGTGATTTACAAGAAGCCAAGAAGACTGAGAGGTTATCAGGAACCAACACATGTGTGGTGTGTTTTGGAAAACGCCATTCCATTGTATACAAACAAACGTCCCTCTGTAATCAGATAGCCCCCGAGCTGCTGGGACACAATGCTGCCACAGAACCTGATTTCAAGGCAAAGGAAAATTAAATAGAAAAAAAAAAGTTCTTCAATAGAATCCTTTAATTGGCATTGTGTTTCGTGTTTGTGTTGGATAAATGTTTACTTTATAATCCTTCATGTGCCAGGGATGAGTCATAGCATTAAATAAGGTCAACGCAATGAACATAAGTCTTATTACCTCCGCAGTTGTAAATACAGGTCTGGTGGGAGCCTCTTAAAGCTGCACTTGAGGGTTTTGAAGCTGCACTTCTGTAGCTCTGGAAGGAGATTTGTATATGGGCAGTTATCCCAGCCTGATCGGAGCCTCAGCCATCATGAAAACAAACAAAAATGGTTTTTCTTTCTTTCTTTCTTTCTTTCTTTCTTTCTTTCTTTCTTTCTTCCTTTCTTCTCATTTCCTCTCTGTGTGTGTGTGTGTACATTTTCATACACATGTGCAGATGCACACCTTCATATGTATATGGAGGCTTAGGGAGAGAGAGAGAGGAATTCTGGGAAGAAGAAAGGAGAAAGAAGATGAGGAGAGGGTCCTGAGAGGAGAAAAAAGAAGGCCACCATGGGTTAGATGGAGGAGAAGCACATGGCCAGCGTGGATGGAGAATTCGTCCCAAATGAAGAACATTAGCAAGTATTCGGGATTATGGATGGGAGGGAGCTTGACAGAAGTTATTGGAAGCAGATGGCACAGGACTGGGACAGGGATCCCATACCTGCCCCACTATGGAAAGTAGTTTAGAGGATTAATGTCTGCCCTGCACCAGGTTAACTAGGGCTATTTTAAAATATAATCGGTGTCAGTGTCTTAATTGATTGCTAGCTGGGCATACTGATAATACTAATAATACAAATAATTAAAAACAACACAGGACAGCCTGGGCTACAGAGAGAGAGAGGGAGAGAGAGGGAGAGAGAGGGAGAGAGAGAGAGAGAGAGAGAGAGAGAGAGAGAGAGAGAGGGAGGGAGAGGGAGGGAGAGAGGGAGAGAGGGAGGGAGGGAGGGAGAGAGAGAGAGAGAGAGAGAGAGAGAGAGAGAGAGAGAGAGAGAGAGAGAGAGAGAGAAAGAGAAAACTAAACTACCTCCAGAGGATACAATAGCATGTCTCATTAATGAATCCCAAGTCAAGGCCATGTTGAATCAGAGGCAAGGATTCTTGAAATCATCGTAATGTGCAATAGAATTTGTTCCATTTCTCAAAAGAGAGCTATGGCTACAACATCTCCCAATTCAGTGGTGCAAAACGAAGGACTAGAACTCCATTGAGACTATTGGAAACCATTTCTGGAGTCCTGTGCTTGCATCTCCAGTTCCTCACCTCCTGAACACTCTAAAACTCTTCCCAGGACGGTACTACCTCACCACCCCAATGAGACTTCCTGCACTCGATAATAGGACATCCTGTCTGAAGGCGCAGGGAACAACCTCAGTTCCTACTTGATGGATCTCTCAGCATCTCTGGACATTGCTGACCACACCCTCCTTCCTAATGCCAAAGTTTCCCAGCTTGCATCATTCTCTGCCAGCTTTTGGTCGCTGCTTTAATTTTCTATGTTCGCTTTTTAGAGACAGGGTCTTGCCACGTAGCTCACGCTGGCCTTGAACTCTGGGTCCCCATGCTTCTACTTCACGAACACTGGAATTGGATGTGTGCAGAGATATGGCTGGCCTCCTTCTCCTCCTCCTGCTCTGGTCTCATTTCTAAACTCTGGGTGCAATCATTCTCCTGGCCTGGATGTGACTATTTGGAATTCCGTTAGATTTGGGTTCCACCCTTCTCTTTATTTGATCTTAGCTTATCCTGTGTGCAAAGTTATCAGGTCTGCCTACCCTGGCTACTGGTCACCTCACAGCATATCTGTCTTCTGCTCTTTTGATCTTTAGCCACTCTTACCCACACATAGCTACTTAAATAGACAGTGCTTTCTCCTACCTTAGAGCCTTTGAACATGTGTTTTTGTACATGGACCCCCCCTCCTACTAATTATCTGTCTCTGTGTCTCTCTCTCCCTTCCTCTGTCTCTCTGTTTCTCTCTGTCTCTGTTTCTCTCTGTCTCTCTGTCTCTCTCTGTCTCTCTGTCTCTGTCTCTCTCTCTGTCTCTCTCTCTCTCTCTTTCTCTCTCTGTCTTTCTCTGTCTGTCTGTCTGTCTGTCTGTCTCTGTCTCTGTCTCTCTCTGTCTCTGTCTCTCTCTGTCTCTGTCTGTCTGTCTGTCTGTCTGTCTGTCTGTCTGTCTCTCTCTCTCTCTCTCTCTCTCTCTCTCTCTCTCTCTGTCTCCCCATCCCTATGCCTGGGACACCTACTACACACACAAGACTGGATCAAGTCTTGAATTTTTTTTCTTTCCAGAAAGTTAAGCACATTGATAAAACGATGCACACTGGATTTCTGCTTCCTACATGCTTCTCTAAGTTGTTTAAGTCCTATGTGGCTCAGTTAATTTTAGATCATACTGTTAATTAGAAAGCATACCTGAAACACTTCAATGGGATTGTTATAAAGATGAAGTGATTAAATACAGTGGGCTCTCAGTGTTGGGTACATAACAACTGCTCAAGAACTGTTAATACTTCAGTGGCATGAGTAGTTGATTCTTTAATGATGTCTGTCTGCTTCATTAGACTCCATGCTCTATGGAAACAGGACCCACTGTCCTGGTGACTGCCCCACTTGTGAGTCCAGGGGAACATATGGCACTTGTGAGGACCTAACGAATGGATACACAGATAGATGAGTGAGGGAGTCATGGGCTCACGGAACAATCCATGTCATGAAGGCAGGAAGGTCCTGAGCCTGCGTTAGTGTGTGTAGGTGTTTGGGGAATAAGGCTATTTATAGCTGCACGCATCAAGGGACTAGCATTAAGAGGCGGCCTTTTCCTGGACACGGTGGGTGGGTAAACTTTGAATGTACAGTGACTACTGGGCCTACGACATGAAGATTAATGAACCAAGTAAATGGCAGAATTATCTTAGCTTGCCGAACACCTAAAAATAGTTCACTGATAATTGTTCCCTTCCACCCTCAAGAATAGTTTTTGTTTGACTTTTCACTTTTGGATGAATTCTGGAACAACTTCTTGCAGTATTTTAGATGCCCTTATATCAGCCAACATCAGTAGAGGAAATATGGAGAATACTTATTAAACACATTATTGAAAAAATAAAAGCCAGGTCTTAGGGAGCCTTGCATACCAATGAGAGTACTTTTATTTTGAAAATCATTAAGAGCCGAGCAAGGAAGGACTAGGGAGGGCAAAAGGTGCTTCAGAAAGACCCATCTTATATCTAAGTAGAAGTGAGCTGAACGAAAAAGATGGCATTATCATTGTCATAGCACACAGGTCAGCAGGGAGGCCAGGGCCAGGTCACACGTCAGAGGGGCATGGCTTTGGTCAGAGTTAGAAGCTAAACTTGGCAAGATGGCATCTGAGATGCAAAGCATATAAAGAATTGTACGTGTTTGAAACATTCAGAAGGCAGGGCAGTGGTGGTGCACACCTATAATCTCAGCACTCAGGAGGCAGAGGCAGGTAGATCTTTGTGACTTCGAGGCCAGCTTGATCTACAGAGCTAGTTCCTGGATAGCTAGGACTACACAAAGAAAGCCTGTCTTGAAAAGCCAAACAATAGTAATAATAATAATAATAACAACAACAACAACAACAACAGTCACAAGACTTTCCAAGGCCAACTGCTGTAACTCAATTCTAACCACTGAGTTGTGTCAAACCCTTGCCTTTGATGGTAACAAAACTCCAGCTCAGAAGATAAAGTGGCCTGCTTGTATCACACGGATAACTAGAATGCATGGTTCAGTTGCCTGCTTCATTTTTAGAAAATTTTCCAGTTATCATTGTTGCTATTTCACCAAGAACCTCTCTTGGCTGGAAGGCGCTTTCCCTGGCTTGGTAATTAATGTCTCCATTATCATGTATGCGCAGTGTGCCTCTGAGCCCTCGACAGAGCTGCCATTTCCATATCTGGAAAGAAAGCAGGAATAATATAGAAGTCTCACGGAGCTGTGGCTCACCGAGAGGGTTAAATGACACAATCCATTTGTTTTTAGAGATGATATCTTGCTGTATAGCCTACCTGAGACTACCTTTAAACACAGAATCTTCCTGCCTCTATTTCCTGAATACTGGAATTACAGGCTTGCCCCTATGGTGCCCAGAGGGCACCACCCTCACAGAGCTTAGTATCATGCTGGGGTGTGGTAAGCTGCTCATCTTGTGCCTACCCTACGGACTGTGATCCTCTCCTCAACCAGTCAATATGGTTCACCAGGCTGTAGGGAAATAGGATCAGCTGGAATTTAAACAATCATCGGTTCCTGCTTGGGTTCTTCGATGGGTGTCTCCACTCCTAGCTGGCTGTGAGATAGTTAGCCCTAAGCGTTAGCATCCTTATCTGAAAAGCCAAGATGGCCGAGTGTTTTCTATGACCTGGAGTTGAGAGAACATGGGAAGTCAGAGCTGGGTGAAGTTCGACAAGCCAATCATTTCCAAAATGAACGCCACAATGGCCCTGTTGGAAGTATCCTTGCACCCATGTGCAGTCCACGTCATCAGACAACCTAGGTGTGGCCATTTTGTGAACAGGAGTTGAACCCTGGACGTTATCTTCTCTCTCACCATTTCCTCACCTCTAATAAAAGAGGGGAGGCGAACAGAGTGAAAGGGTGGCAGGGGGTGGGGGTGGGGTGAATGGGAAGATACAAGTAAGGGAATGTAATCTGAATAACTTATAAAAATAGTTATTTTTTTAAAGATGAAAAAACCAATGAAATAAAACAAACAAACAAACAAAAACAATCCCCCCCCCAAACAAAACAAAACAAAGCAGGGTTAGCCAGGACTGCTGGCGGGGTTCTAGAAGGAGAGTGTGTCTTCAGTGCAGGGTGTTCCTCAGGTTCCAGGAATAAGTCATAGTGATTCTCAATAATACGTGGAACATGACATCAGCCAGCACTTTTATTTCTTCTGCCTCTTGTGCCTTTGTAGATGGGAAGACAGAGTCTGGGTTGACCAGGAATTTGCTCAGTACAACAGGATTAATCCTGAGAATTAGATCTCATTTCCCAGCCCAGCTCTTGCTCTCGTGAACAGCCAGCTCACACAAGTAGGTGACTTAGAGTGGAGTGTCCAATACTTTAATTTAGTAAGAGAAAGGTTAGGAACGACAGTGGGTAATTTTCCTCCTCTCTTGGTGTCTCTGACCTTTACTCCAGGAATGTTAGAAGCAAAATGCCTTTTTAGGAGCATTAAACGGAAGGTGCCTGTGACCATGCATGGCCTTCGCTGTAGGAGGAAGCTCCAGGTCCCAACTAGATGAGTGTGGATATTTTTCCCATTGGCTAAGTTACAAAGCACCCACTGGTTTCCTCATAGATGAGAACTCCTCTGAGATGGAGGACAGATGGTGACAAGGCTAAGAAGAGTGGCAGCTTCAGGCTTCTTCCCTGATGAAACAGGAGCCCCAGTGGCTGAAGTGGTCCCCAGCTGGCACTGTGTTTCCTTTGACTGATGCTCTGTCACACTAGTTGCTAATTACTTAAAATACCGCTTTCTCTTTAGAATGGTGGTTTTCTACTTTCTCCCATACAATGCCCCATCTTTGCAATGTAGCTGACAATGTTCCCTCATTCCGGAGAATATTCATAGGATGGGGTCTTATTTGTGTCTCTTGGGATGGACACAGACACAAACACACACACACACACACACACACACACACACACACACACACGTGCAGATACACAAATCCCCGATGAGTCAAACAATCTGTTGTTGTTTTTCTCCAAATGTCTCAAAAGAATGAAAAATGTAAACTTTACCAAGAACAGTCTCAAAGGAGTTAGAGAGGTAGAGAGATGGAACTATATTGGCCACAACCTATATTAACACACGAGATGCGAGCATTTGGCAACTTTATAATTCACAGTAACACTAACTCAAGTGAAAAAAAAAAGATTCACTGACACATTCGGGAAGTAAAGACCTGGATTTTTCTCTGCTTCCCCTGTTCCTGAGTGTCGAGGGCTGAGGAAGACTCACTAATTATTCTCATTGTTTTTCTCACATCCTTGATTAATTGCCTCTTTGTGGTGCTGACCACACAGTGGCCTGTGCTGGAGCGTGAGAAGATGAATTTGCCTCCTGAGGGAGTATCCTTTGGAGACACAGGATGAGTTGATTCTTTTAGAGATCTTCGCTATCAGCAGCCTTCATCAACCTCCCCCTGCATCGAAAATGTACATAAAGACTAAATAATGGGTCACTACGGTTTCCCTGCCACAGATGCATCTGGCCTGTGGCATCTGTCCCCAGAACTGAACATGCAGAGCGTTGTCCTGAAACCACTGGGCTGACGAATGTTAAAAATGCATCGGTTGCCAGATATGCAAACTGAAACATTGTCCAAAGGCTTGCATTTCCCCCTCTCTCACCGGGGAAGAGGAAAAAGCAGTTGGCTCTTGGCAACTGACATACGGTTCTTCTTGGCTCTCATCAGTGTGGCAGTCTGATCCTGCTTCTCTGCTGTCCTCTGCAGCTCTTATGTGGCTGCCCTCTGCCCTTCACTGACCATTGGGCTAATAACCACTGCCATAATCACTGTGCTTTGATATTTCCAATCCTTTTTTATCCTGCCTTACCCTACTACTTTTTTTTTTCCAGAATCAGCATCTCAAAAGCTCTTCCTGGCTTTTAGTCTCATTTGTGCCTCAAGAAATTCTGAGATAATTAAGGCAGAAAGTATCATGATCCCCACTCTATAGATCAAGTATTGGGGTCAAGAGGAGATTTAGTCAAGGGCATAGGTCACAATAATGACTGTAGACCATAATCAAAATTGGTTGAGATTAAGATAGGAGCGTCTCAATCTGTGGCTCTTTTTACCGGCACAGGTGGGCATAGGAGACCACAGAGAGAGGGCTGGGGAGGTGGCTCAGTGCCTGCTGTGTTCCCATGTTGGTCAGTCCCTAGCACCCAGGTTAAAGCCCAGCACAGTAGTGAGTGTCTGTAATCTTAGCACTGGGGAGGTAGACAGGCAGGCAGGCAGGCAGACAGACAGACAGACAGACAGACTGGACCCTCAGGCTTGATGGCTAGCTAGCATAGTCAGCTGATAAATTCCAGGTTCAATGAAAGACCTGCCTCCAAAAATACGCAGGAGCAATACAAGAGAAGATTCCTGGTTCTGGTCTCTGACCTCTTTATGTACATGCACAGGCGAGCCAACCTGTGTACACACTGCAGGCACACACAGTCAGAAAAGAAAGAGTTCACACCAACTCATTTTTCCTGGTTCCTGGATGTACTTGGTTTGGTATTACTGCTCCAATTTTCAAATATAGCAGTGATCATTTTGGTTACAAGAATGCTCCCTTTTACATCACCAGCAATATATATATAGAGAGAGCGTTTCTAAAATTAGCAGGTTTAATAGGATACCTTATGGCACTAATATCATATGTGTTTTGTACCATGATAGAGTGTTATAAGACTTAATGGGTATTTTTATAACTAAATACTAACAAGTCCTACCATATTAATATAACCAAAAGGTGAACTGAATAGGTGGCTTACAGAATTAAAATTTTAAAAAAGAGATTAAGAGAGAATGGGGTAGACTTGAAAATACCAAAGTGCATTGAATGTAGCAAAAGCAAGGCAAGTTCTCTGAATAATTTTATGGTACAGGCTGCGTAGTAGATCACATTAAAGGGGTTTTCCCCTACCTCTCTGTGCATATGTATGTGTGTGGGGTGTGCGTTTGCCATGACGCATCGGTGGAAGCTGGAAGAAAAGCTCAAGCCTTAGCCTGTTTGAAGCAGGGTCTCTTTAATGTTCACTGCTACGTACACCAGTGGCTGGCCAGGAACTCTCCAAGACTCTTCATTTCATTTCACATCTGTCCACAGCAATATGGATTAATAGATGGAGCTGCCACGCTGGGCTTTCCATGGGTGCTGGGTATCCTACGGAGCTGCCACGCCAGGCTTTCCATGGGTGCTGGGTATCCTACGGAGCTGCCACGCCGGGCTTTCCATGGGTGCTGGGTATCCTACGGAGCTGTCACACTGGGCTTTCCATGGGTGCTGGGTATCCTATGGAGCTGCCATGCCTGGCTTTCCATGGGTGCTGGGTATCCTACGGAGCTGCCATGCCTGGCTTTCCATGGGTGCTGGGTATCCTATGTGCTGCCATGCCAGGCTTTCCATGGGTGCTGGCTATCCTATGGAGATGCCACGCTGGGCTTTCCACGGGTGCTGGGTATCCTATGTGCTGCCACGCCAGGCTTTCCACTGGCGCTGGGTACCCAATGTGCTGCCAAGCCAGGCTTTCCACGGGTGCTGGGTATCCTATGGAGCTGCCACACCGGGCTTTCCATGGGTGCCGAGGATGCAAAACCCTGTTCTTATGTTTGTGCAGCAAGCATTTCCCACACTATGCCATCTCCCAGACCTCTTACTAAACTGTCCATCTTTTTTCTTGCTTTCTTTCTTCAGCCTCATTTTTCCTCTCTTCCCTTCACCCCACTCTTATTCATGTCTGCAGGAACTGTACCCCCAAACCTCCTGCCTTTGTTTTACTTCTTGAGACACCCACCTCTCCTCATCCTCCCAGACATGTGTGCCTCCCCAGGAGAGACAAAGCTTCTTGCTCACTTTGATCCCTCTGTGCCCCTCCCTCTCCTTTCCCTCCATTGCAAAAGTCCTCAGGGGTGATGTGACTTTCAAGACAGGGGTTGGCAATTCTTTCTTGGTTTCCCAAATCAATCGCCGTGTCTCTGAAGTATCATATTTTCTTCCAGGCAAAGCAACTCGAACCCGAAGAAATGAAACCGCCAAGGGCAGTCCCGTTCTGCCTCTTGCTCTTTGTGATTTGTTCTTCGGAAGCTACGCTGAGTGCGACAGCAGAGCCCATTGTTCATCCTTTGGTGAGTAAAGCCACGTCTGCCGTTTAACTTCCCCATCACAGTTCTTTGATTTCCTGGTAAGGTTGCAGTCAGAAAGCACTTCTTGTAAATAGTGGTGTAGGAGCTGGGTTTGAGACAGTGCTGCCCAGGAATAGAATAGTCGCTTGCGCATTTACTGGGCTGCCACGTTCCACAATCTGACATTAGTGGTATCAGGAGAGGTCACCCAGACTGCCCTCCCTCACTAGATCACACATCCAAGCTGGCCGGTGCGTGCAAAACCAACCTACATTTGTAATTTTCCTTAAAAGGGTCAGGTTTAAAAAAACGAGGTAAGTCGATGGCGTGGTTCTTCGTGGTAAGCGTTCGTAGATGATGACGTCATGTTGCCGGCTCGGAAAGCTGGAGACACCTGATTGGCTGAGGCTTCGCATGGAAGCCTGCTGTGGTAAAGCAGGGCTGGAAAGCTGAACAGAGTATGTGTTCTCAAAGGAATACCTGAGCATCAGATTGCAGCACAGTTCAAAGGCTATACATCCCTGTGTGCCTATCACAGTCAACAGTTACCATCGCCAAAGGACCATGGGTAGTGTCTAAGACTCCTCCTTGGGAATAATGCAAGTCATTTGTCTTTGGGAAGTCAGGTGGCGTTTCATGCTAATAGAAGTACCAATTCCCTATGATTATTATGACAATTAAATTAGTTTATTTTTATAGCATGTATGGGGGAAAAAGATTGTCTCAGATTTTTTGTTTTTGTTTTTGTTTTCACATATTGAACTTAATCTGAGGAGACTGAACTTTGATTCAGGGAGTATAAATTATTCACATTTATTGTGGTTTAAGTCTTTGATCTTACTCTCAGCATTTTGTTTCATCGCTGTGTTTATCGGCTTTCTTGATGCTATAACAAATGTGTGACATAAAAACCATAAAGACAAAAGCTTTGGTTTTGATTCACATCTCTAGAGACTTTAGTCCATGGAGGCACGGCAAGCCACAGCATGTGCATCACAGTAGCTTTGACCTGCAGTAAAGGAAACACTGCTGTCTGGTGGCTTTTCTTCTTTCCCCCGTTCTGCCGTATCCCCCTTTGCAACCCACTGCTTCTAAGTTCCATTTCCTACATTCTAAACAATGACCCATGCAGAGGCAGATAACGTGCCTGTGGTGGTCTATGGCAGTGTATGTGCTCATGTGTCCTGCTGCTCTGCCCTCCCTGGGACCAGCAACACCAGGGCGGTCTATGCTCAGTCAGTGCTTGCTGGAAATGCCTCTAGAATACGCCCTAAGGTATGCCTCAGCCTCCATGCTGATCCTTTTTCCTATCACGTTGGTGTTGAAGAATCGCCATCTCAATGACTTTATCTTTCTTTTCCCATTTTACAGTCTTTCATTGTTTGGTCTAGATGTTCTTTTTCTTTTTTTCTTTTCTCTCTCATGACTTGAAGGGCATACATAGTATGTCCAACTTCTGGTTCGTGGGGGTACAACCTAGGCAGGAGAATGGACCAGCCTAGATTAAGGAAGAAGCATCTGCACCTGGTTATTCAGCCGATGTGATGTCTCAGGTGAGAGCTTGGGGTGATGTCCACACAGAGGTCAGCCTAGCTTCTCTTTCAGAAGTGACCCCAGGGATCACACTCACCATGGCCAGCTGTCCAAGTCTAACCTTGGCATCATACCTGAAGCCCAGCTCTGGCCCACACAAGCTTTAGACACCACAGTAACTTTGCTCGTGTCTCTCTGAGCCTATGCCCTCTGCATAAAATGAGAGTAACTAGTATACCCTCTCTGGCTTGTTGTAAGGATCACACATATGCACCTTCATATCGCAGCCAGCTCAGAGGTCAAAGGCTTCTGAATCCATCCTTACCGCCAGACTTCTGTGAAGAATCTTCGTCAGGCAACTGTCCAACTTGAAAGCAAATGGTTAGGTCGGCATTCTGGGCGGAGAACAGGAGTGAGAGGAAGGCTCTGGTGATGGGGGCTGAGATGTGGGGCAGCTGGAGTCTCTGGTGAGCATCTTGTTTGCCGTTTGTCCACCTTTTAGGTGGGGAGACACAGCTCAGTTGTTGAGCCCCTCTTGCCATGTAAGGGTAAATGCGAAGCTTGATCCCCAGCATCTGTGTTAAAAAGTCAGGTGCACGCTTATCATCACACACTGGGGGAGGATGAAGCCAGGAGGATCCTTGGTACTCACCGCCAGCTGGCCTAGCTAAATTGCTGAGCTCCAAGTTAGAAAGGGGGGGTGGGGGGAAGAAAGATCCTGTCTCAAAGAGAGATCCTGTCTCAAAACCTAAGGTGGAGATTAACTGAACAAGGCATCTAAAGTTAGCCCTCCGCACGCCTTTAATCCCAGCACTCCGGAGGCAGAAGCAGGCAGATTGCTGTTAGTTCAAGGCCAGCCTGGTCTACAAAGCAAGTCCAGGACAGCCAAGGATACACAGAAAGACCCTGTCTCAAAAAAAAAAAAAAAAAAAGTTAACCCTCTGGCCACCACAACATGCAGACACACACACATCACACTACACCACACACACACACACACACACACACACACACACACACACCACCCTCCCCCCCCCCCCCCACATACCACCTCTCACTCCTGACTGATTACCCTCCCCAACTCTGGACCACGCCACTTCCCTCAGAATTATTTAGAAAGTCATCTTGTGGGAAAGGTTGGGCTCTTCCTGGAACTGGTGGCCTTGTCCCTTCCAGCTGAAGTGCTGCCATCAGGAAATCCTCACTGGACGGAGCTGTGGCTCAGAGCCTCATGTGGATCGCTTTGCATAAAGTGTGAGACAGATCCAAGTGGGAGCTGTGTTGTCTAATCTGAGAACATTCCAGAGCCCTGTGACCGTAGTCTAGCAGGATCTAGTTCCCGTTCTTAGCTATCCTAGCCAGAAAGCAAGTGCTAGAGTGTTCCAGTTGCCCAAACCAGAACCTCCTGAGGACTCAGGATGCCAAGGCTGGTCCCAGGGAGCCCAAAGCAGCAGGACACATGAGCACACAGCACTGCCGTAGACCACTGCAGGCCTGTGACACGCCTCTGCACAGGTTATTGTTTAGAATGTAGGAATCAGCCCTTAGAAGAAGTGGATGGATTTTGCAGCTGATAGTAGGATGGAGGGCAGTGGGAGTCAGATCATGATGTGACCCTAGCCCTTTGCCTGTTCAAATCAAGGTCCTAGAACCTAACAGCCTAGATCTGTGTAGTGCTACACAGCAGAGAGTGGGCGGGGACAGGATGTGAGAGCTGTACCTTGAAAAGACCTGTCCAGAAAGCTCGGGATGGCCACTATAAAGCATCAGTTCTCAACCTGTAGTTTGCAATCCTTTTGGGGGGTCCGAATGACCCTTTCGCAGGGGTCGCCTAAGACCATTGGAAAACACAGCTATTTTCATTACAATTCTTAAGAGTAGCAAAAATTACAGTCGTGAAGTAGCAACAAAAATAAAAGTTTATAGGTGGTGATTCACCATGAGGAACTGTATTAGAGGGTCACAGCATCGGGAAAGTTGAGAACCGCCGCTATCAAGGTTTGAGAAAGTTGTAACTCCCATGAGGCCCCTTCTCTCATGGGAAACGCTGGTCACCGAGGCTCCAAACCTCAGTGGGACTGTGGGAAGGAAAGGCAAAAGTCTGTTGTCAGTAAGAAGGCCTGAGATCCTCAGCATTAGAAGTGAAATAATGCACCTTGAGTTTTAACTCACTGCAGCCAGCAGCAGTGTGTTTGAGCCCCTCAAACCTAGCTCCGGACTTAGATGGGTGGCTAGCCTCTCCGTGGCCGCCAGGGAGGTTGGAGACAGGACTGCAGGACAAAACCTTTCTTCTGCCCGGGCACAGGGCCAATCTGGCATCAGGGGAAACTGGTGGGAACCACCCTATACATCGACTCTGTGACTTCAGTTCCGGTATGCTTACATTCCTGTGGGACAGCTCACTGCAGAGGAAGCAACAATGCGCTTTTGAAATTCCAGTCACCGTCCATCACGTCTCTGTTTCTTCAAGAACGTTTACGAACTCTCAGGTCCCCGCTCCCTCCCCGCTGCCACTGCTTACACATTTTCATGTTCTCCTCAGCCAGTGTCTCTTAAGAGCTTCAAAGGAGGAAAACACACAAAGCAGCTGGTAATTTCCCAAAATTGTAGCTTGGGGGGGGGGGACTAGCCGGGGAAACTGTAGAGAAGGGAAAAGGAGCTGGGTGTGGTGGCACATGCCTTTAATTCCAGCACTCAGGAGGCTGGGGCAGGAAGATCCCTGAATGCTGTACAGAGTGACTTCCAAGACAATCAGGGCTACACAGAGAAATTTTGTCTCAAAAAAAAAAAAAAAAACCCTACAAATTACAAAAGGAAAGAAAAGGAGAAGGGGGAGAGGAAGAGAATGAAGATGCTGTAGAGATACATTAGGCAAGAGAGACTGGCACCCCGGCACCCCAAGAAGAACCAATTCCCAGAGTGTGTCCTAAGTGCACATGGGCAAGAGCTGACTTTGGAATCCGGCTTGCTAAGTTTGAATTCCGAGTCCCGAAACACAGTGACCTTAGGCAGAGTATTTGACTACTCAAACCTATGTTTTCACAGCAGTGAAATGTGGCCAGGTAGAACACCTTCAGATGTCCTGGTGTAGAGTGTCTAATATATCTTAGGAGTTTTGTTACGGCTGAACGCATGTGAGAGTGACCGAATTAGAAAACCAGAGAGGATCCAGCTGATGAGGATAAGCTTAGCGTTGTGTGGCATTCAGGGATGCCTGGCATTCAAAGGAGATAACTTCAAAGAAAAATGGCGCTTGCTCACTGAGCCTAGGGGTGTGGTGGGAGGGGTGGGGCGTTGCTTTGTGTGGACACCCAGGAGTCTCCCTGCAGGCAGGAAGCAAGGAGAAAGGTCATATTAGGTCAAGGGAAGGGGAAGACTTGGTCATTAGCTACTGAACAGGGACTTATCCCGTCAGCAACATGGACTGCTCATCACAGATGGGTATTGAAAAGGATGGGCCTGAGACGATCCAGGCGGCACTGCTCAGATAGGTGAAAGGAATCCCAGAGTGAGGCTTCTGACTCTAGACAGTGCTTACTGTGCAGCAAAAACTTCCTGTTCTGTCCCCACAATAACCATGTGACCTTTGCAATGACCTTGAAGATTATTCCCATCCTACTGAATTGGGGAGAAGCATAGAGGTTAAATAACTTGTCTGAGGTCGCAGCACTATCTGATGGTGGAGCTAAGATTGGAGCTTATATTGGGAGGATCTCTCTCTGTCTCTCTGTCTCTGTGTGTGTGTGTGTGTGTGTGTGCAAGCACATGCACAAGTGTGTGCTGATGAATGGACCCGTGTGTATGTTGAAGCCAGAGGAGGATGTTTGGTACCTTGCTTGGTCACCCCTTGCCTTATTCCCTTGAGACGGAAGCTTTCGCTGAACTTAAAGCAAGGCTGGGAGCCAGAAAACCCC
Source organism: Acomys minous (assembly GCF_964271855.1). Classification (NCBI taxonomy): domain Eukaryota; kingdom Metazoa; phylum Chordata; class Mammalia; order Rodentia; family Muridae; genus Acomys; species Acomys minous. Next base: position 64,717,298 of record NC_140495.1, on the reverse strand, counting down.
AGCAATCCTTGTCTCTCTGAGCCCCACAGTGCTAAGGTTATATGTGTGTGAGGTCAGGTGCAACTTTTTACATAGGTTCTGGGTATTTGAACTCAGCTACTGATGCTTGTACAGCAAGTGCTTTTATCCATTGCTGTAGTTTGTTTTTCAAAGCCACCTTGTGGAGGGAAGGGTTTATTTCATCTTATAGTTTATAGTCTATCCAAGTAAGCCAAGGCAGGAGCTTAATGTAGAAACAGAAGCTCGGAGGAGCACTGCTTCCTGGCATGCTCTCTGTGGATTGCTTGCTCGCTTAGCTACCTATCTTATACAGCACAGGCTGACTGCCTAGGGAACGTCCCACCCATAGTGGGCTTGGCCCTCTCACATCAACCCGCAATCAAGACATGCCCTCGGGCTGATGTGATGGAGGCAAGTTCTCAATTGAGGTTCTTTCTTCACAAGGTCTTCACACCTGTGAAGTCACCTCCCTTGCCCAAATCATTGCTTTTAACCATTGTATATTACAATAATGTAATTTACTTAAGAGCTTACCCTACGCCATTTTGTAGTTCACTTAAGTCTTGTAACAGTCCAGTGACTGACACTGTCCTTATTCCCATTTCTCAGAAAAGGAAAGTAAGGCTCCCCGAATATCAGTAAGTTCCCTACAGTGACAAAGCTAGAAAGAGGTATAGGTATATGTCGATGCAATGACCACAGGAGCCATCTAGACTGTAGGAGAAAAAAAGCCCAGGGAGGGAACTATTATGTCTAGGCAGGCAATGGCTCGGCAGTCTGAACTGCAGTATAAACACTGAGGTTGTCCCAGCTGAATGCTGGGAAGAGGTAGGGAGATTAACTGATGTTACAGACCACCAGCCCAACTTAGGCTTCAAGTCTCAAGTAGAGAGCTTGGGTTAGAGGAGACTGGTGTCTGTTTGTAGCACGCTCACAGACCAGGGATGCCAAGAGACCCAGAAGCTGTGACTCCTTCCATTGCTGTGTCTAGAGACTGGTTTATACAACACGCACCTGTGGCGTTCTCCCCAGGTGTGCATCCGTGTGCAGGTGTGATGCCGATCAGCCCGTGAGTGGGAAGCCAGTCTCCACTGACACACTTCTCATTGCCCTTTCAGATTCCCCATGAACATGACCTAGCAGGACAAGAGCCACTGAGGCAAAAACGAGCAGGTATGTGAACTTCTTGTTTGAAGTCTCTTTGATAAATCCAACCAAATGTCATGTGCTATAACTACAATTGATTCTCTCATGCAGGGTATTAAACTTGGGCCCTATGTTGCCTGGAAAACACTCTATCTCCTTCCCTTTTGTTTGTTTGTTTAATACATGTGCGCATGCGTGTTCCTGTGTGTAAGTTAGAGATGCCATTCATTCATTGCGAGCCATCTACCTTATTTGTTGAGACAGCTTCTCACAGTCTGGAACCCTCTATTGCTAAGCAGGCTAGGCTGGCTGTCCAGTGAGAGCCCCAGAGATCTATCTGGACTTCAAGTGCGTGCTACCACCATGTCCAGGTTTGTAAATGTGGGTTCTGGGGACAGAACATGGTTCCTAATTCTTACACTAAAGCAAGCACTTTACCAACCAAGCAGTTTTCTCCAACTGTCTTAGTCAAAGGTCTATTGCTGTGAAGAGACACCATGACCATGGCAACTCTTACAAAAGAAAGCACTTAATTGGGCCTGGCTTACAGTCCAGAGGTCAGTTCATTGTCATCATGGTGGGAAGCATGATGGCATGCAGGCAGACATGGTGCTGGAGAGTATCTGATTCAGATATAGGCAGGACAGAGAGAGAGAAAGAGAGAGAGAGAGAGAGAGAGAGAGAGAGAGAGAGAGAGAGAGAGAGAGAGAGAGAGAGAGAGGTGGGGAAAGAAGGAGGGAGGGAAGGAGAGAAGCACACATACAGAGTAGCAGGGAGACAGAGACAGAGACAGAGAGACTGGGACTGTCTAAAACCCAGTGACACACTTCCTCCAACAAAGCCACACCTACTTCAGCAAGGCCACACCTCCTAAAAGCCCCACTCCCTATGAGCCTAGAGGGGCTATTTTCATTCAAACCACTACACCACACCTTTACTTATTTATTTAGAGATAGGGTCTTGCTGTGTTGCCCATGTTGGCCTTGAACATGGGATCCGCCTTCGGCCTTCCAAGTGGCTGGGATTACAAGCTTCCAAACCAGGCAGTGGTTTTTAAACACCATATTCTCCTGTATTCATCAGGCTGCCAGTAACTCAGGGGAAGCAGTTCTCTTTATTTGCTAAAAGTAACCACAAGGAGCCCCTTTTTTCATCTCCATCAGATTATGTTAAGTGGCCACCGTGACACCTTGAAGGCCTGTTCTTCCCAGGAGCATCATTTCTCCTGTTATTCTCTTTACCTGTCCTCCTGTAGCATCCAAACTCTTCCCAGACCAGCAGCTTTTCTTCCCTCCTTCCCCTCACCTCCCCTTGCCTGTCTTTTTCTTTCCTGTCATCCTTCTCCCTCCCCTTTTGCTTCTCTTCCACTTCATGCCCCACGTTGTTGTCCCAGGGGACTCCAATGTCCCTTCTGATTCTTTCCCTGAAGCCAGCCTCTAGCTACTGTGCTGGAAAACATGTGTAATGTCTCCTTCAGGCCACCAACTCTGTGAACTCTCCTTTACCCCGTGACAGGCCCTGAGCCAGAGATGTGTCCCTTTGTTCTGTGGAAGGATTTCATGGTTCAAAGTGGAGCCATGCATGGGTGAGTCCCAGCTCTGGGTTTCCACCAAGTTCTTCCAGGGTTCAAGTCACCAGTCTCCTAGGGGGCAGGCCCCTTAGCAGCATGAGGGGGTAATCCTGGAGCAGGAAATACACGCACTTCTAAGGATTCGAACATTCCAAAATTTTTCCAGGCATGCTTTCACTACAAAGAATCATGACAGTGATAAGTCACCACGAAGACATGTTTTCCGTGTATTATCCACGGTGCCCCGCGTTCTCAGGCCCCTAGAGGCAATGGAAAGTGTTAGAGAATCCTCCACAGATGATGGATTTGCCTTGGTACTTTTACAAAAGCAGCTAAGTACGAAATAGCCATAGAAAGTTCCCGTGCTGGCTGGGCCCTGCACGTCAGGATTGTAAATGGCAATGAGAACATGAGTCTCCAGCAAAGTGAAGGAAGCAGGCGATGGAAAGTTCACAAGCAGCTGTACCCAGAAGATGGCTGAGCTTAGTCCGGTGTGTTCACTGGGTGAGGAGTTCAGATGAGAGTCAGGAACAGGCACACCTGCTCTGCTACAGGTATGTCTTCCTTTCTGAGGCCTTGATAGCAGGAGGTGTGAAGGTTCTAGAAGAATTAAATGTAGCAATGAAATTTCCTTCTGAGTCACTGGACCATATCATTAAAACTTGGAATAAAGTTATATTTTAAAATATATTCTTTGAGAATTTAATATATGTATGCATGTATATATATTAATCACATCCATGCCTCACTCAGTCCTTTGTAAACAGCCAAATCAATATTTATATTTATTCTCAGGACATTATAGATTTCTACATATGTGACAAGTCAGATGTCCAGACTCACTGTCTTCTTGAGATATATTTTTGTGTATGTGTATACATGTATATGTACATGTACACATACATATATATCACAATCATGTATCATTAAATAGTTTATGAGCATATCAGACTTATTGTATTTCAGGGGCTTTGAGATGACAGAAGAATGTTTAAGGCCTGGAGCTAATGAGATAGCTCAGCTGGTAAACTGCTGCTACACAGGCATTTTGACCTGTGTTTGATCCCCAGCAGCCATATAGAAACCCAGGTTGGGTGGGGCTGCTTCTAAGGCCAGCACTCAGGGGAGATGGGAGACTGAGACAGGAGACCCCATGGGGTTCACTGGCCTACAAGCCCAGCTTAATTGGGAAAAATCTCAGGTCCAAGGGGAGGTGATGTCTCAAAAAACAAAGCAGACAGAATCCTGGGGAACGACACCCAAGGCTGACCTACGGCCTCCAAACACACACACACACACACACACACACACACACACACACACACACACACATGAACACACACACACATACACATATCCCACAAACACACACACATAGACACACACACTACTCCATTTGAAGGAACTTCATGTATCTCTGGCACAGAGGGGCCACTCACTTGGAGCTAGTATGATATAAGGACCTGAAGGCAGAAGGATGATGCTATACCACACTAGCTGGCATTTTAAGAACACTCTTTCCATACAGTTGGGGAGGAGCCTGCGCAGAAGCCGAGACCAGAACCAAAAAAGATGTGTGGCGTTACTTGACAGAGCAAAGTGTAGTTGTGGATGAGCAAGAGTAACTAGGGTCAGGGGAAACATTCAGGATTGTATCACTATTACATCAAGAAGTAAGATCCTGGCCATCCGGGGCATGGCACCAAGAAGTGATGAATGAAGGCTACTGTAGGTGACAGTGATCCAGGTGGTCCTTGCTGAATTAAATAGATAAAGAAAGCAGCATTCTGGGAGACCAGCTAGGAGGCTGAGGAGTGCCCACATGGACCCTGGCCAAGAGGAAGAGGGGAGCAAAGCAGAGGACATGATTGCCCAAGGTCATTTGACAAACAGGGGGAAAGAGGTACAAACACCAGTGTGACATGGAGAAGAAGTGGGCAATGAACAGAAGATAAAAAGCAAAGAGCTGCCAGTCTATGTGTTCAGAAAGCTGTAGAGAGAGACCAGGGTTGGAAAGGAGTTTAGAGATTTGCAGATACACCCCAAACATGGTCTGCTCCGGTGACTGTGTCAAAACACTGACAAAGACAGATGTAGAAAGGAAGGAACAAGACACACACAAGAGCAAGCCAGCAGCGGCCAGCATTCTAGCAAGCAGTGGTAATTATACTCAGTAGATTCCCAAGGGAGGGGAGGAGGGAGGGGCGGAGGGGGGAGGGAGAGAGAGATACAGAGAGAGGGAGAGAGAGAGACAGAGAGAGAGAGAGAGAGAGACAGAGAGAGACAGAGAGAGACAGAGAGAGAAAGAGAGAGACAGAGAGAGAGAGAAAGAGAGAGAGAGAGAGAGAGACAGAGAGAGAGAGAGACAGAGAGAGAGAGAGAGAGAGAGAGAGAGAGAGAGAGAGAGAGAGAGGGATGTTGGTGCTCAGCTCGCTTAGTAATCTGCTCAGTCAGCAACCTCAGCCCCTTTCCACTGTCTTCTCTGCTGATGCCCTCACTCACAGGCACACCCAAAGCCCAGTTCCTAGAGGGGTTTAAAGAAATCACAGTCAAATTGATAATCAAGACAAACCATCCACAGGGAATTTTCATGGGGGTCTTCAAGTGCACGTTCTTATTGTTTAGAAAACAAAACAAAAATGTGAGCTACAAAGTTCTTGACCTGGAGTGTCTGAGCTAAATCGGAAAGAATGCCTTAAGGCCCGACAATGAAGAATGCTTACCAACACTTCATCTTTTTGGCTTCAGAAGTGACTGACGGGAACCAAGAGGGCAAGGCAGGGACGGAGGAGCCTGGATGCGCGGAGCCATAGGACATGCTGGCATCCGCACACCTCCCATCCAGAGCAGGTCTCTGGCTGCCTGTGAGGAAAGCCTGACCTTTTACAGACCTGACAGGTTGGGTGCGTGGACCCCTCGGGATCTGGGCCCAAACACTGCATTTCTAAGCCTGTAGCACGGAGCCTGGGGATTCATGGCTGTACTTCTGAAACAGTGTGATGTGTAGTCTGAGGGAACAGAGTGGGGATGGAGTGAGAGGAAGGGATGGATTCTCTCTAGCTTATGTGTGGGCTTGATGTGGGTCCAGGTGAAAGTCAGGAGTGTTCTGCTTTTGTGTTGTTTTCTTTTTTTAATCTGATTTTTGTTTGACCATTCGAAGGTAAGATATCAAATTAAGGTGTATTTTTATTGACTATTAATACACATCTTTATATGTATTTGGGTGTGTGTCGTGTTCATGGGTGGTTGTGCTCATGTTCTGCCTCAGACTCTGTCCACCTGTTTCTTGAGATGGGGCCTCTCACTGGCCTGGGCCTCACCAAGTAGGTTAAGCTGGGTAGCTAGCAAGTTCTAATGATCCACCTGTCTCCACCTCCCAAGTGCCGGATGCCAAGCATGTCATCACTCTTAGCTTTTTAATGCAGGCTCTGGGATTGGACTCAGATCCTCATGCTTGGAGCACAAGCACTTTAGAAGCCAGGGACTCTTGCCAGCCTGCATTATTTGTGTGTGTGTGTGTGTGTGTGTGTGTGTGTGTGTGTGTGTGTGTGTGTGTGTGTTAATACTCATTACTGTTGTTACTGGCTAGGCCATGCCAGACATGTGGCTAAGGATTTTTCACAGAGGATCCAAACTGCTTCACATCAATCCTGCAGAGAGCTACCTTACCCCTAGTGTGCAGACCTACAAGTGGGCCTGGCACCCAGAGTAAGAAAGGGTTCCATCCAAGTCTCTGGCCTTAAGTCCCCACATACTGGTTTTGAATGTGTTTCTGTTTGTTGAACATGAGGTCTCATTTCATGACTCTGTGTGTATGTGTGTCTGTGTTCACCCATGTGTGCGTGCAGGTGTGTGCATCTCACACTCTCTTGTTTGAGATGGGATCTCTTGTCCACTACTGTGTTCGCCGAGCTAGCTGGCCAGAAAGCTGTCAGGAAAGATTCTCTTGTTCTGCCTCCCATATCCTGGTGGGAGGAGCTCTAGAATTATAGGCCTTTGAGTTACTATGTCTGTCTGTCTGTCTGTCTTTTTATTGCTTTCCCTTTTAAAAACATGAGTTCTAGGAATCCAAACTCAGGTCATCAAAATCTCTTCACCCCCGAGCCATCTTCCCAGCCCCCATCTCACACCCCCTTGAGTAGCTTTAAGGAGTGAGGAGGAGTGGGTGTTGGTTCCATCTTCCTGGGGAAAGAACATTACACAGAGCTAGTTCTGTGGCCAATTCTATGGCCAGTTCTGTGGCCAGTTCTGTGGCCAGTTCTTCAAGCTGATCCACTTCTCTAGACATCACAGCCCATTCTTCCATCATATGTGATGTTAACCTTCTCCTCCACCCACATCTGCTGCGTGAGCCACAGCCTGGAATCTGGGCATCTTTCTCCTGTATGACAGACCTTCCTAAACCCAGAGGGAGAATAAGATCCTTAGATAGTATCAGCTGAGCAATGACACAGTGTGGTCCAGACAGTGCCACTCAATGGCCCTTCTGGGAAATTACAAGAAACAAGAAGAAGAATGGGGTGGGGTGCTTTGGGTGTTTATTGCTCTGAGGTCAAGGCTGGGAGGGGCCAAGAGTGTGAGATCATCAGCAATGAAGAACACTGCCCTCAGCAAGCTCCCTTCTCCTGGATGAAGCCTGCAGGCCTCCTTTCTGCATGTAGGAGATCCAGTTGTGTATCTACGTAAGCTCAGCTCCTGAGAGCCCTTGGTTCCCATCGGTTGCTAGGCAAAAACAGTGTTGTTTGCTGAAACAGCTGTGATTAAGACTCCGCATGGCTTGTGGCAGTTGGTGGCCAACTTTCCAGAAATGTCTTCCTCAGATAAGTGTTGTGAGGCTGGCAGTGACTTGTGGGAAAGGAGAGGGGAAATCCTGGTTAGTTACTGTCTCCTGCGCCTGCAGAGGGCCATTGACTGACACCAGTGACACTTGGAATGTTCTGCCTTCCACTTGGCATCGTAGGCCAGAGAAATCCAGACAAACAGCACAAAGGGTGACAGGGATCGAGATAAAGAAAATATAGTGAGCTGCCAGGGGCCAGCTGGCTCAGGTGGCAGAGCAGGGTGTAGGTCATCTAAGAAACACACATGGAAGGAGGGGAGCTGTGGTTTGACCCTCAGTGTCCAGTGTAGCAAAGGGCAAGACAAAGAATGTCACGTTCCCAGGCTCCTCCAAGGCTCCTCCCAGGCTCCTCCAAGGCTCCAAGGTCTTCAGGATCAGGAGGGGATAAAAGAGCATTCCTCTTCCTGCTCCTCTTCTTCCTCCTCTTCCTCCTCCTCCTCTTCTTCTTCATCTCTGTTTCGAGATTTATTTGTTTTAGTTTTATATGCCCAGATGTTTTTTTTCTTCGTGTATGCACACTTCACATTTGTTTGTACTGGTGCTTGCAAGGGTCAGAAGAGAGCTTAAGGTGCCTAGAATTGTAGTTACAGATGGTTGTGGGCAGCCATGTGGGTGCTGGGATTCAAACCCAGGTCCTCTGCAAGAGTAGTGCGCTCTTAACTCCTGAGTCACCTCCAGGGCCTAGAGTTTGACATTCATTCCTGATTCAAGGCTTCCCATCTGCCTGAGGGGAACAGGAGGGGTGCCACACTGATGCCTGAGCTGCGGGATGACTTGCTTTACTTGCCGGGGTTCCTGTGGCTTTCATGTTGTCCTAAGATCCACCAAGAAAGGAATGGCCCACGCAGGAGTCACCTTATGTTCCTGTGGTGAGGCAAGAGGGCGGCAACTCACTCAGGGCATCCGTGTTCTTTCGATCTTCCCAGAGCGATGTTCTCCCACTGGCCTTCTGGCCCTCTTACGCCTCTGCTCAACGTTTAAAGCTTTGAAAGGATCTTTTCTAGCCATCCATTGGTTGTGGTAGTGGTGTAAGGGAAAGTATTGGCTCAGGACCCCCCAATATCAAGTTCTCAGCGCGAAGATTTCTTTTCCCCAAAGGGACAGAGGCCAGGGAATGAGAGACAAGTACAAGAGGTAGAGGATGAGGGAGAAGGGAAAGGAAACAAAGAAGAGAGTGGCAATGGTATTTGTCCTCAAGAACAAAGAATTGCCCCTAGCTAGGGAAGAGACAGGCATGGTACATAGGAAAATGCTGGTTTATAATGGTACAAGGACAAAAAAACCTCTGTTAATTTTAGTTGAGCATGTTACTTGGGTGGGCCAAAGGGGGCTTTTGATTGCAAGGTTTCAATACTTTGATAGCTGGATGTTGGTAATTTGCCTCAGGAGGAGGAAGTGGCCAAATAAGTGAATAGGCCTTAGTGACTAGCTTTAGGGATGTAATATAAGATTTTTAACAAGGCAGAGGGGGTGGGAGAGAAGGACAAGATCTACCAGAGCCGTGCTTGGCATATTCAAGCTGGCCAGAGTCCCTTTGCTTTATCACCATCACCATCATCATCATCACCATCATCATCATCATCATCATCATCATCCTATTACTCTGTCACTCTTCTTCCTTACTCTTCGCTATTTCCTATAGAAATGACTGATATTAAGATACAAATGAACCAGTTCCCTCCAGCAGAGGAAGGAAATACCATGGAGACAGAACATTTATTAGTCCAATGCTGGGGCATCTAGCACAGTGCTGGGAAAACAGGAACCCAGTGAATGGTAAAACTCCAAGAAAACCAATAAATCAAGGAAAAGACATGTGTAACATCAGCAAACCTGGCAGTCCAAAGCCTCTATCCTGAGCTTGGATTTCTAAGACATTTACGACTTGAAGAAAGTTACCAAGATTATCACATTTACTACTAATATTTCTTGTTTGGAGCATGATTTTTAAAAAATATAATTAAAATATTAATTTATTACAAGGCTACATTTAACACTAATCTTTTTTTGTGTGTGCTTTAAGGCTTTGTGAAATGATTGCTTCTCTTATCTTCTTCCATTTGAGTTGTATCAGGGTACGATTAAAAGAAAATGGATTTTGGAGTCAGCAAAATGTCTCTTTTAATTTTAGCTCAGATATTACCACATGGCTCCAAGTCTCTGCTCCTCAGCTGCCTGTGAAATGGAAGGAAGCATATTGCCCTTTCGCCCATGAGGCCCTTGAAAGTACCAGGAAGAGCAAGTAGCAAGTGTTACTGCTACTGTTGCTCTGTCATCTCCTATTTCAGCTGGTATCACTGAAGGAGGGGAGAAGCCCCTGTCAGCTCTGTTGAGGTAAAATTGAGTAAACAGCAGGCAGGAGAGATGGCCGAGCAGTAACAGAGCTTGTTGCCCAGCAGTAATAGAGCTTCCAGAGGACCTAAGTTCTGTTCCCAACTCCCACATCAGGCAGCTCACAAACACTTGTAATTCCTGCCCTGCAGCATCTGACGCCCACTTCTGGCCTCCCAAGGCACTGCATGTACATGGTATACTCACATTTAAAGTAAGTAAAAATAAACCTTCAAAACACAAGAGGCCTATTGGCCAACAGGAGCAGCAGGAGATCTGAACCTACAAAGAAAAATAACCCAAACCAAGTCTGTCAGCATCTATTCTCCAGGGTCACTCTCTTTATTTCATGCTTTGGGTTAGAAGGTCAGATCCCCGGCCACCTGCACATCAAGATCAAGGCTAAGAGGGGGTGATACTCATGGGTAAGGCCGTGGTCTGTTTAAAGCAGTACAATTTCCGGGACTCCTTCAGAAAATTGACTTTTTTTTTTTTTTTAAAGAAACATTTCCGGCCAGGTGTGGTGACATGTGCTGTTAATCCTAACATTTAGGAGGCTGAGGGAGAGGTTAACGGATCATGAATTGGAGGCTAGCCTAACTCACATGGTAAGCTCCAGGCTAGCCTGGGCTTATGGCAAGACCATTTCAAAAAGATGGGGAGGAAGGCAAAGAGAAGGAGGAAGTATTGACCCCTGGTCCTCATCAACCTCTAGGAAAGGGTGACACATAGCCGGAGGGTGACTATAATCTCCTTCAGGTGTTGAAGAACATGACAGTGACAGGCGGCTGGGAGAAGGGAACCTTGGAGGCTAGAGTTGAGTTAACAGCTGCGTGAATGCTGTAGACCGAACCTTGCTAAGTCATAAGATCCCTTGCTCCACAGTTTAATGCTTCGGGCTCACTTTCGTGGAAATCTAAGCAGAGCTGCCTTGGCTTTAACCAGGAGTGGTTGATTTGTGGATAGCTGCTGCTTTCCAGGTTCATACTTCTTCTGTTGTTGTGGCTGAAAAGGACACAGGGAGGAGGGCTCAGGGCCAGGGACTATCAGCGTCATGTTGGGCTGTAGCGATGCAAATAACAAAGTAGATGATACAGGATCGTTGTTGGCCTCACCCTCCAGAGCAGCCACCATCCAGGAAATCCTGTTTGCATTCATGGGAGGACCCTGAGCTAGTGAATTTACCAGAGGGAATAAACAGGGTCACATGACTTTTCAGAAAAAGAAAAAGAATGTTCTGGATGACAGATGTAAATACTGCAGTCGCCCTATTGGAAATGTTCCTAGCAGGCAACATCATGAGTCCTGGCATTAGGATCACACAAATTGAGATTAGCAGTTCCTCCAGGAAGCTTCTTTCAACACAGAACACTTGAGAATCAAATAGAAAACAGGAAACTTGAGGCAGTGTTACTATGTCATAATAGACAAGACTTCATATTAGACTTTACAAGTGACTTTTAAATTTTAATTTAGTTGAGTTGAGTTGAGTTGAGTTGAGCTGAGCTGAGCTGAGCTGAGCTGAGTTGAGTTGAGTTGAGTTGAGCTGAGCTGAGCTGAGTTGAGTTGAGTTGAGCTGAGCTGAGTTGAGTTGAGTTGAGTTGAGTTGAGTGAGTTGAGTTGAGTTGAGTTGAGTGAGTTGAGTTGAGTTGAGTTGAGTTGAGTTGAGTTTTGAGGCAAGGTCTCACAAATCCCAGACTAACCTCAGCCTGACTCTGTAGTTGAGGCTGGCCTTGAACTCATGATCCTCCTGCCTCCACCTCCCAAGTGGCCAGATAACAATCACGTCACCACATCCAACTTAAAATCTGTTTTATTCTACTTGTATAAAGATGCACTATACCATGAAACACATTCCTAAAATACCTTCACAGACTTAAAAACAAAACCTGAGTTCATTGCAGCAAACAGAAGGATGACAAATAAATAATTTCCAAATAGGTTATATTCTAAGACTAATAAAGTCTAGACCTCCAAGGAAATACACATTCTACTTTCCAGCAATAGATATTTAACGCCTGGGGTTTTCTGCTCTGAGCTTTCTCATTCTTCTCCAGTAATGGTCCTTGGGATGGTTCACACAAATCTTACATTTTCATAAGAAAATAATTGTCTTTAGGAAAAAAGACATAGAATTCTATATACTACATACTAAAATACAGATCACACTTTCAGATTTCACTTAAAATTTAAAGGAAAATTTTGAAAACATTCTTTTTATCTATTTAATATTCTTAATACCTCTGTATAAAAAAGAAAATCTTATCCTTCAACCTCTTTTATGAGGTAGCAACTGAGCCTATACCTTCAGCCTCAATTTTGTATTCCAATTGTATTTTCCAGCCAGGACTAGAGCAGTGATTAGCCAAGTGACAGAGAAGTGGGTGTATTACCTGACTTGGGGGATGTGATTAATAAGATTGAGGACATGTTTGTTACATGGTAAGCTCTAGGACAGGAGAGAAAGATCACCAGAAGGGAAGGAATCAGTTCCTGTCCGAGATAGCTTACAACTGGTGGTGGTCAAGGCAGGATATGACATGGGAAACTGGGGAAGAAAGTTAGATATCATCATATCTGTAGCTTGTGGAGTGTGTGTGTGTGTGTGTGTGTGTGTGTGTGTGTGTGTGTGTGTGTTTACATATGTGCTTGGAGCAGATTTATTTGGAGAGCTGGCATTCAACTGCCTGGAGACAATTTGAAAAAGTTATGAAGAACTAGGAATCATTTTCATTTCAAGTTGCTAAACTTTTGTTGATCACCGCCTGAGTTCTGGACACTGGAGAAACAAAGCAACCATAAAGATGCACATACTGGGTGCATGTGTGCAAGCTAAGGCCAAAGGAAGTTAACTGAGGAGGGGGTGTTCTGGAAGGTTTTCAAGCTTGCCTGCATGCCTGATCAGCTCTCAGAGTGTACGCAAACTAACGACACAACATTATAAAGGCAAAGACTCATTCCTGTGTGTGGATTTCAGAACCCTGATTGACTGCAGTGGCGTGAGAACCGCCCTTCCAGGATTGCTACTACTAGTCTTGCCCCAGACACATTTTGATCTTCACATGTGACCTTTGACCTTGAACATCAAAGTTGAATGTAGGGGTTGAGAGAGAGGGGAGAGAGTAAACTATTCTTTTTTTCCTCTAAAAGTGCCCATTAGCAATGCTTATGCACTGACGTGCCCAGGACTTACAGGGATGCATCACCAGCTTTCACTGCTGCAGTGCCCACCAGGGCCTCTCACCTACCTGCGCAAGCACTCATGGTCTTCCTGCACTCCTGTTTCAGTTGCACTGGATGGCCCTTCGGTGGGAGACTACACTGTGGATATTGAGATCAGTTTTGAAAATGTCTCCTTCCTGGAGTCAGTCAAAGCTCACTTGAGCAGCCTCAGTTTTCCGGTTCAAGGAAACGGCACTGACATTTTGAGCATAGCAATGACAACAGGTGAGTGAGATGTGCATCGCTTGAGGGTGAGTGGGGACATCAGGAGAAAGGCAGACTGCTTTCTTTGAAATCAAATTAAACGTGAGAGGCAAGTGTAATGGCCCAATTGGCCCACCCTGTCACGTTATGACCTCACACCTCCCAGAAAGAATTCGCTAGCCATATACTCCACAGCCAGTCACCTTATTTTAAGTGATGACCGAAGATTTTCTTGGTGGTTGTCATAAAGTGACCCCCTCCCCAAGGCATGTACATACCCTTTGTGACAAATTACTGGATCCTTTCCCTCTGAACAATGTGAGGGGCCAACAAGGAGGAGTTCAGTATGTTTTTGTTGGGTTTGTTGTTGTTTGTTTTGGTTCAGTAGGTTTTAAGCAGCAGCTTCTTTTTCTTTGGGATGCCATAGGTCAGGAAATAGGAACCAGGCAGGTACCTGAGTCAGAAGCAAGACTAAGCAAAATTCTCCCAGGTCATAGTTTGCTTTTGTGCCTGAGAATCCCCTACTAAAACTAAGCCATTTCTCCTTTGTCTCGGGGTACCATGGCCAGAGACTCCATGTCCCATAACCTTTAGTCCTACAAAAGTTCTGTAAACTGGAAAGCACCATTGTTACTTGGTTGTGCCTCCTGTTTCAAAAACAACTGTTTGATGGCTTTCCTTTGAGGAGCATCCTAAGGGCCCTCATCTGCAGAGCAGTTTCTGTGGTCCAACTTCAGAAACTGATTCAAGACTCTCTGT